>NC_081357.1:111516779-111826501 GCF_030684315.1 Stegostoma tigrinum | reverse complement strand
CTCACCCTAAAAAATGTGCCCCCTGGTCTTGAAATCCCCCATCCTAGGGAAAAGATAACTATCACCCTTCATTGAAATCAATAACCAAAGTTTATTAAATCTTGGGGCCTACAGCCATAGAGTTATAGAGTTATGCAGCATAGAAACATACCCTTCACTACAACCCGTCCATGCTGCCCAGATATCCTAAATTAATCTAGTCCCATTTGCCAGCATTTGACCCATGACTCTCTAAATCCTTCCTATTCATGTACCCACGTAGATGCATTTTAAATGTTTTAATTGTATCTGCGTCTACCACTTTATCTAGCATCTCATTCCATATGTGCATCACCCTCTGCAAGAAAAAGGTGGCCTTAGATCCCTTTCTTAAAGCAGATCTGGAAATTATTATTAGTTTCTCATGTCATCCTGATGCACATCTGCTGCCACAAAACTGCCGTCTACTCCCTAATTAATGAATTCCTTACTATTGCCCTTCCATACTACTTCCTCCCACACTCTCCAAGCAGAGAGAGTGCCATGGCCTTGGCTTTGGTAGGCCTCCAAAGAGGAACCTCCACTTTCCCTGTTTTCCAAATTGGAGAAATGGTTTGTAAGTGAGAGCATCTTTGGGGAGCAGCTTTCTCACTACCAGCCTGATCTGCTGGTCACCCATTCTCTCAGCCTGCAACTTCCTAAGCTGTGGAGGCACCGTGTCCTGCTATATGCAATGAACTTCTTGTCCTCTGAATGTATCGGATCACCCCCAGCTGGCACTCAAGTACCAAAAGCTGGAGCCTGAATTATTCCAGCTGAAGGAACCACCTGTGGACATGGTCATTCAGATTGCCAGCAACATCTAGGATTTCCCACTTCGAGCAGGAGGGACGAATAATGGTCCTGACCTCCCCCAGCCACACCTTAACTACATAAAATATGAACTCTTTCTCTTATTTTAGTGATACTCTTACTTAAGTATAGACTAGAAAAATCTTATTCTTATTTATGTCAAACAAACAAGCAGAACTCTTTAACTCTAGCAAGTGAAGAAATTTTGTTTGAAGTGCTAAAATATTAATTATCTTTGTACAGTTTTAAAGTTGTACTTATGATCTTAAATAAATATTCAGTCATAAGAGGCAAGAGATAAACACCCACCAATTACCCCTTCTCTCTCTCTGATTGTTACACTTTGATTTTGTTGAAGCTCTGTCGCCTGTGTGCCTGCTTCATTTTTCTCACCTTTGTTTCAAATCTCACCATCACCACCTCTCCTGAGTCCTGCACAGGCCCACTATCATTCTGTCTGCATCAGGGACCTCCCTACTCTCACTGCTCCTTGGAAACTCACTGATGCCACCCAAATTCCTATACAGGTTCACTGTCGGTGTATGTTTTTCACTGTTTTCAAGTTGCAGTGATTATAACAAGGTTAGCCATAGAATGTGAGTTCCCTGATTGGGGCTGTTAATCTGATCCAATCAGAAACCCCTGGCAGACATTCTGTTCACTCTAAGAGCTGGCTCTGCAGGAGCTGGATCAGCGTCAATGTCCCGCCACGTGTTAATAATGACTGATTGTTGATTGCCGACTGGCCTCTGTGGTATTATTTCACACCTCACCCATTCCCCTCTCCTTATGCCTTTTTATGAATACACTTTTGATACTGAAAAAGGCCATGGAGATAGAGGCACAGCATCATAGGGGTCTACAGCATGGAAACAATAGCATGGCCCAAACTGGCCAAACAACCCAGTTTTCACAATTTAACCTCATTTGTGTTTGGTCCATATCACTCCATATCTATCCCATCCATGTACCTGTCTAAATGCTTCTTAAATGATGAAATTGTACTCAATTCCACCACTACCTCTGGCAGTCCATTCCAGATGCTCACCATCGTCTGTGTGAAAAAAAATTCCCCTTTACTCTTTTGCATCCATCCCCAAACCTTCTACCTATGCCATCTCTAGTATGGAGAAAAGCTGTCAGCTATCTACCTCATCTCTGCCTCTCATGATTTTACAGACCTCGATAAGGTCACCCCTCAGTCTCCGGCGCTCCAAGGCAAAATGTCCCAGCCTATTCAACCTCTCCTTATAACTCAAAACCTCCAGTCCAGGTAACATCCTGGTAAATCTTTCCTGTACTCCTTCGATTTAATAATAGCCTAGCAATAGTAGGGCACCAGAACTGCATGCAGTACTCGAAATGTGGCCTCACCAAAGTCTTGTACAGCTACAAAAAGACATCCCAACTCCTGTACTCAGTGCTCTAGCCAATGGAAGCAAGCATGCTGAAAGCCTTCTTCACCTTCCTGTCCGCCTTGTTAAGATGACAGAATGGGCACCAATTTAATGCTTCATTCAGAAGACGGTATCTCTGACCAGCGCAGTGCTCTCTCAGCGCTGCACTGAAGTGTTTGGATTTTGTGTTTAATTTAGTGGAGTGGGCATAGTAAGTCTCAAGTCTCAGAAAATCCACCACTACAGAAATAGTAATTTAGCTGCAAGAATTATCTCACAAAAATCACTACTACAAACTTTTTTCAAACACAGTGACACATTGAGGAAGTAAAGTAAAAATAAGCCCTACACCAGATCCCACCAGCTTGTTTGGCCCTTCAAAAGTTTGCTATTTGAATCTATCACAACAGTGGAGTTAAACCAATGATTGAGGATGAAATCTGGAATTGGCACATTGGGAGAACGAAAGGACTGTTAAAGATACAAAATGGTGTTACTGGCATAAATAATAACTTTATTTACCTGCACCCATGGAGATACTATCTGTATCAAGACAGAAGTTTCCATCTTCCGTAGTAAAGGTCAATGTAGACTCAGACAAGACAGAGAAATGGCAGAAATTGCCGTTATTGATATCCATCGTGGATTAAAGTCTGTCGTGTTAATTTTTTTTAATCATTCGAAGTTGGTATAAAGTTTTGCTAAAGGACCTCGAAAATAAAGGACCACTTGTGTAGAACTTAACCTCAGAAGTTTTTGCACAGTCTGTTTACCACGGTGTTTAATGGCTGAATGTACTTTTATTGTTCTAGGCTGTTCAACTGCAACAGTTTTTCCATTTTAATCTCTTCAGCCAGTTTAACATTTTTCACAAACTTTTGAATAAATGCGAGTCCGTGGTCAAGCCAGGAAATATTATATAAGAGGCAAGAAATGGATGATCAATATTCTATATTTGTTTCCTCCAGTGTGAGTTAAAATGGTGGTTAGCATGTGCATACCTTGCTTACGACATAAATGCAAGCATAAATCTTAATTACATTGAACTCATTAACCATGGTATTGCAAAAGTCATTAACAGTTATTGTTCTCACATCTGCTACTGTTTAATATGGCTATTTAATTTCCTGAAGTGCTACACTCTTTAACCCATTGTGCAGAAATGTTTTCATGCTCTGGTTGAATGCAGTTATTCAGCTCTATAGAAAAGAGATTTCAAGTGAATGTTTTAAGCAGTGTGCAGTCCAGGGAAATGAAACCCCAGCGTGTAAGGTTTGTTTTACTGAAACATAGGAATAATTGATTTCAAAAATGTTAATTCTATAAGCGTTAATCTTGGAGAAATAAATTAGAAAACACAGAATTCTCACCTTTTAGCTTCTGGGTGTAAAAGTTCAAAAGAACCAATGCAAAAACAAATATGAACATAAGCCCACACGAAAGGAACAAGGTACCACCCATTAGAATGTCACCGTAGGGTGAAGTATATTGTTAACACATAGTGTATTTATGCCTTTATGTTTTTGAAGTGCCTATTAGATAACTAGGAATATATTAAATGCACATGAATACATTAAATGTGTTCCTTCAAAACTTCCACACGTGTAGAATATTCACAGAGTTATAATTGCTGTGTTAAAGATTAATTGCTGCAGTGATGCATTCAGGGAGTTTGCCATGGAGTGCATCTACTGCTTATTGTGTGGTCACAGTTGACGAGCAGTCCTGTTGTATTCTTAGAGATTGTCATGTATTTTGTTCTAATACTTTTTATCTTATTGAGGCCATGCTTAGAAGGAAACAACAGATGGAGTATTAACCAATCAAAAATAGGCAGGTTTGGGTCATGTGGGCAGTTAAAGATTAAATATTCTTTGTTGACCCAAACCTAACCCCAAGCTATGATTCCTGGCTGCAAATAAGGTCAGAAGGTTGGGGAATGACTATTCTTTTCGAAGGAGATGGGTTGCAGATTTACATGTGATAATGAAGCCACAAACCTCATCATTAACCTTCACCTTAAACCCTTGTTTCACCAGGTTTTCCAAGCATTGAAGAATCTGATACCAAATCCAAAGACTGGGAGTATCCATGAAGGGCCATTTTTTACATTTTCCTTCTGAATCCAGCCTTAGAGAGAAATGTTTGTGATCAATCACCCATTCACAAATTGCATGCCTCCTCCTCCCCACAACACTCCCCATGTGGATCTGCCCAAAGATCACATCCCCTACCTCCTTATTAGGTAGTGAAACAAGAGATCATTACACCTCATTTCATGGAGCTCAATTCCATCTGAACGGACATTAGCCCATGAAGTGACACAAAACCAGGTTTATTTCATTGAAATCAATGAGCAAAGCATTTTTGACTGTGAAATCTTGCTCAAGCCCAGTCGTGCATCTATTTTATTTTGATACAAGTCTGATTGCCTCTTTCCATTTGCAGAAAGAAAATAAATGCAAAGATGTATCAATTTGTCATAACCTGTTGCATAAGGATACATAGAAGCTGAACAAGTGAGCAGGTCAATAATGTAAGATAATAAAATGTGAGGCTGGATGAACACAGCAGGCCTAGCAGCATCTCAGGAGCACAAAAGCTGACGTTTCGGGCCTAGACCCTTCATCAGAGAGGGGGATGGGATGAGGGTTCTGGAATAAATAGGGAGAGAGGGGGAGGCAGACCAAATACGGAGAGAAATGAAGATAGGTGGAGAGGAGAGTATAGGTGGGGAGGTAGGGAGGGGATAGGTCAGTCCAGGGAAGACGGACAGGTCAAGGAGGTGGGATGAGGTTAGTAGGTAGGAGGTGGAGGTGCAGCTTGGGGTGGGAGGAAGGGATGGGTGAGAGGAAGAACAGGTTAGGGAGGCAGAGACAGGTTGGACTAGTTTTGGGATGCAGTGGGTGGAGGGGAAGAGCTGGGCTGGTTGTGTGGTGCAGTGGGGGGAGGAGACGAACTGGGCTGATTTTGGGATGCAGTGGGCGAAGGGGAGATTTTGAAGCTGGTGAAGTCCACATTGATACCATTGGGCTGCAGGGTTCCCAAGCGGAATATGAGTTGCTGTTCCTGCAACCTTCGGGTGGCATCATTGTGGCACTGCAGGAGGCCCATGATGGACATGTCATCTAAAGAATGGGAGGGGGAGTGGAAATGGTTTGCGACTGGGAGGTGCAGTTGTTTATTCCGAACCGAGCGGAGGTGTTCTGCAAAGTGGTCCCCAAGCCTCCGCTTGGTTTCCCCAATGTAGAGGAAGCCACACCGGTTACAATGGATGCAGTATACCACATTGGCAGATGTGCAGGTGAACCTCTGCTTAATATGGAAAGTCATCTTGGGGCCTGGGATAGGGGTGAGGGAGGAGGTGTGGGGGCAAGTGTAGCATTTCCTGCGGTTGCAGGGGAAGGTGCTGGGTGTGGTGGGGTTGGAGGGGAGTGTGGAGCGGACAAGGGAGTCACGGAGAGAGTGGTCTCTCCGGAAAGCAGACAAGGGTGGGGGTGGAAAAATAGCTTGGGTGGTGGGGTCAAATTGTAGATGGCGGAAGTGTCAGAGGATGATGCGTCGTATTCAGAGGTTGGTGGGGGGGAGTGTGTGATAACGAGGGGGTTCCTGTAGCCAAGTTAAGCACAAGACTAATTTAAATGTGATTAAGTGGCATTTAAAACAGTAGCTAGATTCATGCAAACCCCATGTGAAGCCTGCAAATTGAACTGAACATTCAGGGCTTAACCAGTTAAGCTAAGCATGTAAGTATATACCCAGTTGGCCATATTGAGTCATGAACATATAATACATATGCCCATTTATATTATATATGTACACACACATTTACTTTAGGTTCCAATCACTGGTAAAATTTTGCCTTAATATTTTTACAAATTTACTTTTGATTTTTTTCTTAAAAGGATTTTTGGCATTGCTGAAAGTATTGTTTGGAGAGAGATGAGGAGCAGCTAACATTCTATAAGCAGTCAATATTAAAGTGAATTAACATTAAAATTAAAGTTTCATGGAGCTATCTCTATAAAAATGTAGATCACATACACTTTATCTTTAATAAAGCAAAGAATTGTGGATGCTGGAGATCTGAAACAAAAGCAGATATGGCTGGCAAAACTCAACAGGTCTGGCAATATTTCATAGAATCATAGAATTGTGAAAGCAAGCTATCCAGCCATCAAGTCTACATTGACTCTCCAAAGAAGATCTCACCCAGATCCACCTCCTGACCCTATTTCTGTAACCCTGTATTTCCCACAGCTAATCCATCTACCCTGCAAATCCCTGGACACTGTGGGCAATTTAGCACAGTCTATCCACTTAAAATACACATCTTTGAATAATGGGAGGAAACCCATGTAAATATAGGGAGAATGTGCAAACTCCACACAGGCACTTGCCCAAGGCTAAAATCAAACCTGGGCCCCTGGCACTGTGAGACAGCAATTCTAACCACTGAGCCATCATGACACCCTGATGTAGAGAAAGCAGAGCCAACATTTCAAAACCAGTGACTTGTCATTGGCCTGATGAAGAATCGCGGGACTCAAAACATTGGCTGTGTTTTTTTTCCACCAATGCTGCCAGACCTGCTGAGTTTGTGTCAATCTTCATCATTTCGCATGACATGTTCAAATTTTGAATAATTGATTGCCCAAGATTGCATTTTTCTAAACAAATTACAAAATCATAGAATCTTAAAAAAATTGATGGCATGAAAGAGCTCATTCAACCTATAGCATCTGTACCAGCTGGAGAAAAAAAAACTAGCTGCTTGTTCTAATCCTTCCTTCCAGGACCTTGTCCATAGCTTTATAGATTACAACATTTCAGCGTTGTGGGGGACAGATCTAGGTACTTTTGAAAAGTTTTGGGAGTCTTTATCTCAATCACCAAATCAGGCAATGCATTCCATGTATCAGTCAACCTCTTGGTAAGAAAGATTTTCCTCTTGTCCTCTCTGTTTCTTTTGTCAAACAGCTTAGAGTCATAGAGTTATATGGAACAGAAACAGACCCGTCAGTTCATCCAATCCATGCCGGCCATAATCCCAAAGTAAACTAGTAGAACCTGCATGCATTTAGCTCATATCCATGCAAATATTTCTTATTCATATACTTACTAATTTTTTTAATAATATAATTGTGCCCACATCCACCACTTTCTCTGGAGGTTCATTCCATACATAAACCACTCTCTGTGTAAAAGAGTTCTCCCTCATGACTTTTTAAAATATTTTTCCGCTCACCTTAAAAATATGCAACTGAGTGCATAAACGAATTAATGGAACACCACTGGGATCCCCACTAATAGGATAATTGCGGAAGCAGTAATGCAAAAGCTAGAATGGACAGCACCCCCCACTATGCAGCCCAAACTTTTGGTCCAATATGTAGATGACACCTTTGTGTTTATTAAACACACAAAACTGGAAGAAACCCACTGACACATAAACAACATCCTCACCAGGATAAATTTATCAAAAGAAGAAGAGAACAACAACCGATTACCCTTTCTGGACATTATGGTAGAATGCAAAACCAACAGGGAAGTGCAGACTACCGTATATAGAAAGACCACACGTACAGACCAAATACTCAATTACACCAGCAACTACCCCAATGCCCACAAATGGAACTGCATCAGGACACTATCTAAATGAGCCACATCACATTGCAGCAACCTGGAACTACACAAAGCAGAACAGGAACACTGTTCAAAAGGAATGGACACTCAAAAAGCATAATTCACCGTTACCTCCGAGACAGGCCACAACAGGAAGACACAACGTGATCAGAATGACTTAGCACCCTGCCATACATCAAGGACATTTTAAAGATGACCACAAGACAACTCAGAACCCTAGGCATCAGGGTAGCCCACAAATCAACCAACACCCTACAACAGCTACTGACGAACGTAAAGGAGTCCATACCCAAAACCGGCAAAACTGGATAATATACAAAATACCACACAAGGACTGTGAGAAATACCACATAGGCTAAACTGGAAGAAAAGTGACAACACAGATACAGGAGAACCAACTAGCCACCAAGAGACACAACCAATTTTCATTTGTCTCATTACACACAGACAACGAGAGACACCAATTTCACTTGGACAATGCATCGATAATTGCACAAGCTAAAGGGAATTCCTGGAGACCTGGTATTCCAACTAAAACGTCATCCACAAACACATTGAATTAGATGTTGTGTTCAAACCACTGAGAAACAGAACCAGAAGTAATGCCAACCATCCCAGCAAACCGAGGCAAGTTAATAACAAGTGGGACAGAACACCGACGCTTCACAGAAGCACACTGATGATGTTATCTCGCAGGGTGACAAAATGCAACCAAACCCAATAGCTCAGTGAGAATGTCTACAACCTCATTCACAACCCGAGCTATAAATCTTCTCAAAAACTTTACGCACCTTAGCCTTGAAATTCTGTACCATAAGGAAAAGACACCTGCTATTCATCTTATCTATACCAATCAGATTTTATAAACTTCTATAAGGTCACCCCTCAATCTCTTACACCCCAGTGAAAAAAGTCCCAGCCTATCCAGCCTATACTTAAATCTCAAACCTTTCATACTCGGCAACATCTTACTAAATGTCTATGAACCTTGTCCAGCTTGATAATATCCTTCGTAAAACATGGCAACCAGAACTGGACACAGTACTCCAGAAGAGGCATCATCAACGTCTTGCCCCACCTCAACATGATGTCCTAACTGTTGTACTCAAATGTCTGAGCAATGAATGCAAGCATGCTAATGCCTTTTTAACCACTCTATCAACTGTGATGCAAACTTCAAAAAATTATGCACATTCTTAGATCTATGCTGCTTAGTAATTGACCCAAGGGAAACAGACATTTCCTGTCTACTCTAACTGGGCCCCTCATGAGATTTTACACTTAAACTAAGTCAATGCTCAGCCTCCTCGATTTTAAGGAGAACAACTCTAGCAAATTCAATCTTTTCTCATACTCGCAATTTTCAAGACCTGGAAACATTCTTGCAAAGAGATAATGGGAACTGCAAACGCTGATGAAGGGTGTCAGCCCGAAACATCAGCTTTTGTGCTCCTGAGATGCTGCTTGGCCTGCTGCGTTCATCCAGCTTCACACTTCGTTATCTAACATTCTTGCAAATCTCCTTTATACTTGTTCCTGTAATCTAGCAATCAGAACTGTGCATAGACTTCCAGTTGTTGCCTATCCAATGTTTTATACAGTTCCAGCATTACATCCTTACTTTTGCATTCTGTGCCTCATCCACAAATAGAACTTTCCAAATGTGATGTTATCACCTTATCCAATTGCCCTCCCACATTCAAGGACATATAGACATGGTGTCTCACTTTCTGTACTCCTTTCAATGCACTCCCATTTACTGTGCTTTCTCTAGCTTTGTTTTCCCTCCCCAAATGCATGGTTTCATAATTCTATGGATTGATTCCCATGTTTCTGCCCACTGAACCGATCCATTGATGTCATTCTGGAGTTGACAATTGCCCTCTTCACACTCAACTACCTAGCCAAATTTCCGAATCCTGCTTCCTACATTTAAGTTTAAATCATTAATGTACACACCAATCACCGATCGGCAATTGACCCAACACTGAGCCCTGGAATCCATTGGAAACCACTGTCCATTTGTAAAACATTCATCGAGCATTAACTCTTGTTACTAAGTTACTGATTCAATTTTGGATCTAACATGACACATTCGCCTGTATCCTATGAGCTTTTATCTTTCCGGCCTGTCAGATTTTGTGTGACTTCGTCAAATACCTTACTAGAATCCACACAAGCAATATCAGCTGCACTATACTCATCAATCTTCCTTGTTACTTCCTCACAAAAAGGAATTAAGGTAGTACAACATGACCTTTTCTTAACAAAATCATGCTAACTATCCCTGATTAATATTTGCCTTTCCAAGTGACAGCTGCTTGGCCTGCTGTGTTCATCCAGCTCCACACTTTGTTAGCTCATCCTGTCTGTCTGAATTGATTCTAATATGCCCATGCTTGAAGTCAGACTGATCAATTTAAGATTATTTGGTCTATCTCCATACACTTTTTAAACGATGATATGATGCTCACAGATCTCTAATCTGAAGGCACCTCACTTGTTTCTAGTAAGATCTGGAAAATGTTCTGTGAAGCATCCATTATTTCTTCCCTTGTTCTCTTTAACAGCCTGGCATACAGTCAATCTAGTCCTGCAATTTATCCAACTTCAAGAAAATGTCAGCCCCTCCTGAACTTTGTCTTTCATTGTGCCTGTTGTATCTAATACGTTTAATTCCACAAGGTGTTTTTTTTTTCATTTCTCCACTTTTATAAGACCTTGGAACTGAAGAAGATGCACCTAGATACCTCTGTACCTAAGATGGTACTGTAAGTGGCAACATAAGCTTTTCAATGTACTCATTTGAGTACATGTGACAATAAAGCTAATTCTAATACTAATTCTAATACTTAGTACTCCTTAACTAGAATTTACTGCATCAACAGTCTCATTTGTGACAACAGAACTCTGCCCACATCTGCTGTATCAATGCATAAATTACCTTGTGCAACCTCAGATTGATTGTAACCGTTGACTTCATTACCCTCTTATTCTTCAAGTATTAGTCAAACATTGTTGGGTTTTCCTTCATTTTAAGAGGCAATATCCTTTTTCTATATTCTTTTGCTTTCCCACCTTCCTTTCTTACTTCACCCCATACTTTCTGTTCTCCTTTAAACTTTCTACAATAGTAGATTTAGTGCAACTGTTCGTTTTTTGCCTTATATTACCCTGTATGCTTTTGGATAAGCAAGGGCCTCTAGATTTGGTAGTACTTTATTGATACACGTCCACACTCTGCCTGCAGAATCTCACTTTTGAATACTTCCTGCTGATTAATCACTGATTTTCCTTCAAGTGTCTGTGACAAGTCCTCCTTCACCAGATCATCTCTTGGCCTCAGAAAATGTATCTTCCTTCTATTTAGAATTTTGCTCCTCTTCTGTACATTTCTTTTTCTGTAATGATGTCAAATCTAACTCTATTATCGTCACTATCTTCAAAAAGGGGTTCACCACCTGCTATTCCATCTTCTTGCCTATCTGTAACTACATTTATCATTACTAAATATAGGAACCAACCAGAAGATGGAAAAAATTGTAAAGAGAAAATTTAAAAAGTCATTCATTTACTCAGTTGACAAGATCATCAGACGTAAAAAGCTTTTGTTTCAATTATTTGTTTATATGAAGGAAAATCGAGCTAAGATAAACTAAAAAAGCTCATTTATTGGAGTGTTTAAAGTCAGTGAAAGGAAATAGCTATTATAATGAAACTAATTACAATTGATTCAGTGCAATGGAAGTGACCGATAAAGGAAGTGTTACATCGACATTTAATTGCTTCTACTGCAAATTAATAGCAATCAAATCCATTCCATCAAATAATATAGCAGCAGGGCTAAGATTGCTGAAGTAACCGCACATTGAAGTTGCCTATGAATTAATGTTAAAGTTAATAATTATATCAGGCTGCATTATTCAAGAAGGAAAGGCTGAAAACATCTTGGGACTGGTTTTCTCTACAGACTTGATGTTAGTATTAAAATAGGGGGGAGAAATTCCCTTTTGTATAGTCTCTTTAGAGTAACTGTAAAATGATTCTAATGGCAAAAGGATAGAGTAAATCTTTATTTTAATTGCATGAATGACAGTTTAATTGAATGACTCGCCTGTCTATAGTTGAACAGCTTGATTTTCATATGTGAGAATACAGAGGACTTGTTTCCCAGATTTTATCCCCCATGGTGAAGATGAAAATTTATCCATGCTTCCGCCATTCCTTCCAGGTCTATTCCATCATCTACTAAAAACAATCAGTGCAGAAGAGATTCCACAGGATAATTAAAATAATATTTCCTAAATGATGTAATAAATGCCATAAATAGCTTTGATTCCTCATCTGAAGGTAATTGATAAAAGGTATTATCTGCATTTTGTTTCGTGAAATTTGAACTCTTTGCCAAACTCTTATCAATGGATAACATTGTATGTTTTTTTTTACAACCGTTTATTCAGCTTGTGAGATCTACATTGATACTTACTGAACTATTTGCTTTTAGCATTGGAACAATACCTGAACTCCGACCTATAGGATTTGTTGCAGGTGAAGTAATTCCTCCTTGTACTATTCCTGCTTTACTTTCTACAAATAGGGGTGAGAAACTTTCCTCAGTTTAAATAAATACATACAGTTTGCTTTTGGACACAAGGTGATATGATTAGTTACTTTCAGCTTCTGAAACACTTTGTAAATTAGCTGTAAACCCTTATGAGCTCTTTGAGTTAAAAACAATCCAGTTTCTTTCTCATGTTTGAAAATGGGCCAGACACTTATTCCATGCCTTGTTGTTGCATGCATCCTGGCCCATGGAGTTTTATGTTTGATAACTGAAGAAGACCTTGTTCTGAGCATGGTTCAATATTAGAACAAAATGAAACTACAACTCCACTCTCCAGTTTCAAACATGTTCCATGTCCATTGGCTAAAACCTTCTGTACTCCAAAGCTTCCAGTTGATCCCTTAATCTCTCCTAGGAACAGCGTCTCTAAATTACATCTCCAATTTCATTGTTGTTGCTAAATTTTGTGGGTTTTGTTTCTGAAATGCAAGCTTCCTGCTGTGACACAATACTTAAAAATAATGCCTCTATTTACAAAAGTGGCACTTTTCAGTTCTGTCAGGACACTGGTCTCATTAATAAACATTTTTTTTCCCTATGGCACTGGTTAACACTGTATTATGGTGAATCGAAAACCCTTTCTGCCCTTTCTTTGTTTCTGTGCATTTTTACCCAATAGCTTAACAAGCTCCATGGGATCAGTAATTTCTTGCTAAGTCTCCCTACCACCTCAAATTACTGTCCACTTCTATTTTCTAACCTTAAATTTCCCCTTCAACTGAATAGCCTTTGACAATATCCAATCATCCCTTGACTGAAATCTGATAACGTTTCAGCTAAGACCCCCAGTATAATTCAGTCTTGGATTAGTTCTTCCATTAAGTTCACATATTCACAGTTTTCTGCCAGCCTGTATGAAACACTAGTATACAAATCATCACCTCTCTGCTCTGTGTGTGCTGTTTAAAATTTGCCTGCTCACCAATGTATTTTTTCAGAAAATGAATAGGCATCAAATGTTTTATTTACTTTATACAGTTTTGCTGTCACCACTTTGCAAGCCTGACTAGGATATTGTCTGCACAACATCACACGGTGTACAAGAATACTGAGCTGCTCATTTTTTCTTTGTAGCTAGTGCTGACAACTGATGCAGTGATACCTGATTAATGTAAGTTTCAATTCGGCATTTGTTTAGCCTTCTGTGGCCTGCAATTTGTTTGAACATTTTGATAATCACAATGACTTCTCCATTCCTTTCTCATTATTTTTGTTGCTACTTTCCACATGCTGTTCAATTGCTGCCTATTCTGCCATCACGTCACCTGTTCACCGCTTGCCACCGTATGGTCGTTCTGGGAGAGAGCTTTGCAGTCATTGCAGAGGTCTTTGACATAGGGTCAAATATTATCTTTTTATTTAAACATAGTAACCATTAACTCCAAGAAGTGAGGTCGATCAAGAGGTTGCTAGAGAGAACTATCTCCCAGTCATCATATGAAGTTACATAATTAATCAATGATGACTTGAAACATCTTATTTATGTATTCACATTAACCTTTTACACTACAATATCTTGGCATTCACTAAAGAGCATTTGGAGTTGCAAGTTCCACTAGGTGCAAATAAGTCTTTCCAAATAACTTTGGAAAGCATTTAATTATTCTTCCTCCTTCTGCTATAACACCAAATAAAGTAGAGTGGTTAGCACTGCAGCTTCACAGCACCAGGGGCCTGGGTTCAATTCCAGCCTCAGATACTGTTATACAGAATTTGCACATTCTTCTCACGTCTGTGTGGGTTTCCTCCCATAGCCCAAAGATGTGCAGGCTAGGTGGATCGGCCATGCTAAATTGCCTGTAGTATTCAGGGGTGTGAGGGCTATAGGGGAATGGGTCTGGGTGGGCTGCGCCAAGGGGCAGTGTGGACTTGTTGGGCCAAAGGGCCTGTTCCCATACTGTAGGGAATCTGATACACACTCAATCACTGGCACATAAGGAAACCTGATGTGTAGTTTTCTATTTGGATGCCTCTTTGCTGGAATTGTTGTATTTAAGTCAAAAACGCAATGGAGCATGTCTCATATTAATGTAACTACCTGCCTCTCACTATCCACAAAATCATGAAAACATAAATAGCTACTCAGTCTATCAAAGTTTCGAGAGAGACACATGTCATTCAAATCACTCAGTCTGTGTCAGTGTTACTGTTCGTACAAGTTCATGACCAAGTGGAATTCAATACATTAAGTTTGGATATGGGGTGTGTTTGGATATGGGGTGTGTTTGGATATGGGGTGTGTTTGGATATGGGATGTGTTTGGATATGGGGTGTGTTTGGATATGGGGTGGGTTTGGATATGGGGTGGGTTTGGATATGGGATGGGTTTGGATATGGGATGTGTTTGGATACGGGGAGTGTTTGGATATGGAATGTGTTTGGATATGGGATGGGTTTGGATATGGGATGGGTTTGGATATGGGGTGTGTTTGGATATGGGATGAGTTTGGATATGGGATGAGTTTGGATATGGGGTGTGTTTGGATATGGGATGTGTTTGGGTATGGGATGTGTTTGGATATGGGGTTTGTTTGGGTATGGGATGTGTTTGGATATGGGGTTTGTTTGGATATCGGGTGTGTTTGGATATGGGATGTGTTTGGATATGGGATGTGTCTGGATATGGGGTGTGTTAGGATATGGGATGTGTTCAGATATGGGTTGTGTTCGGATATGGGGTGTGTTTGGATACAGGTTGTGTTTGGATTTGGGGTGTATTCAATCAGATGGTTGGGTGGCAGCTGATTAAGTCACAGGCAATGTAGATTTTATGAGTCAAAGGGCCTTTTTACGTGCTGTAGATCTCTACGAGTTAAGGGAAGAAGGTGTTGGAGTCACCAGATGGAGGGCATTATAAACAAACTATCAGGTTTAATTGCTGGCACTTAGGCAATGGGTGGTCTTAATATCACTCAGTGCAAGCCTCTGATCAACTGACAGCTCTGAGGATGGGGTGAAAGCAGGGCTAAGTTCCCTACAAGAATCACATTGGACCTAGCATTTTATTACTGCATCTCATTCCATAGATGTTGGTTATATTTCTGGTACTTTTTGTATTTGTGGAAAAGACATGCCTTGAATCATTTTGCTAACTATATAGACTTTCCACTTCTGTACTTAAGTAGCATTACATTTGACCATGTCCATATTTATTTCGTACATTGAAATCATCTTATCTTCCTAGGCTATATCGCCAACTGCAGCACACATTTTCATACCATTTATAATTTAATATCTCCATATTTAAGCTGTCCTCAAGATTACCATTATCACTGAAAATTACATAAACATGATTTTGGCCCATTGTGGATAACTTGACACTTTTACACATTAAACGTCATTTGAATGTTTATTTTCAACGAATTGCCTTTTATTTCCATCCGTGTTGTCAAACATTATTCACATGGATGTAAGCAGGTGATTATTTTATAGTGCACATTTTAGCAGAAACATTAGCCTATCACCCATCATAAAGGGGTGAATGGACAAAGTAATGTCACACAATTGTGTTAAGTATTTCTGCTATCACTAGCTTCCATTTGTTACTTCAAGGATTACTTCAAATTTGTCAGGATTTTTTTAAATGCATAGTATTCTTTAGGAAAGTTCTGGTATGAAAATTTGATTCCCAACTGTATAGCAAACAAGGATCAGAAAAGAAAAGCACAAACTTGATTAAAGCACCTGTTGTGGAGCATAATAAATTTCAATTAATTCAGGAATTTTGTTTATTCTCTGAATTTTAATTGCAACACTCTCAGCAGCTACTTCACTCATGCTGTTTACACTGTTCCTAATTAATTAATAAGTACAGATAAAATATTTTCAATATAAACAAGATGTCAGGCTTAAGTTTGCACATTATGCATCAGTATGGTACATAGCAGTTGCTGTCCTTTGGATGTGACAAAGTAGCAGTTCTGATAGGTGTTTAGAATCTCATGATACTACTTAAAAACTGTAGAAAGTTAACACAAACAAACTAACTTGCCCTTCATCTCTTGGCTGAGTTGTAGGATCGTGGAGAAATGCAAATTAGTTGGCACAGGAATGAAAGGTTTTATACTTAAAAAGAATTCAATATGCTGGAGCACTTTTGAGACATTTTTGAGAGATGTGTTAAGATGGTTTCTCAATTTTCTTTATAGTACTTATTATCAAGGGCGGACATGTTACTTCAGCAAACCACAAGTGAGGGCCAGCTTAAAAATTGTAAAAATAAACAGTTTTCTCAACAGCTTTCAGATTGTATTTCAATCAAATCAGGCATGTGATGTCGAGAGATGGCGTGGCTACACTTGAATAGAGCTCAAAAGCCTCAGGCACTTATTGCCTGCTGCCTGGCACTGATCTATAATGCTGAAAATACAGTGAAAGAAAACTTGCTCAAAGTTTTGGAGTAAGAGAAGAGCTAGAGTCTTTTTAGAAACATCATAAATCCACAAATACTTGTCTAGATATTGGGATGGTAGCAGGGATTTTAGATTATGTTGCCTGGCCCAATGTCATATAAGACCAGTAATAACTCATTTACACAAGACTTAGTATAGCTCCGGTAGGTGTACTGACTGATTTTCATGCACATACATAGACGGTAATTCTGAATTTCATGGGCAGAAACAATCGGGGCCAAAAGCATTGAGAATTGTAACCATGGAGTCTTTATTATCTCTTCCTACCAGACTGCCTCTGCTGGTACTTATGAGTATATAGCCGTACACATTCAAAATGCAAAATTGAATTTTCAATGCATTCTCTCCCCATCTCATTAAAATCATGCAAATTTTAAGTTAATTACTAATACAATTACATATTCTAATATTTGTATTAAGTTGACAAAGCATTCAGTTACATAAGATGAATTAAAAGATTTGCTGATGATGAACATGATTACTTAAGTATGTTGAACATGTCTCTTGATCACATCTTTCTAATTTTATAGTTAGATAGTCATCATTGGTAGTTGCAAAGCCTCACCTTACTTTGTTGGTATTTTGATGTCAGCATTTTGGTATCAAGAAATGGTTGGGGATAACAGATACTGTGAAGCCCTGATATGGGCCCTACAATTGTAGCGAAGACTTGTGCTCCAGAATTTACCGTTCTCATAACCAAGCTCTTCCAAGGTATGGTTACAACACTGGCTTCTCCCCGCAAATGTGGATAATTGCCCGGGTATGTCCTGTACACGAACGGCAGGGCAAATTCAGCCCAGCCAATTACACCTCCAAAGGTCTATTGGCAATCATCAGTAAAGTGAAGGAAGGTGCCATCAACAACACTATCAAACAGCACCTTCTCAGCAATAACCTGCTCAGTGACACCCAGTTTGGATTCCACCAGGGCCACTCCTCTCCTGGCCTCATTACAGCTTTGGGTAAAACATAGATTCCAAAGGTGAGATAAGAATGACACTCCTTGACATTAAGGCCACACTCTGCCACATGTGACATCAAGGACCTTAGCAAAACTAGAATTAATGAGTATCAAGGGGCAAACTCTCTGCTGGGTGGAGTCATACTTGGTACATAGGAAGGTAGTTATAGTTGTTGGAGATCAACCATTTCAGCTCCAGGACATCTCTGCAGGTGTTCCGCAGGGTAGTGTCCTAGGCCCAACCAGCTGTTTCATCAATAACCTTCCCTCCATCATAAGGGCAGCAGTAGGGATGTTTGCCAATTATTGCTCAATTTTCAGCACCATTCATGACTTCTCAGATATTGAAGCAATACATGTTCAAATGTAGCAAGATTTTGACAATATTTAGGCTTGAGCTGATAAGAGGCAAGTAACATTCATGCCACTCAAATGCCAGGCAATGACCATCTCCAATAAAACATAATCTAATCACTGTCCCTTGACATTCAATGGTGTGATCAACACTGAATACCCCACTATCAACATTGTTAGGATTACCATTGGCCATAAACCAAACTGGAATCAAACACAGTGGCTACAAGAGCATGTCAAAGACTATGAATATTGCAGTGAGGAACTCACCTCCTGACTACTCAAGGCCTTTTCATCATTTACTGCCCACTTGCCTGGATGGGTGCAGTTCCAACAATACTCAGGAAGCTTGGCACATCGAAGACAAAGCAGTCTGATTGATTGGCACCATATCCACCCTATCTACTCCCTCTACCACTGATATCAGGAGCAGCAATGTCCAACCTGCATGATGCTCTATAGAAATTCACCAGAGAATCTGAGGCAGCACCTTCCAAACCCATGGCCACTTTCATGTAGAGGACAGGGGCAGCAGATACAATGTAATACCACCATTTCCACGTTACCCTCCAAACCACTCACCATCCTGACCTGGAAATATATCACAGTTCCTTCAGTGTCGCTAGGTCAAAATCCTGGAATTCCCTTCCTAACAGCATTGTGGGTCAACCTACAGCATGTGGGCGGTTTAAGAAGGCGGTTTACCACTACCTTCTCAAAGGCAACTAGGGATGGGTCATAAACGCTAGCCAACACCACGCCCCACAAGTGACTTTTTTTTGAAAAGCAAGCGTTTGTGAATTTGGCCCGCATTTAGGCTTACATATTTAATATGTGTTTTGAATAACAATTTCTTCACAATTAGTAGGACTGCCAGTCGGCAACAGATGTTGTGAAAGATAATCTGATAGATTGAGTTTGCATGGTTGGTAGTCAATATGCAACTTGTATTTTACAGTTTGAATTTCTAATAGTCTACTTGAGTTATGAATTATTCAACAAGCTTATAGCAGTCTATAATTGGCTATTACTTAAAACTCATTTCCAGACAAGCAGAAATTCAAGTGTAAAGTACCCCATGTAATCCAGCGTGCTCTCTCTCTCTCTCTCTCTCTCTCTCTGTCTCTCTCTATTTGCAGAGAACTTTGTTCTATGGGCATGATAATCTGCTAACTCATGTATTGATTTGTGGGTTGCTTGCCTTGTCTTTCTGCAGGAGGACTGCTCCTGAGCCAAGAGGCTTGCATGCATGAATGGTTTTCTCAGAGGTGAAAGAGATATTTATGCAACTTTGCTGACAATTTTGTTTGACCAGGTATGCAGCCTGTTTGCATGATTTACTGGCCAGCCTCCTGGTGATCCCATTTGTCAAATCACGTGGAGTGGTGGGGCAGGGGAGCAAATAGAGGGTAGCGAGTGACTACAGTTCTCAATACATTTTAGCAGGGTCTGGACTTCCTACGTTTGTAAGAACAGCAGCATTTACGAAAGGTTCAGCTTTCCATGGATCAAGTGATTCTCCATCAATGCTGAACGCATGACTGAAGAATTCAATTCAGCTTTCATTGAACAATATTTGCCTTTGATGAAGGTTAGATTACTGTTGTACTGTGATGTTCACAATGGTAATTGATGGTGCCAGAACGTGGCAAAATTATCCACTTTTTACTGTACCAAGGTAGAAATGACAACATAATAAATAAATAAATCTACTTGGTTCTGCTAGGAACTTTATTGAATGGATTTGTTGCTGTTAACGCTCGTTGTTATATTGGTCTAGGGGATTACTAGAATTAAGCAGTGAAGGAGTAACCACTAATTATTCTTTGGCAGTAGGGGTACATACTTAAGTAACAATAAGTAGTTCTTTACACATTATTAAAGTAACAAGTACATTATATTTAACTTCATTAATATGAGGTTTGATTGATAGATTTATTGTCACGTATACCAAAACACAGTGAAAAGCTTTGCTTATGAGCAGTACAGACAGATCACAGAAGCAAAGTATCTCCAATCAAAAAGACTTAGAGTCATAGAGGTTACATTACAGGTTACATTATTTGAAGCTAGAGACCATTCAGAAGTCTGATAACAGCTGGAAAGAAGCTGCTCCTGAACATACCTGTGCGTGTGTTCAGGCTTCTGTGTCGTCTGTCTGATGGAAGATATTGTAAGGCATCATTATCAGGGTGTGATAGGTCTTTGATGATGTTGGCTGTCTTCCCGTGGCAGAAAGCCATGTACTGCAGCCCAATGGTATCAATGTGGACTTCACCAGCTTCAAAATCTCGCCTTCCCCCACCGCATCCCAAAACCAGCCCAGTTCATCCCCTCCCCCCACTGCACCACACAACCAGCCCAGCTCTTCCCCTCCACCCACTGCATCCCAAAACCAATCCAACCTGTCTCTGCCTCCCTAACCTGTTCTTCCTCTCACCCATCCCTTCCTCTCACCCCAAGCCGCACCTCCATCTCCTACCTACTAACCTCATCCCACCTCCTTGACCTGTCCGTCTTCCCTGGACTGACCTATCCCCTCCCTACCTCCCCACCGATACTCTCCTCTCCACCTATCTTCTTTTCTCTCCATCTTCGGTCCGCCTCCCCGTCTCTCCCTATTTATTCCAGAACCCTCACCCCATTCCCCTCTCTGATGAAGGGTCTAGGCCCGAAACGTCAGCTTTTGTGCTCCTGAGATGCTGCTGGGCCTGCTGTGTTCATCCAGCCTCACATTTTATTATCCATGGATAGAAGGCTGGTTTCCATGATGGTCTTGCCTGTGCACACCACCTGCTGTAGTTTCTTACGGCCCCAGGCAGAGCAGTTGACATACCAGGCTAATATGCACCCAGACAGTATGCCTTCCATGGTGCATCTGTAGAAGTTGGTGAAGGATCTTATGGACATGCCAAATTTCCTAAACTGCCTGAGGAAGAAGAGGCATTGTTGTGTCTTCTTGACTGTGAAAAGTTCAGGACAGGTTGTCGGTTATCATCACTCCAAGGAACCTAATGCTCTTCAGTCTCTCAACCGCAGTTCCACTGATGTAGATGGGGGACATGTTCTCCTCCTTTCTTTCTGAAGGCAGTGATCAGTTCTTTAGTTTTGCTGATGTTGTGACATCGATTGTTTTCATTGCTTGAGGTGATGGACTGAATTTTACCAGAAGTTAGCCAAATGTCAAAAATTAGGAGTTTCTTTGAGGGTCTGTTTCCATGAGCTAGTAGGTTTCTTCATGCAATTCTACATTGCTCAACTCATTACGTATGCAACACACCCCAATCGCATTTCACGCTCATGGAATTGTGAATCCACCAGTGGTACAAGAATGCACTGACATTTTCCACAATTCACACAACTGGCACCATATTTAATACTATGCACCTGGTCAATCACTGCCAGTCATAAATAGGCCTTCATAGTCATACAGTGGGTGGAAAAATGAAAAAGAAAATCTTCTTTAGGGCACTTAAGTGACATTTCATTGCAAATATAAGCACACGTTCATAAATGTGTTGCTATTTTATATCTTCAGCTGCTTGATCTACTGTAGCACTGATACACTGTAGCAAAAGCTACAAAAATTGATAATATGCGTCATAGAACATTGTGACAAGAAGGGCCGTGGAATGCCCTTACATAGACCTTTGACATAGGGAACTTATTCCAAATCCTCCTGAGGCCATTTACATCTTCCTCACAAAACACATCATTTGGTATCATCTATAACTTTGGTCCTCACCTCCAAATCATTGATAAATATTGTGAGCACCTGGGGTCCAAATATTGATCATTGCTGTACTACACTAGCCACACCCTCCCAAGATGAGAATGATCCACATGTTCCTACTCTGTTTTCTATCTGTTAGTCAATCCTTAATCTATGCCAGTATCTTACTTCCGATTCCATTTGATTCAACATTTCCAACTAGCCTCCTGTGAGGGACTTTATGAAAAGCCGTTTGCAAATCTCCATAGGCTACCTTCATTCTTTCCTTCACCAATTTTGCTTGTAACATCTTCAGAAGACTCCATTTGTCAAATACAATTTCCGATATGTAAATTCATGCTGACTATGCCCAATCAGATCATTATTGACCAGGTGTCTACTTATCCCATCTTCTTTAATAGATTTGAGCATATTCCATGTAACTGACGTGTATTAACAGACCTGTAGTTCTGTTTCCCTCTCACTCTCTTCTTAAATAGCAGGCTGACATTTGCTTCATTCTCACGAGTGAGATTCTCATCTTGCTGTTGAAATATTGGCTATCAAATCAGACTTGATTGTCTTAATGTCAAGGGTCTTATTTCTCCAATCTCTCCAGATTTTCACAACTGGCTCACCATTGCACACGTTATTCAAAGAATCATAGAATCCATACAGTTGGAAGCAGGCCATTCAGTCCATTAAGTCCACACCAACACTTCACAGAGCAACCCATCCAGGCCCACTCACCTATCTTGCATTTATTATGGAAGCCAGATACTGTGGGAGATATGGCACAGCCAATCCACCGAACCTGCATTTCTTCTGACGGTGGGAGGAAACCGGAGGAAACCCACGCAGACACAGGGAGAATGTGCAAACTCCACACAGTCACCTGACACTGGGATCAAACCTGGGTCCTTGGCACTGTGAGGCAGCAGCGCTAACTACTGAGCCATCATGCTGCCAACGAGAGCTGGAGATGAGAAATTTTAGCCTCATGTCATCTCCAAAAAGATAGTAAATACATGTTTGTAGACTGTCTCATGATTAACAAAGTACCAAAGCTGACGAGTTACTTCTGGAACAGTCTTTATATATCAAAATTGCAAACCTATTTAAAATAAAAACAGAAAGTGCTGGAGAAATTCAGATGATCTTGCAGTATCTGTGGAGAGAAAAAACAGATTAAAGGTTTTGAGTCCACAGTGTCTTTGTCAAAACTGAAGGACATGGAAAATTAAAGTTTTTTTTCACTGTTTGCAAAGTGGGAAAAGAGGCAAGTGGTAATGGGAACTGCAGATGCTGGAGAATCCGAGAAAATAAAATGTGAGGCTGGATGAACACAGCAGGCCCAGCCGCATCCCAGGAGCACAAAAGCTGACGTTTCGGGCCTAGACCCTTCATCAGAGAGGGGGATGGGGTGAGGGAACTGGAATAAATAGGGAGAGAGGGGGAGGCGGACCGAAGATGGAGAGAAAAGAAGATAGGTGGAGAGGAGAGTATAGGTGGGGAGGTAGGGAGGGGATAGGTCAGTCCAGGGAAGACGGACAGGTCAAGGAGGTGGGATGAGGTTAGTAGGTAGGAGATGGAGGTGCGGCTTGGAGTGGGAGGAAGGGATGGGTGAGAGGAAGAACAGGTTAGGGAGGCAGAGACAGGTTGGACTGGTTTTTGCAAACCAGTCCAACCTGTCTCTGCCTCCCTAACCTGTTCTTCCTCTCACCCATCCCTTCCTCCCAACCAGTCCAACCTGTCTCTGTCTCCCTCACCTGTTCTTCCTCTCACCCATCCCTTCCTCCCACCCCAAGCCGCACCTCCATCTCCTACCTACTAACCTCATCCCACCTCCTTGACCTGTCCGTCTTCCCTGGACTGACCTATCCCCTCCCTACCTCCCCACCGATACTCTCCTCTCCACCTATCTTCTTTTCTCTCCATCTTCGGTCCGCCTCCCCCTCTCTCTCTATTTATTCCAGAACCCTCACCCCATCGCCCTCTCTGATGAAGGGTCTAGGCCCGAAACGTCAGCTTTTGTGCTCCTGGGATGCTGTTGGGCCTGCTGTGTTCGTCCAGTCTCACATTTTATTAAAGAGGCAAGTGGAACAGATAATGAGGGAGTATAAAGCAAAAGAGCGGATGGTATCTGGGGGAAGATATTGTTGCAAAGTAGCTGTTAATTGTAGGTGTGAATAGTTGAAAATAGGCCACCTCCAATGAGGGCAAGTCCATGCAAACCAGTGTTCATGATCTGGAAATTTTCAGCTCAGTGTTGAGTCCTGAAGGCTGTAAAATGCTTAAGTGGAAAATGAGGTGCCATTCCTTCACTTTGCATTGGTTTTGACTGGAATACTGAAACAAGCCTGGGGCAACAATGTTAGTATAAAGAGCTGCTCCAAAGTTTCTGAGTCA
Source organism: Stegostoma tigrinum (assembly GCF_030684315.1). NCBI lineage: Eukaryota > Metazoa > Chordata > Chondrichthyes > Orectolobiformes > Stegostomatidae > Stegostoma > Stegostoma tigrinum. Next base: position 111,802,152 of record NC_081357.1, on the reverse strand, counting down.
ACCCTTTCAGTTCACTGACTTTTGCAACAGTTCCATTCCCTAATATATTGTCAGCGTGCATATAGGAGTGTCTCAAGTCCATTTCCAGTGCAGGTATGGGTGAGAATATTATCACTAATATTTAGCCTGTCTTCAAATCCATGAAATGCAGACTGAATCATGTGCTGAAATACTCTAACTGCGAGTTGACTCCAAATTTGAGCATCTTATATTGAAAATAGTTGATGTGCATGGAGAATACCAGATACAGTAAAAGTCCCCAGATCTCAAACATCTGGAATTCTCATGCAACCGGCATCTGAGATTCAAAAGAGGAATTCCAGATGCTTGGAATCTAAATAATGGAGATTTTAGTCTTGTTGACTATTAGCAGGTAATAATGAACTAGATGCATTATTAAGCCCGTTTGAGACTTACCTTGTCGATTAAGACAGAATCTCCTGTTGCAGCCCTGGTATTTATAAGCCATCCAGGCCTCTTGCTTTTAAAACACACTCTCATATTGTGGTAGCAATGGATCAAGCTCTTCCAGCCAATACTAGTAGCTCTCATGCAACCTGCAGATTCAGCTAATCAGTCTCCGACTTTTCCCTATGTATGCTAGATATCAGGGAGATTATTGTCCCTTGATTCTTCTGAAAGATCCATTTGATGGTAGCCTGCATTGAAGTCAAGTTTAACAAAGTGTTCACCATTCACTTTCTCTGCGATATGAAGAGCTGTCAGTATCAAGCCTCTTTCGCCTTATGTGGCTTGGCTTGCTGACAACATATCAATACAGATTCAAGTGTTGTTCCCTTTGATTTCTTGCTGACCTGTATGGGTGAGAATGTTTCTTGAAAGGAATGTAATTTTAGATCCTTAATCACACATATAGCAGCCTGTGATTTGTACTCAAATCTCTGCAACATTGGCCTGAATGGTACCACTCAAACCACTGAAACAAGATTTTATGAGACTTGAACCTGCAAAATGTTGCCTCAGTGATGAGAGTGATACCATTCAGGCTAAGCTGACTCTTAAATGTGAACAAAGCAGAATCAAAGTAGGGCCTTGTAATCTGTTTTATAATCTTAACTCAGTGTACATCTTTTTTGCTCTTTGAAGTTTGGCTGACTGCTACTTATATCATTTGGCCACCAAATGGCTTAAAGGTAGTCTGAAAGAAAGCATTCATGTCCTTGTGAAAATATGAGAACATTTCATTGCTTTAGTAAAAGACTTTATTTCCTCAGTCATGCCAGAAGAGAATCTTCCCCACAACTGTCGCACTTCAATCATTATTCTGTTTATAGACCTCTAACCTATAGAGGGCAGCCTATGGACATGGAGCTTTGAGTAATTGGCCATTACTGTTGGTCACTCCTATACAACATTAAACCATGCTGGATTAGTAAATGTCATTCTTAATTGTTTAGTACAATTATTTCATTGTACGATCAAAATTTAAAATAGCATTATAAAACACTGAAAGGACAATATTTCACCATATCTTTATTTGATGTTGGTGTAACATTGCCAGTATGAGTTGTGACTTACACCAAAATCTAACGATATTACAGATTTAAATGAAGTGTAAGTAACACGTGGCCAGAAAGGATATATGATGTTAACACTGTTAAATCAGGAGTTCTGTTTGTGAAATTAAATGATAATTCATCCTAATCGTCGCTCTTATCTATATGATAACTTTAAGCATTTCATGATTTATAGCGAATTGGTCACGATATTGAAGTCAAACCAGAACTGACACTGCATGAGAATTATTTCTTAGTATGTTCACATACTTACAAGGATCAATATTCTATTTTGAAAATGCAGTCAGAGGATAAATTTTAAAATATATCTTTAAATGCCTTAGGAGTTGTTCACAGATCTTTCTATGATGAGAATATGTGAGAAGGCCATTTTAACAGTAATGAATTAATATTGAAAAAATCTAAAGCTAAGCATACACCTGCATGCATTCTCCCAAACCATCTCTTGTAGGTTCAAATTCCAAAATGTATTGACAACATTTACTGAGGAGTGCTTTAAGCCTTTTGCATTGGGGAATCAAATCTGTCCTAGTCCGACTTAAGATCCATGAATAGCATTTCAGACAGTACAAATTCAGACTTTGTGTTTCTTCAAGCATTTAATGGCATTGGTTATCTCATTTGGCTGAATGACTGGTTTGCAATGCAAAGTTATATGAACAAGGTGGGTTCAATTCCTGTACTAGCTGAGGTTACTGTGAGGAGTGGTGACCCCCATGTGAAACCACCACCAATCATGTCTCATTGATGAGAGAGCAGCCCTATGGTCCGGTAAGACTACGGTGACTTTACCTCTACTTATAGTTTCAATATCACCCATAAATACCTCTAACACACTGACAACAATAAGATGGCAAAATGTCACATAACCAAAAAGCCATCCTGATTTAAAATTGAATATGCAGAAAATAGATAAAGGTTTACCGGTTAAGAAATGAAAATTAAGCCAAATTAATTGTTATAACTGGTTAATTTCAGATTAACATTAACTAAATTAAATTTAATCAATTTATAGCTAGATAATAAATAAAGCTGGAGGAGCACAGCAGGCCAGGCAGCTTCAGAGGAGCAGGAAAGCTGATGTTTTGGATCCGTGCCCTTCTTCAGAAATGGAGGAGGGGCAGGGGATTCTGTAATAAGTAGAGAGAGTGGAGGGCAGTGATAGCAGGTACATAGTGGAGTGGTTAGGGTGGGCGAGAAGACGGACATGTGAAAGAGGCAGGGATGAAGCTAGCCAAGGTGAGTGTAGGCATGCAGGGATGGGGATTGGTCAGTGAGGTGCGAGGAGCCGATAGGTGGGAGGGAAGGTGGACAGGCCGGTGAGGCAGGGATTGGGGGGTGGCGCTGGTCTTGGGATGAGGTTGGGGGTGGGGAGATTTTGAAGCTGGTAAAGTTCACATTGCAATCATTAGGTTGAAGGCTCCCAAGGCACAATATGAGGTGCTGCTCCTCCAGTTTCCGGGTGGTGTCATTGTGAAACTGGATGAGGCCCAGGATGGACACGTCACCCAGGGAGTGGGAGGAGGAGTTGAAGTGGTTCGCAACTGGGAGGTGTTGTCGTGTATTGCAAACCGAGTGTAGGTGCTCAACAAAGCAGTCTCTAAGCCTTCACTTGGTCTCACCAATGTAGAGGAGGCCACATTGGGAATAGCAGATACAATAGACCACATTAGCAGGTGAGACCAAATGTGTTCATTCACCTCCACACTGTGTTATCTCAGACTCCAGCATCGACAGTTCTCACTATCTTTTAATAAATGAAGCTAGTTGACATGTACTTACTTGGTGCAGAAAAGAAGAACAAACTTTAAATGGTGTCAGAGATAATGGGAACTGCAGATGCTGGAGAATTCCAAGATAATAAAATGTGAGGCTGGATGAACACAGCAGGCCAAGCAGCATCTCAGGAGCACAAAAGCTGACGTTTCGGGCCTAGACCCTTCATCAGAGAGGGGGATGGGATGAGGGAACTGGAATAAATAGGGAGAGAGGGGGAGGCGGACCGAAGATGGAGAGTAAAGAAGATAGGTGGCGAGAGTATAGGTGGGGAGGTAGGGAGGGGATAGGTCAGTCCAGGAAAGACGGACAGGTCAAGGAGGTGGGATGAGGTTAGTAGGTAGCTGGGGGTGCGGCTTGGGGTGGGAGGAAGGGATGGGTGAGAGGAAGAACCGGTTAGGGAGGCAGAGACAGGTTGGACTGGTTTTGGGATGCAGTGGGTGGGGGGGAAGAGCTGGGCTGGTTGTGTGGTGCAGTGGGGGGAGGGGACGAACTGGGCTGGTTTAGGGATGCAGTAGGGGAAGGGGAGATTTTGAAACTGGTGAAGACCACATTGATACCATATGGCTGCAGGGTTCCCAGGCGGAATATGAGTTGCTGTTCCTGCAACCTTCGGGTGGCATCATTGTGGCACTGCAGGAGGCCCATGATGGACATGTCATCTGGAGAATGGGAGGGGGAGTGGAAATGGTTGGCGACTGGGAGGTGCAGTTGTTTGTTGCGAACTGAGCGGAGGTGTTCTGCAAAGCGGTCCCCAAGCCTCCGCTTGGTTTCCCCAATGAAGAGAAAGCCGCACCGCGTACAGTGGATGCAGTATACCACATTGGCAGATGTGCAGGTGAACATCTGCTTAATGTGGAATGTCATCTTGGGGCCTGGGATGGGGGTGAGGGTGGAGGTGTGGGGACAAGTGTAGCATTTCCTGCGGTTGCAGGGGAAGGTGCCGGGTGTGGTGGGGTTGGAGGGCAGTGTGGAGCGAACAAGGCAGTCACGGAGAGAGTGGTCTCTCCGGAAAGCTGACAGGGGGGGGGATGGAAAAATGTCTTGGGTGGTGGGGTTGGATTGTAAATGGCGGAAGTATCGGAGGATAATGCGTTGTATCCGGAGGTTGGTAGGGTGGTGTGTGAGAACGAGGGGGATCCTCTTGGGGCGGTTGTGGCGGGGGCGGGGTGTGAGGGATGAGTTGCGGGAAATACGGGAGACGTGGTCAAGGGCGTTCTCGATCACTGTGGGGGGAAAGTTGCGGTCCTTAAAGAACTTGGACATCTGGGAAATGCGGGAGTGGAATGTCTTATCGTGGGAGCAGATGCGGCGGAGGCGGAGGAATTGGGAATAGGGGATGGAATTTTTGCAGGAGGGTGGGTGGGAGGAGGTGTTCAGTTCTCATTTTATTTGATCTACATGTGCATCCTTCAGATTTTGTTCAGCTGATGTGGGAGAGGATGACATAATGTAATCTCCTTCTTAATGTTTAGAAACATTTTACAAATGATGAATAACTTATTAATTAGATTCATTAAGACTTTCAGCAAGGTCCCGCATGGTAGACTTGTTGATAAGGTTGCAGGGAGACATAAAATTGGATACAATATTGGCTCGATGGCAGAAGATGGACAGTGGTGATAAAGGGTTGTTATTTGGACTGGATGTCTGTGTCCAGTAGTGCGCCGCAAGGATTGGTCTGGGTCCACTGTTGGTCATCAGTTGTATCAATGGTTTGGATGCAAATATAGGAGGAATTGTTGATTAGTTTGCAGATGACACAAAAATTTGTAGTAAAGTAGACTTTGAAGAAGGTTATCTTATCAAGAGTGCAATGAGATCTTGATCAAATGTGTCAATGCGCCAAGAAGTGGCAGATAGAGTTTAATTTAGATAAATGCAAGGTGTTGCAATTTGGTAAGGCAAGCCAGGGTAGGACTTATTCAATTAATGATTAGGCCCTGGGGACAGTTATTGAACAAAGGGCCTTCAGGTTCATAGTTCCTTGAAAGTGGCATCACAGGTAGACAAGGTGGTAAAGAGGATGATTGATATGCTTGTCTTTATTGGTCAGTGTGATAACCATAGGCGTTGGGACGTCATGTTCTTACTGTACAGGACATTGGTTAGGCCACTTTTGGAAGACTGCATTCAATTTTGGTCTCCCTGTAATACAAAGGATGTTGTGAACCTTGAAAACGTTCAGAAAAGAGTTACAAGAATGTGGCTGGGGTTGGAAGGTTTGAGCTATAGGGACTGATTGAATAAGCTGGGGCTATTTTCCCTGGAATGTCAGAAACTAAGGGGTGACCTTCTTGAGATTTATAAAATCATAAGGGGCATGATAACGTGAATAGCCCTCTCTGATGTAGGGTCTAGGCCTGAAACGTCAGCTTTTATGCTCCTGAGATGCTGCTTGGCCTGCTGTGTTCATCCAGCTTCACACTTTGTTATCTTGAACAGCCAAGGTCTTTTTCCCAGGGTAAGGGAGTCTTAACTAGAGGGCATAGGTTTAAGGTGAGGGGGGAAGTTTCAAAAGGGGCATAAGGGGCAAACTTTTCATGCAGAGGGTGGTGCATATGTGGAACAAGCTGCCAATGGAAGTGGTGGAGGCATGTACAATTATAACATTTAAAAGACCATCTGGATGTTTATATGCATAGGAAGGTTTAGAGGGGATTGGGCCAAAAGTGGGCAATGGGACTAGATTAATTTAGGATATATGATCAGCATGGGCCAGTTGGATCAGAGCGTCTGTTTTTGTGCTGTACAGCTCTATGACTGGAAGACTCTTGGTAATGGAAAAATTATCTTTGTACATGAAGATCATGCTTTCCTTCAGACGTTCGTGAAGAAGAAGGGAGTTGAGAAGAATCAAATGGGTTCATGAATTAGATAGTTGGGATGTGACTAGATTATGAATTGTTACTCAACACAGGTTTACCTGTAACCAGTTCAGATCTCAATCAGTGTCAGGCAGATATGTCAGAAGGAATCAGTCTTTATTGTAGAACATTTTTCTTCAGTATCAAGCAAAGAGACATCAGGGTCCTTCTTCAAGTTCTAAACATTTGAGTTAAGAAATGAGATATTCCTCTGGGAGTAGGATACCAGTGGTTAAGTTAGATTTGTAAATAAATGAAAAATAAGAAATTAGAATCAATTAGATGGAACTTTGAAAATTGCGACAACATTTTTTAAGGGAGCGAGGAGAACAATTACACCCTCTTGTGGCCATCTGCATATATGTATATAGCAGAATAAACCTGTTTCAGTCGGTGAGGCTTTCCATTTGCTGCCTATTTTGTTTAATCTATCCTGTAAAGATACTACAGGCGCAGTCATTACTGATGGAACAGTTAATATCAGGAATGTAAAAGGGGCCATAATTGGAGATGTGGAAGTATCTTGTGGGGTTGCAGGTCATCATAGATATGGAATGACATGAAATCAGAGAGAAATGTAAATTGGAAGAAGAGGATTTTGAAATTGGGATATTGATCGACAGGACACCAGATTAGATTGGTGACCACAGCAGAAATATGTGAACAAAACTTGCTGCAAATTAGGATGGTGAGTGCAGATTGTTCTGGTGAGTTCAAGTTTACAGACAAAGACTGACCAAGCGTTGAAATAGTCAAATCTAGAGATAACAAAACCAAGGATGAGAATATCAATAGCAGATGAACTGATACAGGGCAGGAAGGGGCAATGTTAGAGAGGTAAAAGTTAGCAGATGAAGCTTGTGCATTCCTAAGATCAAGTCATTGGGTGCCAAGAACTAGAATTGTTTAGTTCAGCTTCAAAACTGTCCGGGGCAAGAGATGAAGTTGATAACTGAGGAGTAGAGTTTGTGGTGCAATAAAAAAGGCAATGACTTCAGTTTTCCCAATAAGTAGTTGAGGGAACTTTCTGTTCAACCAGTACTTGGTGTCGGACAGGCAGTAAGTGAAATCAGAGTGAGTCAGTGCAATGGATGGAAAAAAAAACAGTCCAGTTAGAGTTGAGTGTGGTCAACATGAATGTGGGTCTTAATGTTTTTAGACGGTGTCAGAGTAGAGACCAATATTGACTTGTTCTGAATGCATTTGAGAGCACCAGCTGCCCTTGCAGCCGAGCAGGACCTTTGCAGACTTCCATGAAAAGAGAAGTGTTGCACTTGCTTAAAGACAGGGTGATAGACAACCGAATCAAATCAACCTTCCTAGATTTGTATTTGCAACACCGTAAAATTAAACTGCCAAAGACCCTAAGTAGTCACTCTGATAGTTCCTAACCAAACTTTGGAATAATAAATCCCACGTTTCATGAATAATTAGGTTCAGATATCTGCATTGTGCCTCAAACAAAAGACTTAACTGGTTATCAAAGACACAATAATGTTAGCAGAGAGAAAATTACCAACAGTGAGGTGATTATTGTCTGTCAGAAACATTTGTTTTCAGTCACCTTTTGTGCAAAAGACAGACAAACAAAATACACAGCTAAGGGATAAATAAATAAAATAACAAAACAGTATTGCCCCATAAGCATTGAAGTAGACTCCTTGGCTGCGTTTCTGAAACATTGATCAGGGTCACCTTCTCAGTTCACCCACCTGAATGCAGCAATACTTCTAACTCAGCTTCTACTCTTAGGGCCTCCAGAAGCAGATATAAGAGTTCAGGCAAGGAGCTTTTCATGCTATCTCAGCAGCAGCCCAGAACCATCTCTCAGAAAATGTGGCTCAAAAAACAGCTTTAATCTCAATTTCATTCTAATAGGCTGGTCAATGTTTCCCAAGGCCTCAATTACCATTTAACAAGGGCAATCTGCTTGAAAATTGGGTCTCTACAAGACTTTCTGGAAACCATTCCCAGGCACAGACTTCATTAATAGCCAACATCTCCTATCTGTTTGAACACAATGCTCTTCCTGGAATTGTTGTATCTGTTAGAACCATTTCAATCAAGGTGCAGCCTAGAGTTAGCTCCAGGCCTGACCTCATAAACAAACGAATCTTGTTTGGACTTTGTTTTTCTCCTTTTACCATGAGTCATTTCCAGCTCACAAATCAAAACAGATAAAAGAATAAAAATAAAAATAGCAAAAAATCAATGAGGGTTCTAATATTTGAGCCCATGCGAATGTTATGGGTGACTGACAACCATTGTTCGCTACCTCCACATCTATCCTGATCCAAAACATGACCCATTTACAACTGACTTGGCCAGACTCCCTAAGTATTATCTTTATCTTTCTCATTGTCACTTTACTACCTGGTTGGTCTCCTTCTATGATAGAGTCCTTCTCCTAGTCCCTTTTAAGAATTTACCTGAATATTGCTGCTGATGAAATAGCGACCCGCTCTTCTAGGCATCTTCTCTGGTGACCTTCTCATTGTGTATCTACTTTCTTCAGCTTCATGAAAAGAAACCATCAGCCCCTATTTCAGATGCACCTGAACAGACATTACTTGTGTTTGTATTTGACTTTTACAATAATTGAAATATTTGGCTTAGCATTTGTGGTATCAAAATGAAATAAAAATTAGAAAGACTCCGTGTACTGTATGAATGTACTAAAATTCCAGACTTACCACATTGGATTACTGAAACTTTAAAGATTTATAATTATCAGCAGTAAGAAATGAGTGTCCCTTTCCAGACCTTGTAAGAGCTGTGGTGTCTCTCTAAGTGATCCTTCGTCATTGATGGATTTTTGAGATGCACATTACATTGCAAAATGAGACAGACCATTTCTCAAAATGAGTTCATACCTTGAAATAGTCAGAAACAGGGCTGATATTATGGGCTGATGCTGATGTATACATGCTCAACCCTGGCAGGTGTTCTAGTCATGCGCCTGCACAGGATAAACAGCAATGGCCTGAAGCCAAATGTCCGGGAGCGACATCTGAGTCACAAATGAGGCTTTCATTCCTCTGTCACTTCATCATCTTGTTAGCAAATGGAATTGGATCTTGGCATTCTATCAAGTCGAACAGCTGAGTCAGCTGACTTTGGTATATTCTACTTTAAGTGGAAAGTATCAAAACACACAGAATGCTCAACAGATTAAGCTTTGTAATTGCAGAACAACACTTAATCTGTTGAGTAATTTTGACTGGTCGTCAGTTGCAAAGTGTCACTAAGCAGGGGCCGAGAATTTTTTAGTTTAACGAAGAGACTTGTTGCCTTTGTTATCCTCGTCTGCATTTGTAATCTTCTGAATGCTTACTATGTCAAATGTCAGACTTGTAGATGTTATTCTGTAGCAGCTAAGAAATACCAGTCACACAAGTTGGATTAACAAAAGGCAACAGAAATCACGTAATAGTGTTGATAGTAATTTTTGAATATCTGGGTCAATCTTTGCTTGGTAGCAGCCTTATACCTTTAAGTCAGAATGTCTTAGGTAGGGATACAAAAAGTGATAGAACCAGGCAGAGAGATGAAGTTAAAATATAGATAAGCAGTGAACTAACTCAATGGTGATACAGGTAAAAGGGCTCAATAGCCAACTCCTGCCTCTGTATTCCATGAACATTGTGGGTTCAATTTCCATTCCAAAGGCTTGAGCACATAACCTAGGCTGACAGTTCAGAGCAGTGATAATAGGAACTGCAGATGCTGGAGAATCCGAGATAACAAGCTGCGGAGATGGATGTGTAGAGCTGGCCTGCTGTGTTCATCCAGCTCTATACCTTGTTAGTTCAGTGCAGTATTGAGTCGTATTCATAACAGGCTGGGCCAGACAATAAAATCTAACACTTTCAGTAATGCCCACAACCTGACAATAAGCATAAACAAACATTGAGGAACATCCTGGCAAAGATTTATTCCCCAGTTAATGTCAATGACAGATTATTTGGTCATGTATCTCATTATTCTTTATGGAGCCTCAATTGACTGTTGCCTCTTCCCACATTGCCAAAGTGATCACAATTGAATTAAAGTACAGAATTGACTTTAAAGTACTTTGAGATGTTCTAAAGTTATAAAAGCTGAAATATTATTAGATTTCTTCCTCGGCTTCTACTCAATATCATCAGGAAAATAATTTGTTTATGGCAGCTAATATGGAATGGAACTTTTATCAATTGGACTAACAATGATTTCTATGGTATGCACATTTAACATATGATTGTTTTTTTCTAAATGTCTGTGCGTAGGATACATGTTGCTGCTACAGCTATACACCTAAAATCTCAATTATGCATTTGAAGGGTATGGTTGCAATGTAGGCCACTTTCAAAGAGATAATAGGAACTGCAGATGCTGGAGAATTCCAAGATAATAAAATTTGAGGCTGGATGAACACAGCAGGCCAAGCAGCATCTCAGGAGCACAAAAGCTGACGTTTCGGGCCTAGACCCTTCATCAGAGAGGGGGATGGGGAGAGGGAGCTGGAATAAATAGGGAGAGAGGGGGAGGCGGACCGAAGATGGAGAGTAAAGAAGATAGGTGGAGAGAGTATAGGTGGGGAGGTAGGGAGGGGATAGGTCAGTCCAGGGAAGACGGACAGGTCAAGGAGGTGGGATGAGGTTAGTAGGTAGCTGGGGGTGCGGCTTGGGGTGGGAGGAAGGGATGGGTGAGAGGAAGAACCGGTTAGGGAGGCAGAGACAGGTTGGACTGGTTTTGGGATGCAGTGGGTGGGGGGGAAGAGCTGGGCTGGTTGTGTGGTGCAGTGGGGGGGAGGGGACGAACTAGGCTGGTTTAGGGATGCAGTAGGGGAAGGGGAGATTTTGAAACTGGTGAAGTCCACATTGATACCATATGGCTGCAGGGTTCCCAGGCGGAATATGAGTTGCTGTTCCTGCAAACTTCAGGTGGCATCATTGTGGCAGTGCAGGAGGCCCATGATGGACATGTCATCTAGAGAATGGGAGGGGGAGTGGAAATGGTTTGCGACTGGGAGGTGCAGTTGTTTGTTGCGAACTGAGCGGAGGTGTTCTGCAAAGCGGTCCCCAAGCCTCCGCTTGGTTTCCCCAATGTAGAGGAAGCCGCACCGGGTACAGTGGATGCAGTATACCACATTGGCAGATGTGCAGGTGAACCTCTACCACATTGGCAGATGTGCAGGTGTACCACATTGGCAGATGTGCAGAGGCTCACCTGCACATCTGCCAATGTGGTATACTGCATCCATTGTACCCGGTGCAGCTTCCTCTACATTGGGGAAACCAAGCGGAGGCTTGGGGACCACTTTGCAGAACACCTCCGCTCAGTTCGCAACAAACAACTGCACCTCCCAGTCGCAAACCATTTCCACTCCCCCTCCCATTCTCTAGATGACATGTCCATCATGGGCCTCCTGCACTGCCACAATGATGCCACCTGAAGGTTGCAGGAACAGCAACTCATATTCCGCCTGGGAACCCTGCAGCCATATGGTATCAATGTGGACATCACCAGTTTCAAAATCTCCCCTTCCCCTACTGCATCCCTACACCAGCCTAGTTCGTCCCCTCCCCCCACTGCACCACACAACCAGCCCAGCTCTTCCCCCCCCACCCACTGCATCCCAAAACCAGTCCAACCTGTCTCTGCCTCCCTAACCGGTTCTTCCTCTCACCCATCCCTTCCTCCCACACCAAGCCGCACCCCCAGCTACCTACTAACCTCATCCCACCTCCTTGACCTGTCCGTCTTCCCTGGACTGATCTATCCCCTCCCTACTTCCCCACCTATACTCTCTCCACCTATCTTCTTTACTCTCCATCTTCGGTCCGCCTCCCCCTCTCTCCCTATTTATTCCAGCTCCCTCTCCCCATCCCCCTCTCTGATGAAGGGTCTAGGCCCGAAACGTCAGCTTTTGTGCTCCTGAGATGCTGCTTGGCCTGCTGTGTTCATCCAGCCTCACATTCACTTTCACAAGAGACTTCTGCATTGTACATGACATGAGTTCAACTATTGGTAGGAAAGCCTTTGAGAAACCGCTGTCAGCTCCCCAAGGAACGCACAATCCCATTTAAATGCAACCAGGGATTTCTGTGGACAGCTTTGGACTTCCAACTGAATTAAATCCCCCGAGCTGCAGAAATCCTGCCCCGGGGCTAGCTGCTCCACATTACAAGCAGGGACCGCCTGCATTCTTTAACTTGGATCCCTGGAGGCAAGTGATTGTGAGCAGGCTGGGGCTCGCAGTCAGGGCATTGCCAATAAGCTAAAAGGGAATCAAGTGTAAGGGCATAAAGGCATGCCTCAGCGGTTAGCTTCTTTCCCAATGATGGATCACAGGATCAGTTTTTAAATTCCTTTGATAGACAGGCCACCTGGGAGGCTGCTGGTCATTGGCACAGATCTATGTCAGTTCTGGGGAAGCCCTGAGTCATCACTAAATCCCAATGATAATGGCCTTTAACTGGATCAATAGTAAGCCCAATTAGCCAGTATATGGATCCGTCACATTGCCTCATTTCTGCCACTGGCTAAATGGGGGTCATTCTTCCCACAGGCAGGATTGTACCATTGTGGCTGTCCCTGTCTCTGAGCAGGCATAACTACCACGTTGCCTATTCTGGTGTGAATCCATTTAGTCTTAAACTGTGCACCATGCTGGAAAACTTGTAGACTCCATTTATTTGCATGTTGGCAATGATGGAATTGTCAGTGCTGTATACAAAAGATACCTTACAGTTACAAGCAAGCCCAGCCATTAAAGAAGTTGGCTTTATCTATAAACTCATAGGACTGTTACGGTGCACCCCATTACATTTGTAATAGTGTCTGTGCATTTTAACTTAAATCTAATTTCCTGCCTATTCTTAAAACTCTGCATTTTTTTATTCAATCACTCAAAGCAAATGCAAGCATCCAACATAATTAACAAGTTCAATTCAAGAGTGTACACTTCAGCACAGATTTACTGGCAAATTGAAAAAAAAGAGAAAAACAATGACAACACATATTGAAGGTGTGATACATACAGGTCCAGGAAAGCCACTAATAAGAAGAGCTAGTTAATATCCAAAGATTCAGGACAGGGCAAACAAAAATATGTGCTTTAACAACACAGTGATCGTCCATATAGGAAATGCATGAGATTCAAGGTCCTTAAATATTACAATGGAGAAATGGTTTGTCTCATCAGTAAAGACATCCTGCACAAAGAAAATCGAATACATTTTAAAATATTCCAGTTGAAGGAGACTTTCAGACCTCCTAATATCGGTAAAGGAATCAAAGCCAATAACCTTCTAAAAACAGTTCTACAATCTTCCAAATCTGAAGCGAATTTGCTCTGGGGGAGTAGAAAAATGTTTGAAGTGTCTGAACTTATCAATTCAGAGGCTTGGGAAAATCATGAAGCATCTGGACATAGGATCCCTACGGTGTAAAAGAAAGCCATTCAGCCCATCAAGTCCACACTGACCCTATGAAGAGCATCCCACCACCCTACCCTATCCGTATAATCCTGCATTCCTCACGGCAAATCCACCTAACCTATATATCCGTCAACATTATGGGCAACTTAGAGTGGCCAATCTACCTAAGCTGCATGTCTTTGGACTGTAGGCGGAAACCAGAGCACACCCACACAGATGTGGGGAGAATGTGCAAACTCAACACAGACAGTCAGCCAACAGTGGAATCAAACCTGGGTCCCTGGTGCTGCGAGGAAGCAGTGTTAATCACTGAGCCGTCGTGCTGCCCCAGAATGGATAAGGAGAAATTGCTCCCACTTGTGAAGGGATTGAGAACCAGAGGGTATAGTTTAAATGTCTCTCGCAAAATAAGAAAATATGTGGTGCAAAACGTTTTCACACAACAAGTAGTTAGGTTATGGAATGCACTGCCTGGAAGTGTGGCGGGGTCAGATTCAATTGATGTATTCAATAGGATATCAGATGATTGTCTTTTATTTGAATAATGTAAATAATTCTACTATATCGAAGTTGGACATTGAGTAAGTTTAAGGAGAAGATAGATTTTTAATTGGTAAAAGTTGAAAGCTTATGCAGAGCGGGCAGGCAAGTGGAGTTGAGGCCGGGATGAGGTCAGCCGAGATCATATTGAATCGCAGAGCAGGCTCCCAGTTCTTATATTCTCGTGGGTTATAGCAAAAAGACAGGAAATTTGCACAAAGCTAAAACATTCAGAGAGCCAATGTAGGCATGATGGGCCAGAAGGCATCTTTCTGCAGTAGGTTAGTGATAAAAATAACAATATGCACACACGTTTTTGTTAAAAATGAAAAAAAGGCATAATTTGGGGGAAATGTTGTATAAGGGTGTAAACGTCTGAAAGGGTTAATACTAAGAAGCATCTTAAGCTTTTCTCCCAATGACGATTGCACATGGGCTTGGTTGAAGAACAGCCTGAAAAATCACAGAAGTAACACCTTCCGTGTGGCTCTTCCTCATAGTCTCCAGAACAATGTCTACTATTTTAATGTAACTTATGAATAGTTTCAATCCTGCAATAAACTATATCCTGTTGAAAGTAAGCCTATTCTCATTTATCATCATAGAATCCCTACAGGGTGGAAACAGGGCCTTTGGCCCAACAAGTCCACACCGACCCTTGGAGCATCCCACCTCGACCCATTCTCCCATAACCCACCTAATCTACACATCCCTGAACACTATGGGCATTTTAGCATGTCCAATCCACCTATCCTGGACATCTTTGGACTGTGGGAGGAAACCGGAGTACCGGGAGGAAACTCATGCAGACACGGGGAGAACATGCAAACTCCACACAGACGGTCGCCCACGGGTGGAATTTAACTTCCACCACTCTAGTCCAAGCTGCAAAGCAGATGCCACCAAGGAAAGAGGGTCTGTCAGAAAATCTACCTTATAACTCATACAACATGATGAGCAGTTGTGAGGATTTGTCTTACCACAGGGTTGAGGCATCGAAGGGTGCAGACTCTCCAAGCAGCACATTTCACACAGATTGGTCTTATCACCCATGTAAGAGCACATCAAACTGGAATAGAAACAAGTCTTGCTCAGTTTGAAGGGACTGCTTACAAAGGTGTTACTCACAATTAGTACCTGCATATCTTGATACCTGCCCTAGTCACAAAGCGCTCATCATAGTGGACAGACATTGTTTATTCCAGAGACCTCTGCTCTCGATGCCTCAAGTAATTTTAGATTATTTTTGCTTGGTTAGTTGCATTGCTGTGTTCCGTAATAATTCAAAAGGCAACCAAGCTTCCAACCATTTGTATAATTTTGATAGAAACATCTGGCCTGCAATAAATGTTGTCTTCAGTTTAGTTTCTCCCATCAGAGGTACAAATACTTTTCATTCAGAGGGGTGCTTTAACTCCCATGTGTAGTAATATGTGAAAGCATAAGCCTACGGTGATTTGATGTGATAACCTTCTGATCCAAACTGGATATTGTATCTTTTACATGCAGAGAAAACAGCAAAGCAAATGTCACTCAAACTCAATACTGGCTGAGAAACCAAGAAGCCAGCTTTTCTTTCGCTTTCAGTCGCTAAATTGCTTGATTTGAGATCACCTTTCTTCCCAAGGCAACCAACAAGCTGCACTAACGAGATTTCTCACTTTAGTTTTCTCTTCAGGACGTTAAGTCTAGACCCCACAGACTGTTGCTCAGAAGCCTAACTGACTACTTGTCGGTCCCTTATTCTTTTCTCAATGTTTCTAATCCAAGGAAAGATTATAGGACATTAGAACATTCTCTTCAGACCTCATGCCCATTCACTGAGATCGAGGCTTGTTCATTAAGTTTTCACAGAATGTGGAAATTACTGGCTGGGCAGAATTTATTGCCCAATCCTAACTGCCCTTGAGAAACAAGTGGCGAGTTGCTTTCTTGAATTGCTGATATCCATGTTATGTAGGTATCTTTACACTACTGTTGGGGAGAGAGGCCCGTGAATTTGGCCCAGCAATGCTGAAGAAATGGTGGTATAGTTCCTAGTCAGCATAGTGTGTGACCTGGAGGGAAACTTGAAGGATATGGTGTTGCCATGTATCTGCTGCCTTTGACCTTCTAGGTGGTGGAAGTCAAGGGATTGGAAGGTTCTGTCAAAGGAGCCTTGGTGAGCTTTTGCAGTGAATCTTGTAAGTAGCATACATTGTTGCCACAAGTGACAATGGTGATGGCAGAGAATGTCGAAGGTGTTAGAAGAAGAGCCAATCAAACAGGCTGCTTTGTCTTGGATAACATTAAGCTGTTGAGTGTTGTTGGAGCTCCATTCCTCCAGACAAGTGGAGAATAATCTATCACATTCCTCACATGTGCCTTGATGTTGGACAGGCTTTGAGGAGAGAAAGAGAAAAATTTCTTGCTGCAGAATTTCCTCCTCCTGACATTTATTTTCCAGCCAGTTTCTTTATTTTAACTTATGATCAATGATAACCAGAAGAATATTAACCGTGGGGAACTTCAGCGTTGGTAGTGCCATTAAATGCCAAGGGAGATGGTTAGATACTCTTTTGTTGGGAGATGTACATGGTCAGCACCATTCGCAACTCGGATACAGAAGCAACCCATGTCTAAATATATCAAGACCTAGGCAATATAAATACTTTGGTAGAAAAGTGCCTGGTAACATTCATACCACACATAGACTAGGCAACAACCATCTCCAGTAAAAGACATTCTAACATTGCCACTTGACATTCAATGGCAATACCATCCCTGAATCCCCATTGTCAACATCCTAGGGGTTACCATTAACCAGAAATGGAACTGGACTAGCCAATATCGCTCAAGAGGCTTGACATCATCTGAGTAGATTCATTGGCATCACACCCACAAACATTCACTTCCCTCAACATATCTGCAGCAGCAGAATGTGCTATCTACAAGATGCAGTACAGAAATTCACCAAAATCCTTAAGCAGCAGGTTCTAAATGCATGGCCACTACCCTCTAGAAGGACAAGGGTAGCAGATATGTGGGAATATTGCCACTTGGAAGTTCTCTTCCAAGCCACTCAGCATCTTGAGTTGGAAATATATTGTTGCTCCTTTAGTGTCACTGCGTCAAAATCCTGAAATTCTCTCGTAATGGCAACGGAACGTGGTCTTCTGTGGTCCAAGAAGAAAGCTCACTACGGCCATCTCAGGGCAATAAATTCTGGCCAGCTGGTGATGCCCAGGTCCCACAAGTGGATAAAAGAAAAATAAACTATTGATCGAATAATGTCAGGGCCCGTGGCCTTTGCAGTATCCAGTGCCCTCTGCAAATTATTTTGATATCCCCCGAAGTGAATCAAATTGGCAGAAGATTGGCATCTATGATGCTGGGATTGCAGGAGGAAGCTGAGCTGGAACATCCATTTTGGTACTTTCTGGCTAAGGTTGATTATGAATGCTTTAGCCTTGTCTTTTGCACAGAAAGCTCCAGCACTTCAGCTTTGAAGATGGGCATATTTGTGAAGCCTCCTCCTCTTCCAGTGAGTTATTTTATTGTTCATCACCATTCACAACTGGATGTGGCAGCACTGTAGAGTTACAGGATTGGTTACAGGATTGCTTAGGTCTGTCACCTGCCTGGCACTTGCAAATAAGTACCTCTAAGTTGTAGCTTTACCCAGTGGACCGCATTTTTAAACATGCCTGATGCTTTTTCTAACATGCCATCCTACACTCTTCACTGAGTCAGTGTTGATCCTCTTGCTTGGTGGCAATGGTAGGGTGGAAGACATGCTTAGCCATGAGTTTACATATTGAGGTTGAAAACAATCCTACAGCTACTCGTGACCTACAGTGCCTCTTGGATGCCTAGTCTTGAACTGCAAGAACTGTTCAAAAATCAAAAACTGTCCATTTGACACAATAGTAATACTACCCATGTGACAGAGACTATCCTTGATGTGAAAGTGGAACTTCATCTCCATAAGAGCTGTGCAAGGATCATGCCTATTGTTCTTTCTTTGACAGAAGTATTTGCTACAGCAAAACTGGTGTAGGCAAGGTTATGTCCATTCTTCCCTCACTGTTAGTTCCCTCACCACCTGCTACTAGTCAGTGTTTTACTTTGAGGGTTTGGCCAACTTGGTCAGTGGAGATGCTATCAAGCCACTCTTGATGTATCCATTGACTTCTTCCAATGATTTGACAGCAGATCTGCCCTTACAGCACAGGTTTTAAAATTTTGACTGATATCAATTAGATGGAGGCTTCCCTGTCTAATCAACCTGAGATATATCAAATGAAATTCACTAAATCTTGTTGAAGTGGATATTCATGGCAGTCTACAAAATAGCCCATTTGACATTAGTGCACCTCTTTAATGCTGCAGGCTCTATGTTTTTTTCAAATGACACGATATGTTCAGATTACATAATCCCTATAGATATTTCTGTTCAATGTGTTGGGCTAAAATTACCCCGAACATCAAAATATCAGTGTTGTTTTTCTAAAAGCCTTTGCTATCTTTCTGGTCATTTCAAACTGCTTTACACTAGAAACTTGAGCTGCTTTATTTTAGACTGAAGCCATTAGTTTTCCTTGTATCACAGCCATTCAGTGTTAGTGATTCAAGCATTTTACAGTCAATATGGTATTTCCGAATGATTTGAATAAGTGACGGTGATGATGATTGGATTGTAAACTGAGATCAGCATTTAGAAACTGTTCCAGGAAAGAGAGAGTTATGTTTTCTTTCAGGCTTGGCAAATTTTCAAATTGAATTTAAATTTTTAATTAGCTCTAATTGAAGTGATTGAGATTAATTTGCAGAGACTCCATGTCCAGGCCACTGACCATATTCTCTATTATTTGCATATGCCTGTTTAGGAAAATAAAATCCTGTAGCTGCAGGAAAACAAAGATTTTGATTTCACTTTCCAAATCTGTGCTATCAGGCAGTGCCCACTTTTGCCTTATCTGATCTGAGCTCACCTATATGTTGGCATTTTAATCACCCAAATATTCCCTGGAGACAGGTCTCTCACTTGATGTTTCTTCACCTTAGAGGTGGGAGACTTTTTGTAACTCCAATTCTCAAAATTGTCACCCAGAGAATTGTTAAAAAAAAGCACAAACAGAAAATCAAATCTTGATTATATGCAATGATGTAAAAAGGAGATACCTTGTTAGTTATCAAGCATTGATAACATCTCCATAACATTTGACCCTTCTTCTCAACTAGATTTTTGATAAGAAAGTGTGAAACGTTATCAGGGGTGGTTGATAAAATGGCATAATTAGATCAGCCATGATCTTATTGAATGGCAGAGCAGGCTCAAGTAACCTAGCAACGATAACAAAGTGTGAAGCTGGATGAACACAGCAGGCCAAGCAGCATCTCAGGAGCACAAAAGCTGATGTTTCAGAGATGAAGGGTCTAGGGCCGAAACATCAGCTTTTGTGGCTCTCTGATGAAGGGTCTAGGCCCGACACGTCAGCTTTTGTGCTCTTGAGATGCTGCTTGGCCTGCTGCGTTCATCCAGCTACACACTTTGTTATCTTGGATTCTCCAGCATCTGCAGTTCCCATTATCTCAAGTAACCTAGCAGCTTACTTCTGCTTTTACTTCACATGTTCACATGTTTGTAACTAGCATCATTCCAAATCCCTTCAAAGGTGCTGACTGTCCTCAAACCAACAAATTTTCACCAATGTCTGCAACACTTCATGACATTGAAATTCTGTTAATTAACTATTATGATTCTGAAAAGTGGTCACCCAGTTACTCTATACTGTTGAAATTCTTGGTTAATTAAAGGGTTGAAAGTATACTGAGTGTATAAACAATCTTTCTTTATCAAACCTGTATGCATATAATCCAAGCTAAGTGTTCATCTTAGTACAGCATTAAATTTGTAATTTTTTTACATTAGAAAGTAATATGATGCTATGCAATATTGTATGCAATTCATAGGATTTATCATGACAGGAATGGGTCATTCTGCCCAACAGCTTTAACTATTGCTTGCGTTCCAATGGGCCATTTCCCAACTTGTTTCAGCTTATCCCATCAGTATATCCTTCTATTCCTTTGTCCTCTCGTGTACTTTTATCAAAGTATAGTCATCAAAGTCCTACTGGGCAGTAGGCTGCCCTCTCATTAGAGAAAGGCAAGTTGGGTAGAGATTTAACCAGAGGATCACTATACCTCAGACAAGGAGAAAAGTTGAGATGGTGGACCTTTCATGGTAACCTCTTTACCTTTTATTTTTGTAGATTTCCCTTAAGTAATCCCACTATTTGCTATAACCACTCCAAGGACTAACTATTTCCACATTTTCATCAATGTCAAAGAAAGTTTTTTTTTCTTGAAATCCTTATTGGGTTTAATATTAGTGACTATCTTGTATTTCCAGCCCCTATTTGTAATTACAGCCTCACCCATACTTTTAATAAGCATTCACAAACTCTTCTTTAAAAGGAAGTGAAAAAAAGCCTGTTGACCTCCAGTGAGTCAAAATGAATGAAAGTCAAATCTCCTACGGTTAACCTGGAGTGAGCTAGTTTGGGATTGAGCCAGAGGAATGTGTAACGTCTGGCCACAGAGCTAATGTTTGGACTGCACCAGATGAATGGTTTATGACTCAATCATAACAGCAATGTTTTAACATGACACTAAAAGATTCCAACACTGTCAGCTCATATTTTATGGAAATCTGATGATACTTGTGTGGATTCAGGATACTCCAGGGTATCCAGATCTTTGCGAACTGACCACAGTAGATCCTCACTTTGGGAACCGTACAGAAGGAAAGCATGATCTAAAGAAGTGTTTTATGTAAAGTGTCTGTTAATGATTCAGATTTAAATAATCTTTGATATATTAGTGAGCTGTAAATAGATGAAGGTGAATTTGAGTAGCATTACAGTAAGGATTGTTGCATCTGACACCGATACTGTAAAGCAGACTGGGTTATGGGCATTACTTTCTGATGAAATCACTTCTGTAATTAATTAGAAATGCAGTATTAGCTAACTATGCTGCCCCTTGTCATTTACATGCACCTTGTCTAGTGCATGGAGCCATGCTTGAAAGGTTACATTTGCTTTGAAATTAAAATTTTGTTTAACATCATAATTATAAATTGTCCCAATTGTGTGAGAATTTATGCTCGTTCAATTTAAAACGTTATCAAATCGAATAATATGTAAAAAAATATGGGTTGCATGCATCATTTGTCGCCCAAAGGAGAGAAGCAACTCAGAGGCAGCAGAAAGCAAAATGAGCAACAGTACCAACTCAGTTCACTACTATTTAACCCTGTGGAAATATTTCAATCCTCTTGAAGTGAATGACCCTGTTTCTCAGCAGCCTCAAATACTGTTTGAATTTCTGTCAGAAACCGTGAGGCATTGCACTCATATGCATTGTTAATTTTACCAGTGTTTTGAATGATCTGAGAAGTGCATAATTGTGAAGACTAATGCTGTCATTATACTGAAGGTAGTGGTTTGATAGTCAGCCGCTGCCTGCTCTGGGAGCAACAACTCAGAACAGGGCTGACTTATTCCTTAGCCTCCACCTTAGTTTTCAGGCAAAACAGAGCTTGGTGTGTTTGCACACTAAAACTGCATATGTAGAGCGTTACCTATTGGTGTTTGAAATCCTCTGGAATTTTTCATGTCAGTGACAAATCCTTTGGGTTTTCACAGAAACTAAAAACATAAAGATATTTCACTGATCCAGCTTGGAAAACCTCCATTTTAAACTTGATAAAGTTCATTTTGAGCACAATGCAATCTTAGTGCAGTTACTCTATATCTGCCTCTTCAAGGCCACTTTGTACCTGATAAGTCATTATCAGGCTGAAATCAAATACCTTAAACTGCAGCTATTTTTAACATTCAGAATGAAGGAGTCATGATAGAAACAACAAATTTATGCAATGTCTGTAAATAGAATGGCATATTAAATATTCACCGCAGCTAACTGTTTTACAGCAGGGAAATTATTTTGTTTTAAAAAGAAATGAATTGTGGGACCTTGGCCAAGAAATTCAATAGTGATCAATCGCGAGCATGCAGGGAATGGGACCACTTTGCATGCGAATCTCATGTTGTCCCAGGCAGCACTTTCAACAGAAGTCGAACATACAGTCAGTGCTGGCTGTGCTATTAGTTTCCTAGCCGTTCTAAGAATTCAGAAATAAGTCATTTTTGATGGCACTTAAAAGTGTATAATGACACTTAAAGGGTACAATCTCACTGCAGGCATCAGGAGACATCTTGTAACAAATCATTTAATCAACTTCAATGAAATCTTTCAGTCTTACTAGTATATAAAGGGCTAAATCTGAGTGTTTGAGGTGCTAATGAGACACTGTTTATATCATCAAAGGAAGTAATGTGATGTCATATGATTTTATTCCCCAGTTGCAACCTTGTGACAAGATAGTCTCAGTAAGATTTTTTTTAGATTGGTCAACTTCTTGTTACAGTATTCTTTCGCAGTACAATGAGAACATAACCAGTAAGCAAATATACCTGCTATATGTGTGGTGTAAGCAAGAAAATCTCATCTGTAAATGGGCATGTCTGTGTTTTCCCAGAGTGGTCAACACTAGGCCAGGACAACTTACCTCAAGCAATGTCCTTCCAGTCATTATTGTGATATCCTAGCTTGATAGTAATTCATTTAGTGCTGTTTCTTGGTGCATAAAATAATCAAAAAAGATTTTGTCCTTGTATTAAAAGCTAATACATTTTTATCACTAATTTTCTAACATGAAGGATAATCCCTTACATTGTGGTAAACATGGCACTTGGCTTTTCTTGAAATATTTTTGACATGCAACTGTAATTCCTTTAAAACTTCTGCCTGGAGGCAGATTTTTACAGGCCAGGGAAGTTCCATCTTTGAAATTGAAGAAGTTACATACTTACATAGTTACATATTTTTCAAGTGTTAATGCTGATTGGTTTTTCACTGCACCATCAACGTATGATGCTTGTGTGTTATTTTACTGATAGAAGTATTTCAAAGGCATTGATACAAATTCTTTTTAAAAATGTATGTCTGTTCTGTTGCACATCTATTGTACAGTTAAGTTTGTAGCACAGAGAATGGATGTAACTTAATGGTGATCTTTTGGCCTATTTCAAAACAAAAAGACAGGATGAAATTTAATACTGAACAGTTTCTTCCCCTCTATGATTGTCCAATGTTTCACTATATTTTATTCATATAGCACATATACAGTATAATGGCCTGTTAGTTTCCATTACATGCACACCCATACATGCACTGGTAGACAGACAGGGCCATTGTGAATCTTTTCAAACCTCAATAACAATGTAAAAGAAACCTGCAGTGTTGCTGGTCTGTAGAGCTTTCATGTGACAGAAATTCCATCCACTACTTTTTTCTCTTTTCTTATCCCTAGGATACTCCCATCCATCAGAAACTAAAGACAACCATCAGGCCTCTTAACTGTCAAATCTTATTCAATCTTTTTCCTCCTAAAAGAAAACAACTCAGGCTTAAGGTCAGAAAGGACATTCATTCCGGGACTGTAAGTTGGCTAATTGAAGCTAACTCTTGATTAAAAAAGAATTTCAGTGACTTGCTTGTATGGGTGAATGCACGTCAATGGAACAAAAGACTCCATTATAGCTGTATTGCAGTAAAGCACACAGAATGCGGGTTTGTGTGGTGAGTGAATTATGAGCCAAGTGTTACGCAGACACTGTTGCAGTCTGGAAAGCAAACAGTAGCAGACAGTTGTCCACAGTATGCTCCATTTTGTATTAATGGCACATCGTTCATAAGTAAAATTGAAATGGCAGCTTTTGCAGAAATCTATGCTGCCTCCCCGTAGCTAATTCATCAGACCAGCAGGAAATTACGTGGTTCATGTCAAGTTTTATTGGACAATTAACTTTATAGCAAAACATGCAAGCCTAAGTGGAGGCCTCAGCCCTCTGTGTTAATTCCTTTGTGTACTGTATTTCACTGCTTAATCTCACAATCCTTTACAGTAGCCAGGCAGGTCAATGAACTCAATAATACAAATGATGTGGAGCATCTCTCAAAAGTGGTAGTCTCAGTTTCTCTTATAGGGTCATTGTTCTTGAGGAGTACATAATTACAATATCCTTATATCCCTGCTGAAATGGTGTAAAAACATAAGTTGAGGTCAAGACCAGTTCAGTGGAGACACTGTGCCCATGCTTACCATTTCTTGTGGCTATGAGGTAAAGAAAGTCTGCCACTATCTACCAAGTTAGATGTTTTGAATTTTAATCACCTGCAAAATGCCAGAATTACAATCCCACAACATTATGCAAATTGTAATTTAATCCTTGAAAACATAACTCAAAAACAAAGATACTTCTACCCAGAAATCATAAGGAATAAGATAAGATTTACCTGTAGCATGGTCCAAAATATTTTGTGTCTTTTGTTGTAATTTGATGTTTTTTTAAACATGGGTGGTCAGATTTAGAGTTTGTAATATTTGTATTTATTGTGAATGTTCTACACCTTTCTTTGTCAGACTAGTTATCATAATCTTGGACTGCAACAACATACCCGCTGTTTCTGAACCAGGTTCAGCATAATAGAATTACCACTGCTCTGTGTATTGATTAATAAGGATCATTAAAATAACCTACCCATGGTGATGAATGACATTACTTCTTTTCGCTGTACCACATAAAGGTTATATTGTTTCCCAGACTTTAAAAAAAAAGCAAAAAATGACTTAACACACAATGTTAAATAAGTACTATTCAGCTGTGAGTTGTGAATACTGGGTCAATCCAGGTGCACTTCAAACAAAACATTTTAGTAAAAGGAGATGAAAAGATGAAGAACATTTAAAATTGGAGGAATTCATAAGTGCATATGAAAAAACATGACAAAACATGATTATTTTCTGTAAATGAAAGGTGAATTTTGAATGTAGTTGTAGAAAGTACTAGTCAGGGAAAACAAGATTTTAAGTTAAACTGAACTGAAAAATTAACTCCAAAATGTTTTGACTTTCAATGGAAGAAAAGCACTGAGAGAAGTTACTCTGAAAATTAGTGCTGAAAAATGACTGTCCATCATGAAAATATTTTAGAAAATGCAAGATAGTAACAAGAAAAGACACATTTCAGGCAACATTATTTATACATTCTAGGAAGTAAATTGCTTTTTTTCTTAGTGTTGGTGGTGGTGTGTCTTAAAAGTAATAGGTGAGTTTTTTCTTAAATTCACTCACAGGATATGGACATTGTTGACTGCATGTTAATATTTACTAGCCATCCCTAATTGCCCAGAGGGCTGTTAAGCATCAACAACAATGGTGTGAGATGGAGTCACATGATATGGACAGTGGATTTCTTTCCTCAACCAGATGAGCTTTTTCAACAATTGACAACGGTTTCATGGTCATCATTAGACCCTTAATTCAGATATTTTTTGCATTCAAATTCAAACATCCGTCATGCCGAGATTTGAACCTTATTTGGGTCTCTGGATTAATAGTCTCGCAATAATACCACTAAACCATCACCTCCCCCAATTTCAGTTGACGAATTAGAAGTCTGACATTAAGAGAAAGCAAAGAACGTCTGTAATTACACAACAGTCCAATTAGCACTTGAAAGAGAAAAATGTGTTCGGATATAATCTCTTTCAGGAATCAGATGGAAATATTGATGGCAAGGCTTAATTGAAACATTAATCAATTAGACTTTTTTGAATTCCAACATGACCTATTGCAGACTTCCCACATTTTCATGTTTTCATGTCAATGGAAACATTTTGCCTGCTGTAAAGTGTTTTATCAAGTAACAGTTCTGAAGGAGTTAATGTTCATGTCACATTGACTCTACCCATTATACTGACATCACACACAGACTATGGTTGGAGGCACAAGGAAGAATTTTCCTAACTGTTGCATGAAGTTGTCAACCATGAGAAATTCGCGAGGTTATAGTGAGAACAGCAAATGAGTTCCTCAACGTCAAGAAAAATAGCCTGACTTTCATTGGCTCTTAGAGATCCTGCTTGTAAGAGCATGGGCCACATTTCCATGCAATAACATCTCAATATTAGTTAATCTCATCTCAGTCAATGCAGATCACAAGGCCCCTAGATATTAGTGAAGAACAAGAAGGCACCAAATTGCTACTTGAAAGTCTGAGTGGTTAGGGGCAGCTTGCTGGCATTTTCTTTGGATCTACACTTTGGCCATTCCTCGCCAACACACTCAATGGGTGGAGACCCCTTCGACTTTCAGTCCAGTGATGTTGGCATTGAGAGATCTCCAGCCTCAAGTCATCATCATGACTGATCACAGGCCACCTCAGGACATACTTCAGCACTAACTACTGCACTTTGGAACTCATCAGCTCTTTGCACACAGGGACATGCACCCATCTCATCCATTTGCACATAATGTATTCTCTGAGCTTGTTTTCTTAGTATTCACTCACTTGTGTTTTCTGGCGCATTCGTAGCGTCTCTGCCTTTACTTGCCTTTTCGTGCAGACAGAAAGCTCGGCAATCAAAGTTTGGAGGTGTTGGTGCAGGGCAGCATGCTACATCAATGTTAACTTTGCCATGTGCCAGCAGCTTATGTGTCAAACATACTGCATATCATTAAACAAAATGACCATGTGAAGGAAGACAGTAAGGGGTCGCGACAACCCAACGGTCAAGGGCACTGTCTGATTTCAGTCAAAGAGATTGCCCACAGTCAGTCAGGCACTCAGAGCAATCAAGTTCTGGGGAAAAATGTCCTTCCAATCTGGGTATTCGGCCATAGTCACTTGGACAGGTTAAGCTGGCCTATCTGGAGAGTGCAGGGAAGTTCATCAAGAAGCTGTAAAGATATCAGTCAAGTGTCTGGGTCATCCTCAGTTGGGGCTGTCCTCACAAGTCAGCCCAGGGTGTACGGGCCATAGTCAGTCCTGGGGGTTTAGCCAGTAGGCGTCAAGTGGGTGGGAGGATGTTTATGAGGGGTGGCTCATGCCATGTTGAGGAAAGTAAGAAACTCAAATATGGGGACTGGATGCAGAGGGGACATTGGCTGCCAGGGTGATGTGATGGGGGTCTCCAGATATAAAGATTGGATCTGATATAATAGTTGAGAACATGAAGATCTACGGAAGGGGATATCAAAAGTCCCCACCATGCTGATTTCAATGCAGGAATAGTGGATTGTAGTAGTGGGGATTGTTAAGCAACAGGTTAAGGCTGATGTGGTAAGTAGGAAATAGTAATAGTTAACCAAAAGATTAGATGGGAATATGGGGAGCTTCAACATTGTTGGGGCTGACAGAGAAAACTTCACTAAAGTGCATATGAAATGTTGGCAAGGCAGGGGAGTGGAAAGGAAAGAGGGAACTTGCCCTCAGGAGTCTGACAGTAATACTGTCCCATCTTTCACTAAATCACAATTGCACAATAAAAACAGAAAATGGGCACTAGTACATTCACATCAATGGAATAAGTTTGTTTTATTTTTGCTGCAAGGGTGGAGTGCTCTTGTGGGTGATGTGAGTCCCTTAAAGGAGAAACTGCATTAACCTGAGCATCAGTAGATTCAATGGTGACAGACACCTGACATCAAATTACTCCGCATGTGGATCTTATATACTGACCAATGGGGTTTGTAATGTAGTGGTAGTATCCTTACCTCTGATGTAGGAGCCCAGGTTCAAAATTCACCTGTTCCAGAGTTAACATCCTTGGACAATTTGATTAAAAATAGCAGTATACTACAACTCTTGGATATAAATAGTCATGGCAATATTGATTGCCAAGAAATTAATCGAATTAAACTTTATGAATCAGAAGTGATCATAGAGGGGTTTGAAAGTATCACCTGTGTTACTCAATTCTCAAACACCTCCCATAGGTGTCCTAGCTGCATGTGGGCACAGAGCTGCTCTCTTCTCAATAAGAAGTGTGAGTGAAATAATTGCACAGAGGTAGGTATCCTGTTACCAAGTCACGCTTTATTTACTTCTGCACAGCACACTGGCTGTGACCATCCAGCTCCGGGTCAGTCCTCAACTGAGCAGATTCTAATCACCTAGTTATATTGGTCAGACAGAGTTTTCCTGATTGGCCCAGGCTAGCAACGCCAATTAGCGACCTCGTAGTCAATAAGGTCAACCTGTTTTCAATAACTATAGTAAGTCTGTGAGAACTTGAGCTCTCATGCTCAATGTTGCATTTTGTGACTGGAATGGAAGCAGCAAGGTAGTAGTAGTCACAATATCCCAATGTATTTGTGTGACCAGACATGTTTCAACAAGGCAACATGCAGTCTATAGCACTCAGCACTTGGGGAAAGCTACTGATGTTTGCAAATCCCACTGCCCAGGCTCTAGCATTGAGCTCATCATAGAGAAAAAAAAATTAAGCAGTATGACTGCACACAAATTGGATTTCTAATATTCCTGACATAGATTCATTGCACTCAGCCACTCCCACAATGGCAGGTGCTTTCATTGCTGTTTCACGAATATAAGGACAGTGTATACAAGTTGAAGAAAATCAAAGATAAACTCAGAATAGAAACAACTTCCAGCTGATGGTTTTCCCATGATCAGATTATTCTGAAGGGGCCATTGCAATGCACTGCTCTGACTCAGGTGACTTTCTCCAACTGACCTGGTAAGGTCTGGTACCATGATCCTGGGAGCAGAGGTCAGAACTCCTCTCCACTAACCCCAGCCTGCCAGGGACTCCAGGTCACCATTGGCAAAGCAGGGTGCTAGCTTCCAATTCTCAGCCATCTCCTCTCTTTATGCAATATAGCAACAGACTTGAAATGGTCATTCCTGTCTTGCAGCATTTGATGTGGTGCATAACTGATGTTTTTAAGTGGACCCTACAAAATTTATACAGTAAGTAGCTATCCAGTACCAGCAAGCATTTCTGCCTCTGTCAGCGCAAATTTCAACAAGAGCTGATTGCATGGTTAACAAGGGAAGCAGAAGCGGATTGCATGAGGTAAGTCTTTAAGGCTTATAGAGAGAAACCCTTCATGAAATTCCCTGTAATTTTCCCTGAGTCAAAATATTGAAAGTTCTACACTAGTGGTTGGAGGAAACAAATTTACCAGCTCCTTAAGATCCTCATAACCATGTCTCACCAACTCCATTGTTCTTATTGCTGTCATATAATAAACATTATTGTTATCTAAGATGAGTGCCTATTCTGCAGAACATCTGTGGCAGTGAATTCTTTACATAAATCACTAGATAGGCCCAAAACAAAGGCAAAATTAGTAGCAGTGAACTTTATCAAACTTTCCCTTACCCAGTAACAAATTCTGGTAGTGGTAACAAATAGAGCAAGGTGCCAAGTGTGATCACCGGGGAAAATATTTACACAAAGTTGTTCAATATCTTTATTGTCACATAATTTGCAATCTGAATGGTCTCACATTAAAATAGAACCTTTCTACAAGATCTGCAAGGACTATCAAAACACTTCACAGCTGATGAAGTACTTTTGGCATGGATTGGCATTCCTTTGGCGTCAACATGTCGAAATTCGAGAAATCTCTCTCCAACACTATTACGAGTTTGCCAACACCAAATGGATTGCAGTTCATCACTGCCTTCTCAAGGGAGCTTAGGGGTGGTCAATAAATGCTGACCTAGACAATGATGTCTACATCCAAAGAATGAATAAAGAAAGTCAGAACATAAATGAATACAGCAGCAAATTTACACACAGCATCTTGAAAAGAGCACCAAATTAAAGACCACTACTATTTTATTCTATATTGGAATCAGATGAGCAGATAACTATCATACCAGAAACCAGGTGAACCTAGCGGTTTTCAAATAATTACACAGAATGTTTTGTACTCTCCTGAAGGATTTTTAGGAACCTTGTCTAACATCTAATTTGAAAACCAGCTCTTTGCACTGTGCTGAAGTGTCAGCCAAGATTATACATTCAAATCTCTAGAGCCGGTCCTGAACCCATAGCCTTCTGACCCAATGATTACGGTGTTATCTCTGAGCCAGGACTGACATCAAATTCCTAAATTAAAATCTGAATCAAATACCGCACGTCAGCATTACATTTCCTAACTCACCACCTTAAAAGTAATTTCCTACAGTACAAAAGTAATGTCACATCAAAAGTATTTAATTGGCTGTGTAAACGTTTTGAGGCACACCATAGTCATGAAAAGCTCTCTGTAAATTCTTTCTTTTAATTTAAAGTTGATTGAAACTAATATTCCATTTTATTAAAGATTTTTTCTTATCCCTTTCCCTGCGGTTTCTTGCATATCCTTTTCCTAGCTTTGTTTCATAGCTGTTCATCACCAGATAATGGAGGTAGCACGGTGGCTCAGTGGTTAGCACTGCAGCCTCACAGCACCAGGGATCCAGGTTTGATTCCAGCCTCGGGCAACTGTCTGTGTGGAGTTTGCACATTCTCCCCACGTCTGCATGGGCTTCCTCCGGTGCTCCGGTTTCCTCCCACAGTCTAAAGGTGTGCAGGCTAGGTGGATCAGCCATGCTAAATTGCCCGTAGTGTTCAGGGGTGTGTGGGTTATAGGGAGATGGGTCTGGGTGGCATGTTTCAAGGGGCAGTGTGGACTTGTTGGGCCAAAGGGCCTGTCCCCACACTGCAGGGAATCCAATCACTTTCCTTCAATGAAAGGTTATTAACTTGAAATGTTAGTTGCATTTCCTGTGTGCCTCTCTCCACCATTTTTTTCTTTTAGTCTTAAATTTTTCAGCAAATCAGAAATCAGTTATCCAAACACAAAATGCTGCATCAACATCTGAAAGAGATAAAATTTTGTTTTGGACGGATAGAAATGGCAGGGTCAGTCTGGAGAAAAATCTATCTCAACTAGCTGAAATGAGAAGGTCAAGAGAAAAGACAGAATTCAATTGAAGGGGCTAATGGAAAAGTTAAAATCATCCACCATACAGTCATGTTTCATCTGTGTGTTTTGTAAATTGGTGCATAGTACCAGTATAGCAAAGGTGCCTTCATTGAAAGAAATTACATTTGCAATGCAGTAACTATTCATTGTACTATATCAATCTGCATTGTGAACAAAGCTACAACCTGGAAGCATGACATTTAGCAAGAATATACATAAAATGAGAAAAGGTTATGGTGCATATTGAAACTAAGTGCGTCTCAACTACAGACATCAAAATAAAATAATTGTCTCAATTTAACTGATCTTCTGATAGGTGCGCTTTAAATGTCTGTTCTGCAAGGAGTAAAAATAAATGTATAATAACTTACATTTGTAGATGCATGATCCTCTCAGTGTTGTGCATTACAATGTTGATATATGACAATTTGATGGCGATATGATTCTTGCTCATCCATCTGATTATCACAGTTACGATCATTAGCAATCGGCGGTGTGTCTCTGGATCACTGGCATGTATGTTTTTTTCCTGCCTGGGTGTTTTTTTTTCTCTGCATTAAACAAATGAGTGGAGTTAAACTCATCCAACTGACCTCTGGAAAGTTACACAATGATTTGTTATACTTGTTACTGTGCATAGGTTTGAAAGGGTTCGTACTTGAGTGAATGCAGTGAGGACCAACCACTCCGATGATATCATAAGGACCTGGTCAGGGAAAAGAAGAAGCTGACCAAAAGGTATAGGTGCCGGGTAGACCATCCAGCCCATGAAGTTGCACAGCCAATCAATGAGATTATGGCTGATCTGGAAATTCTCACCTCCACTTACCTGCCTTTTCCCATGACTCCTTCGCTCAATAAAAATCTATCTCAGCTTTGAGTATACATAATGATCCATTCTCCACAGCCCACTGCAGTAAAGAATTTCACAGACTTACTACTGTCTGAGAGAAATAATTCCTCTTTCTCTCTGTCTTAAATGGGCAATCTCTTATTATGAGATTATGCCCATTGGTCCTAGACTCCCTCACAATGAGAATCACATTTCCACTGCCACCTTGTCAAGCCCCCTAAGAATCCTGCAAGTTTCAATAATGGCACCTCTTCTAAACTCCACTGAGTATCAGCTCAAGCTATTCAATTCTCATAAGATAGTCCCTCCATGCCTGGCTCCATCTAGTGAACATTATGTGGATTGCCTCCAATGCCAGTGTATCATACCTTAAATAATGGGACCAATACTGTTCACAGTATTCTAGCTGTGGTCTGATCAGTGCCTTGTAAGGTTTTAACAAGACCTCCCTATTTTAATATTCTACTCTCTCTAAATAAAAGCCAACATTCCATTTCCCGCAAGGTTACTCATTAAACTTGGATGCAAGCTTTTTGTGATTTATGCACCAGAATCCCCAAGTCCCTAAATTCCTCTGTTCTGCAGTGTCTCCATTTAAATCATAGTCAGCTCCTCTACTCTTCCTGACAAAGTTAATAACATTACACTTTTACACATCATATTCCATCTACCAAGTTTTTTGCTGACTCAATCAACCTGACTATGTCCCTCTGCAGAATCTTTGCTTCATTCTCATCATTTACCTTCCCCTCGTATTTTTGTGCTATCTGCAAAATTGCTGTCAGTACTTTCACATGCGTCACCCAAGTCAGTAAAATATGATAAAAATTTAGCTGATCCCTGTGTCATTCCACTAGTTACAGGTTGCCATCCTGAAAACACTTATTATAACAATTCTGTTTTGTATAAGTTAGCCAATCCTCTATCTGCGTTAATATACTACTTCCTATGCCATGGGCTCTTATCTCATTAATTAGCCTAAATCCAAATATGTTACACCCACTGTTTCCCCTTTAGTTTATCCTGTTTGTTACGTCCTCAAAACATTCTACTAAATTTTTCAAGCAGAACTTTCCCTTTTGTGAAGTCATGCTGTTTCCACTTGTTCAGATTATTCATTTCTAAATGATCTGCTATTACATCCTTTATAATAGACTCTAATATTTTCCCAGTAACAATATAGGAAGGATGTAATTACAGGATGTGGTGCAGGAGAGATTCACCAGGATGCTGCGTGGGATAGAGCACTTTGACTATGAAGACAGACTGGATAAAGTTAGGATTTTTCCTTCTGTGTAGGGCAGGTTGAGAGGGGACCTGATTGTGGTGTATAGGATTATGAGGGGCATGGACAGGGTGAATAGAAACAGCTGTCCCATTTCGTTGAAGGGTCAATAACAAGGCGGCATAATTTTAAAGCAGAAAGCAGGAAGTTCAGATATGATTTCAGGAAATTTTCTTTCATCCAGAGATGGTTGAGGTCTGTAATGTAGTACCTGAGGGTAGATGAGGTGGAAAAACCGAAAACCTTTAAAAACTTGGATGAGACTTCAAATGTCACAACTTTCTGAACCTTGGGCCGAGTGCTGGAAGGTGGGGCTAGTGGAGATTTAGTGAAGCTTTGGCTGTATAGACTTGATGAGCCAAAGAGCCTTTCTGTGTACTAAATGATCCTATGGATGTTAAACTAACTGGCCTTTGTTTTCTGTTTACTAAAAATCAAAAAAAACTGCCAGTGCTGTAAATCAGGTACAAAAATGGAAGTTGCTCGAAAAGCTCATCAGGTCTGGCAGCATCTGCAGAAAGAAAATCAGAGTTAATATTTCGTGCTTTGTGACCCTTCCTCAGGACCCAAAATGTCATCTGTTTTTATTTTGTCTTCTTCCCTTTTGAAATGAAGGCGTTACATTGACCCTCTTCCACTCATCTGGACATTTCCAGAATCAAATGATTCTTGGACGATTACTATCAGTGCAATACAGGCTATTTCTGTTCGTTTTAATATCCTAGGGCATCAGTTTAGCTCAGTTGGCTGGACAATTGGTTTGTGAAGGGGTGTGATGCCAGCAGCATGGGTGTAATCCCTGTTCTGGCTAAGGTTGTCATGAAGGACTCTGCTTCTAAACCGTTCCCCTTGCCTGACGTGTGGTGACTCTCAGATTAAATCACCACCACTTGTTTCTCTCGAATGAGAGAGCAGCCCAATAGCCTTGTAAGACAAGAGACTTGAATATCCTAGGATGCATCCTATCTGGTCCAGGGGACCTATTGGTCTTTAGCCCCATTAGTTTCCTAGGAAGTTTTTCTCTTTTGGTAGCTTTTGTATTAATTTTATCTCTTCCTTCAACCACTTGATTATTTAGTATTTGTGGTAGGAGGCAGGCCTGAAGCTAGCAGGCTTATATCAAGTATGATATCAAGTGATGCAGCTCATTATCAAGTATGATGTAAATTATTACAGTAATGCAATCAACTTCATATTCTTTAAGTATCAAGACTCTTCTAGTTAGACCAGAAAGTTGACTATCCTCATCAATGATAGACTACTTCAGGTTTGAATGAACCCATGTGCCTTTTCTGATGAAGGGTCTATTCCCGCAACATCGAGGGCCAAAAGGCCTGTTCTACACTGTGTTGTTCTATGTTCTAAACGTCAGCGTTTGTGCTCCTGAGATGCTGCTTGGCCTGTTGTGTTCATCCAGCTCCACACTTTGTTATCTCGGATTCTCCAGCATCTGCAGTTCCCATTACTTCTGCACAATACCTATGTTAGCTTTTCAAACAATTAGTCCCACTTACCCATTCCTTTCTCATCGCCCAACAGTTGTTTCCTTTTTGAATATATAAATTCCTTTTTAGAAAGAAACTCCTGAATTTCCCTCACTTTCCTTTTATTTCCATATCAGAACGACTTGCTGTGTAAACAAAGGTTCTCTTCTCCCTCCAATTGCCCGCTGGCAATGTTTTCTCTTATTTTATCACTAATTAATCACACATTCCAAAGAATTGTTAATTTTCTAATAAACAGAAGTGCAGTTAGGTGTCAGTATAATAGTAGATAGGATTCAGAGAAGGCAAAGCTGAGAAATAAATTTTAGCTGCAGACACTTAGAACAGAACATAACAGAACATAAAAAGCTTACCTCGAGTGCCAGTGCCTTCATTTCCGGTTGCTGCAGCAGCGCGAGCGGGAGCTTGGAGCAGGGTCCTGTCGGGAACCCAGTGAGTCACTGTTTTTGAATCTTTAAAAAGCTTACCTCGTGAATAGGCGGAGGTACGCTGAGCAGGAGCCGACACGGGACTGGTGAGTGAGTGAGGTAATATATTTGTGTGTTTGCGTTACCCGAAACACTACCCAGTAGCGTCTCCCACCCATCCTCCTCCTCTAACCAAAAAAAAGGTTCTGTGTGCCTGATTGGTAAGGTAACAAGTTTATTTTTTATTCTTTTATTTTTTAAGTCTTGGCAATTTAGAATAATGGGAACGGAGGTCAGGGCAGTTGAATGTTCTTCCTGCAGAATGTGGGAGGTAAGGGTCACCGCAAGTGTCCCTGCTGACTACATCTGCGGGAAGTGCACCCAACTCCAGCTCCTCGAAAACCGCGTTAGGGAACTGGGGCTGGAGCTGGATGAACTTCGGATCATTCGGGAGGCAGAGGGAGTTATTGAGAGGAGT
Source organism: Stegostoma tigrinum (assembly GCF_030684315.1). Lineage (NCBI taxonomy): Eukaryota > Metazoa > Chordata > Chondrichthyes > Orectolobiformes > Stegostomatidae > Stegostoma > Stegostoma tigrinum. The sequence continues at coordinate 111,766,576 of NC_081357.1, read as the reverse complement.
TACAGGGAGGTAGTCACTCCTCAAGTACAGGAAAAAGGCAGATGGGTTACGAACAGGGGACGGAAAGGGAACCGGCAGGCGGTGCAGGGATCCCGTGTGGCCATTCCACTCAACAATAAGTATACCGTTTTGGATGCTGTTGGGTGGGTGGACTTACCAGGGGAAAGCAGTGGGGCACAGGTCTCTGGCACAGAGTCTGTCCCTGCTGCTCAGAAGCGAAGGGGGAAGAGGAGCAGAGCAGTAGTCATTGGGGACTCCATAGTTAGGGGGACAGATAGGAGGTTCTGTGGGGACGAGAGAGACTCACGGGTGGTGTGTTGCCTCCCAGGTGCCAGGGTGCGTGATATCTCTGATCGTGTTTTTGGGATCCTTAAGGGGGAGGGGGAGCAGCCCCAAGTCGTGGTCCACATTGACACCAACAACATAGGTAGGAAGAGAGATGGGGATTTAAGGCAGAAATTCAGGGAGCTAGGATGGAAGCTGAGAGCTAGGGCAAACAGAGTTGTTGCCTCTGGTTTGTTGCCTGTGCCACGTGCTAGTGAGGCGAGGAATAGGGAGAGAGGGGAGTTGAACACGTGGCTACAGGGATGGTGCAGGAGGGAGGGTTTTGGATTCTTGGATAATTGGGGCTCTTTCTGGGGTAGGTGGGACCTCTACAAGCAAGATGGTCTTCACCTGAACCAGAGGGGTACCGATATCCTGGGGGCGAAATTTGCTAAGGCTATTTGTGTGGGTTTAAACTAATTCAGCAGGGGGATGGGCACCAAAATTGTAATTCGACTATAGGAAAGGTTGAGAGTAGGGTGGTCCGAAATAAAGTTTCAGGGAAGCAAGATGGCACTGGCAAGCAAGAAGTTGGATTGAAGTGTGTCTACTTCAATGCCAGGAGCGTCCGGAATAAGGTGGGTGAACTTCCAGCATGGGTTAGTACCTGGGACTTCGATGTTGTGGCCACTTCAGAGACATGGATAGAGCAGGGACAGGAATGGTTGTTGCAGGCTCCGGGATTTAGATGTTTCAGTAAGAAGAGAGAAGATGGTAAAAGGGGCGGAGGTGTGGCGTTGTTGGTCAAGGACAGTACTACAGTTGCAGAAAGGATGTTTGGGGACTCGTTAACTGAGGTAGTATGGGCTGAGGTTAGAAACAGGAAAGGAGAGGTCACCCTGTTGGGAGTTTTCTATAGGCCTCCGAATAGTTCCAGAGATGTAGAGGAAAGGATAGCAAAGATGATTCTCGATAGGAGTGAGAGAGACAGGGTAGTTGTCATGGGGGACTTCAACTTTCCAAATATTAACTGGGAACACTATAATTCGAGTACTATAGATGGGTCAGTTTTTGTCCAATGTTTGCAGGAGGGCTTCCTGACACAGTATGTAGATAGGCCAACAAGGGGCAAAGCCACATTAGATTTGGTACTGGGTAATGAGCCTGGCCAGGTGTTAGATTTGGAAGTAGGTGAGCACTTTGGTGATAGCGATCACAATTCTGTTATGTTTACTTTAGTGATGGAAAGGGATAAGTGTATACCACTGGGCAAGAGTTATAGCTGGGGGAAAGGCAATTACGATGAGATTAGGCAAGATTTACGGAGCATAGGATGGGGAAGGAAACTGCAAAGGATGGGCACAGTAGAAATGTGGAGCTTATTCAAGGAAAAGCTCCTGTGTGTCCTAGATAAGTATGTACCTGTCAGGCAGGGAGGAAGCTGTAGAGTGTGGGAGCCGTGGTTTACGAAGGAGGTGGAATGTCTGGTCAAGAGGAAGAAGAAGGCTTATGTTAGGATGAGATGTGAAGGCTCAGTTAGGGCACTTGAGGGCTACGAGGTAGCCAGGAAAGACCTAAAGAGAGAGCTCAGAAGAGCCAGGAGGAGACATGGGAATTTGTTGGCGGATAGGATCAGGGTAAACCCTAAGGCTTTCTATCGGTATTTAAGGAATAAAAGAATGACGAAAGTAAGATTAGGCCCAATCAAGGATAGTAGTGGTAAGTTGTGTGTGGAGTCAGATGAGATAGGGGAAGTGCTAAATGAATATTTTTCAACAGTATTCACTCTAGAAAATGACAATGTTGTCGAGGAGAATACTGAGATACAGGCTCCTAGACTAGGTGGGATTGAGGTTCACAAGGAAGAGGTAATAGAAATCCTACAGAGGGTGAAGATAGATAAGTCCCCTGGGCCGGATGGGATTTATCCTCGGATCCTCTGGGAAGCCAGGGAGGAGATTGCCGAGCCTTTGACATTGATCTTTAACTCGTCGTTGTCTACAGAAATAGTGCCAGATGACTGGAGGATAGCAAATGTGGTTCCCCTGTTCAAGAAGGGGAGTAGAGACAACCCTGGTAATTATAGACCAGTGAGCCTTACCTCAGTTGTTGGTAAAATGTTGGAAAATGTTATAAGGGATAGGATTATTAATCATCTAGAAAATAATAAATTGATTAGGGATAGTCAGCACGGTTTTGTGAAGGGAAGGTCGTGCCTCACAAACCTTATTGAGTTCTTTGAGAAGGTGACCAAGCAGGTGGATGAGAGTAAACCGGTTGAGGTGGTGTATATGGATTTCAGCAAGGTGATCGATAAGGTTCCCCACAATAGGCTATGGTACAAAATGTGGAGGAATCGAATTGTGGGAGATATAGCAGTTTGGATCGGAAATTGGCTTGCTGAAAGAAGACAGAGGGTGGTAGTTGATGGGAAATGTTCATCCTGGAGACCAGTTACTCGTGGTGTACCGCAAGGGTCGGTGTTGGGTCCACTGCTGTTTGTTATTTTTATAAATGACCTGGATGAGGGCATAGAAGGATGGGTTAGTAAATTTGCAGATGACACTAAGGTCGGTGGAGTTGTGGACAGTGACAAAGGATGCTGTAGGTTGCAGAGAGACATAGATAAGCTGCAGATCTGGGCTGAGAGGTGGCAAATGGAGTTTAATGCAGACAAGTGTGAGGTGATGCACTTTGGTAGGAGTGACCAGAAGGCAAAGTACAGGGCTAATGGTAAGATTCTTAGCAGTGTACATGAGTAGAGAGATCTCGGTGTCCACGTGCACAGATCCTTGAAAGTTGCCACCCAGGTTGACAGGGCTGTTAAGAAGGCATACAGTGTTTTAGCTTTTATTAATATAGGGATCGAGTTCCGGAACCAAGAGGTTATGGTGAAGCTGTACAAAACTCTGGTGCGGCCGCACTTGGAGTATTGTGTACAGTTCTGGTCACCGCATTATAAGAAGGATGTGGAAGCTTTGGAAAGGGTGCAGAGGAGATTTACTAGGGTGTTGCCTGGTATGGAGGGAAGGTCTTATGAGGAAAGGCTGAGGGACTTGAGGCTGTTTTCATTAGAGAGAAGGTTGAGAGGTGACTTAATTGAAACATATAAAATAATCAGAGGGTTAGATAGGGTGGATAGAGAGAACGTTTTTCCTAGGATGGTGACGGCGAGCACGAGGAGGCATAGCTTTAAATTGAGGGGTGAAAGATATAGGACAGATGTCAGAGGTGGTTTCTTTACTCAGAGAGTAGTAAGGGAATGGAACGCTTTGCCTGCAACGGTAGTAGATTTGCCAACTTTAGGTACAGCTCTCTGAATTGTCATGAAAATTGTCATTTGTTTTCTTTTTCAGTGAATTTGCAAGAGTGTTAAAGCTCACTCTTATGTGTACGTTTTTGCCTTGGTTGCGGATTTTCTAAATTCCATGTATTCATTGAACAGTTTGGTCACAAAACCACAGAATAGTTCAAAATAACCCTCCAAATGTTGCCTGTCAAGATCGTACAAGCTGCCAAAAACAGTAGTGAATAAACCTGAAGGAGCATGTGGATACTGGAAGTAAGAGCAATAAAACTGTCACAAACAGCAGGCCCTCTGGGGCTCTTTAAAGAAGAAGCCAGGTAAATTCTCAAGTCATGCCAAGAAACTCCTCAATGTACACTTAAAGAGACTGGAATTGTATCGTCTCCTAATTGCATTACTCAATGTTTAAATGACAATCTGTTCAGCATGTCATTGAATCCATAAAGAAAAAAGCAAAAGAACTGTGGATGCTGGAAATCAGAAACTGCTGGAAAATCTCAGCAGGTCAGGAAGCATCTGTGGAGAGAAAGTGGAGTTAATGTTTCTGATCAAATAACCCTTCTTCAGAGCTGATTGTGGCGAGAAAAAGGTTGATATATATTCTAGAGAAGGAGTGGGAAGCAGGGGAAAGAGTAAAGGACAGGTGAAGGTCAGCTTAGGCTCCATCTCCACAATTCAAAATCAGCAGCATGCCCACCATAAGTAAATAAATAACTAAGGGTCAATTGATAACAGTGTGGAGCTGGAGGAAGACAGCAGGCCAGGCTGCATCAGAGAAGCAGGAAAACCGACACTTCAGGGACCCTTCTCCAGAAGGGTCCCGACCTGAAACGTCAGCTTTCCTGCTCCTCTGATGCTGCCTGGCCAGCTGTGCTCCTCCAGCTCCACACTGTGCTATCTCTAACTCCAGAATCAGCAGTTCTTACTATCTCTAAGCGTCAATTGAGTTTGTTCAGCTGACATGGGCAGTCAGACAGGAGGGGCACTCCATTTTTAATCAGTTATATGAACAAAGAGCAGGAAAGGGGATCCTCATTTGAGAATGCCCTGAATGCATTGGGGGCACCCCTTAAGATGACTCCACCTCCACTTTCCCCCTCGCTTCCTTTCACACCATGTGCCCAACAGAACCTGGTCTCTTCTTCCAGTAAATCCCCTATGCAAGTACCAGCCAACAGGAGAGAATCTATAAATCTCCCTTGACAATCCATGACACTGACATTGCCAAATCCCCCAGCATCAACATCCCAATCTAACTAGACCAGCCGCTATAAAAACTTTACCAAAAGAAATGCAGATCTGCGGCTGGGAATTTTGCAGCAGGCATCTCACCTCCTGTCTGAACATATGATATCTTCCCAAAGACTGTCCTCATTTCTACCAATGAGCTGCAGTTCCATAAGTTACACTGCAGCTATTTGCCAAGCCTCATTTAGCAGTACCTTTGATAGCTGCGATCTCTACCATATGGAAACATAGTGGCAGCAAACTCGTCAGAATGTCACTAGCTGCAAGTTCCCCACAAGGTTACCTTGTGTTAACTTGAATCACTATTCCTTCATTCTCACTGGATCAAAACCCTGGAAACTCTTACTGTCAGGTGCACTGAACTGTGGTCATTCAACAAGATGACAAAGCATTACTTCTCAAGGACAATCACAAATGTGCAATACTGTTGGCCCTGACAGTCATTCCCATATTCCAAGAATTAAATTAGAAAAACGCAAGCAATGTACAAAAGCATTCTCGGCACACAAAAAAAAATCTGATGGAACTGCCTAAAGTCACCTGCTAATTGAATATAAGGCTGGACTTTACAGAACCCACCCTCCCTAAACAGTGTCGAAGGTAGAAATCTAAAAGGAGCCCATAACACCCCACCTGCCCATGAGCTGTTGCCGCACTTTACCAGTGAAGTAAGGTATTCGGCAGCCCCGTTACATCCATTAATACCCTTACATGATCAATTACTTTCCCACTGAAAGGAAAATGGTTGACTTTTTTGCGGGTTGGTTGCCAACAGATTATTTAATCAAGAGAGTGTGGAGGAGAAAACACAGTACTGTGAAATGCAAACCATAGAGTTTCTCATACAATCTACCGGGGGAGTCGTTGCACCTTAGGCATCTCCTGCTATGGCTAGATTAATGGAAGTACAACACTGACTCAAAGAAGAATTCTGTTCAGACAATCAGGCTCCCCCTCCCAACCATACCATACTAGGAGAACGACCAGTACCTAACATTGAGCTCCACAATGTGGAAAGCGTCAGAATCAAGAACTACAATTCATTTCTGACATTGAATAGACACAATTCTCAATTATTTTCACAATCTCTTCACATGGATTACTGGTAATTAAAGCAAAAGTACTCAAAGCAGTCATTTCACAAGCTTATCAGTAATTGAAAATCTCATATACTTTGGGCTTTGTCATCTCGCCCTTAAGAAGAAAACTGATACCATAGTATCCTCCTTGCTGTATTTAGGTTCTGGTACTGTAATTGATACTTTATGAGCCTGACTCAGAAGAAACGGAATTACTATCCTCTGAAGTAACAATTTCATGTATGTGACATCCAAAAGGAAACCTAATCTAAATACAGTGCTGGTGAAAACTGTTCCTGCTATCTGCACTGGTTTTTGTATCTTGATTGAAAAAAATGTGTGAATTAATTGTGTTTTTTTTAAACTTACAACCCACAAGTTAAATAGCTAATGGCCATGTTTGAAAGAAATATGTTGTACAAAGTGCTTTTTTCATGGGAGTGAGAAGGAAAAGGTTTATTAAATCTTCCCAAGCAATGAAAAAAATGATGCAACCATTTGCAAATATCAAAAAGTTTGGCTTTCGAGTGACAGTTTTCAGGGACCTGCCTCAAATGAAGGTCAAGGATTTCGTGTTTTATTCAGAAGGTATTGCATTTACCTGGGACATTTCCAATGTCTTATAAGCAGGGACAGGTGCAAGTGCCAATGCCTCCACTATGATGATTTACACTTGCCAGAACATTTATAAAATCAATGCATACGAAGTAACACAGTTTGGAGCTGGTGGAGCACAGCAGGCCAGTCAGCAACACAGGAACAGGAAAGCTGACGTTTCGGGTCAGGACTCTTCTTTAGGAATGGGGGAGAGGGAAAGGGGCTCTCCTTCCCCATTTCTGAAGAAGGGTCCCAACCCAAAACGTCAGCTTTCCTGCTCCTGTGCTGCTGCCTCGTCTGCTGTGCTCCTCCAGCTCCACACTGTGTTATCTCAGATTCCAACATCGGCAGTTCCTACTGTCTCTGAATGCGTATGAATCTTTTTTTTAATGGCCATGTTCATGTTGAGCATATAGCCTGAGTTATATCTCATGTGAAAGGCCATATCTGGTAAATATACAACTTTTGATTCATTGACAGGACATGGGTATCACTGCCAAGATCAGTATTATCACTCATCACCAAAAAGGTGGTGGTAAGCTGCCATATGCAACTGCTACAGGTCCCAATGGTATCAGTATCTGAGTGGGCTGTTGGAGATCAAGGTCCAGAAATTTCCTCTGGGCCAGTACATCAACGGTGACATCATCAGGACTGTGTGAGGCTTGGAGAAAAATTTAGAGTGGTTTTTCCCAAGCATTCAGCATAGTCCACAGATACAATTTCTTTTTTCACAAATAAGATTTTATTAGTTTGGCAGGATAGCCAAAACTTTTTGTAAGGTGGGGCAAAAGTCTCCATCATTAATGGACATACCCTGGATTTAAAAACCCACTGAAGGCAGAAGTTGTGGAAATTATATTGGATTAAATTCACCAGGATAATGAAACCATGAGCAGCAACTGAGCCAGGAAGAGGCTGGCTGGGACTGACTGCAAAATAGACATGCCAAGGGGCTGATGCCTGGGACGGGGGTTAGCTTTCAGAAACTAAAGGGAGACCCTCATTCTTGCCTCAGCTAAAAAAATGCAAGCCAGTCTGCAGGAATCAAATCAACTTCAACAACGTCAGACCCTTTGGAGCCGACAGAAGTATAAAACCATTCAATTCCCAATCAGTGCTCAGGCGCAAAAATATTGAACATTCCATGCCACCATGCTGCATACAAACCTGGTTCACCTTAGACCATTCACAATTACTCCAGTACTCCGGAAGCCCATTCAGCCCCGAAAGGAGTAACAACTGCTTAACAGATTTGGCAGGAGATAAGGGGGGTCCTGCAGTTGGGTATAACTGTTACTGGTACTTGCGACCCTTCGTGGAGCCCCAGCTTCAGCAAGAGACTACAGACAAGAGCCAGTCAAAACTGCGTTTTCACACCAGGTGTGAGAATAAGGTTATCAAGACCTCTAACCCACCTTAGCTAATCTTAGATGGGGGAAGGGGCAGTTAAAGTCTAATGGTGTAGGGCACCTCTAAGGAAGGGAAAAGGAATAGGACTTGGTGTCAGCAGGTAATCTTTCTCTCTCCCTCCCTCTCTTCCCTGTTAGTATAAGTAATAGCCACTCAATGTGTCTATTTAGCCACTGTACTAAGTCTTAGCTGCAAGGCTCAACTGGGGGTTAAGTTAACTGGGAGATAAGGTCTCAGTCAGAGACAGGTGAGTTCCAATTTTGACATTCATTCATTGTTTTTCTTTCTGTAACTATATTAAATTTGCACATTTGTTTCAATAAAATCAGAGTTTTCTTTGCCTCTAAAACATCTGCCTCCAGTGTTTCTCCACCACACCACATACCATACATAAGCCCAGTGCCAGAATTAGGGAGCTGGTGAACAACCAGGCAACACTACCTACAATTTTTAAAATAATTTAGTCATTTTTTAAATTAAATTAATATTCTTCATTGTACAAACATGAGATATTTTGGAATTTATATTATAAATCTAATTGGTATGTGTATACAAGTCATTAAATGCAGCATTTATTATAAATTAAAAGTTTGTACTTATTGAAATCTTTCCGAAAGATCTCAAATATTTGCATCAGAATTACTTAAACACTGTTGTGGATATTTTACGATTTTTGTATTAAGTTATTTTTTATTTACAATATTATTGATAAATGAGCTTCAAACAAATATAATAACATGTGAGGCTGGATGAACACAGCAGGCCCAGCAGCATCTCAGGAGGACAAAAGCTGACGTTTCGGGTCTAGACCCTTCATCAGAGAGGGGGATGGGGTGAGAGTTCTGGAATAAATAGGGAGAGAGGAGGAGGCGGACCGAAGATGGAGAGAAAAGAAGATAGGTGGAGAGGAGAGTATAGGTGGGGAGGTAAGGAGGGGGTAGGTTAGTCCAGGGAAGACGGACAGGTCAAGGAGGTGGGATGAGGTTAGTAGGTAGGAGATGGAGGTGCGGCTTGGGGTGAGAGGAAGGGATGGGTGAGAGGAAGGTTAGGGAGGCAGAGACAGGTTGGACTGGTTTTGGGATGCAGTGGGTGGAGGGGAAGAGCTGGGCTGGTTGTGTGGTGCAGTGGGGGGAGCGGACGAACTGGACTGGTTTTGGGATGCTGTGGGGGAAGGGGAGATTTTGAAGCTGGTGAAGTCCACATTGATACCATTGGGCTGCAGGGTTCCCAAGCGGAATATGAGTTGCTGTTCCTGCAAACTTCGGGTGGCATCATTGTGGCACTGCAGGTGTGTTTGTTTCATAACAAAATGGCTCTTCTTCCTGGAAATAATCTATTTTACTTCTTCCTAATTTTTCTTTGAAAATTACTAATCTATGTTATAATCAGTTGGGGAGGAATCAACTAGCTCCCCCTCTTTCTCCATCCCTCACTTCAATGCAACAGTTTGATTTTTAAAAAGACATGCTTGCCAGTACATAGTATGTTTAACTGGTTACATGTTGTGACTGTAAAAGCCACAAACAAGACAGGTTTTCTGAATAATAAAATGTGAGGCTGGATGAACACAGCAGGCCAAGCAGCATCTCAGGAGCACAAAAGCTGACGTTTCGGGCCTAGACCATTCATCAGAGAGGGGGATGGGGAGAGGGAACTGGAATGAATAGGGAGAGAGGGGGAGGCGGACTGAAGATGGAGAGTAAAGAAGATAGGTGGAGAGAGTATAGGTGGGGAGGTAGGGAGGGGATAGGTCAGTCCAGGGAAGACGGACAGGTCAAGGAGGTGGGATGAGGTTAGTAGGTAGCTGGGGGTGCGGCTTGGGGTGGGAGGAAGGGATGGGTGAGAGGAAGAACCGGTTAGGGAGGCAGAGACAGGTTGGACTGGTTTTGGGATGCAGTGGGTGGGGGGGAAGAGCTGGGCTGGTTGTGTGGTGCAGTGGGGGGAGGGGACAAACTACGCTGGTTTAGGGATGCAGTAGGGGAAGGGGAGATTTTGAAACTGGTGAAGTCCACATTGATACCATATGGCTGCAGGGTTCCCAGGCGGAATATGAGTTGCTGTTCCTGCAACCTTCGGGTGGCATCATTGTGGCAGTGCAGGAGGCCTATGATGGACATGTCATCTAGAGAATGGGAGGGGGAGTGGAAATGGTTTGCGACTGGGAGGTGCAGTTGTTTGTTGCGAACTGAGCGGAGGTGTTCTGCAAAGCGGTCCCCAAGCCTCCGCTTGGTTTCCCCAATGTAGAGGAAGCCGCACCGGGTACAGTGGATGCAGTATACCACATTGGCAGATGTGCAGGTGAACCTCTGCTTAATGTGGAATGTCATCTTGGGGCCCGGGATAGGGGTGAGGGAGGAGGTGTGGCGACAAGTGTAGCATTTCCTGCGGTTGCAGGGGAAATCCCAGTCGCAAACCATTTCCACTTCCCCTCCCATTCTCTAGATGACATGTCCATCATGGGCCTCCTGCACTGCCACTATGATGCCACCCGAAGGTTGCAGGTACAGCAACTCATATTCCGCCTGGAAACCCTGCAGCCATATGGTATCAATGTGGACTTCACCAGTTTCAAAATCTCCCCTTCCCCTACTGCATCCCTAAACCAGCCCAGTTCGTCCCCTCCCCCCACTGCACCACACAACCAGCCCAGCTCTTCCCCCCCACCCACTGCATCCCAAAACCAGTCCAACCTGTCTCTGCCTCCCTAACCGGTTCTTCCTCTCACCCATCCCTTCCTCCCACCCCAAGCCGCACCCCCAGCTACCTACTAACCTCATCCCACCTCCTTGACCTGTCCATCTTCCCTGGACTGACCTATCCCCTCCCTACCTCCCCACCTATACTCTCTCCACCTATCTTCTTTACTCTCCATCTTCGGTCCGCCTCCCCCTCTCTCCCTATTTATTCCAGTTCCCTCTCCCCATCCCCCTCTCTGATGAAGGGTCTAGGCCCGAAACGTCAGCTTTTGTGCTCCTGAGATGCTGCTTGGCCTGCTGTGTTCATCCAGCCTCACATTTTATTATCTTGGAATTCTCCAGCATCTGCAGTTCCCATTATCTCAGGTTTCCTGAAGATTGGTTAAAAATATAGCATGATATTATAAATCATACTTAACCTGTTTAAATAAACTAATAAAAACACTCCATCTTACAAACACACACATTAGCTGAAATTCATATACACACAGATAAGTTACAAAGTGGGTGGATAGATTAAACAATTTAAAGTTCAATAAAATGAATGAACACACAGTTCTTGAAGGCTGGTGACTTGGCTGGCTTCAGGCTGAACTCAGTGATCCTTTTAAGTACACATTACATCATTTTGAAGATGTAGAAAGACAGATTATTAGTAAGAATGACTTCCTTCCAGTTCCTTGCTATTTCAGTAAACGTAGCTTACTCCCATGCTAATGTTTCCATTTTAGATCAGCTACAGTTTTCCAGTGAAGCTCAATGCAAACTGCAGGAACAGCATTTCATTTTCCACTTAGGCACTTTACATCCTTCAGGATTCAGCAATAAGTTCAACAATGTCAAAGCATAAATCCTGTCCTCTATTTTGATTGTATCCCCTTCATCTCACCTCCCCCCCCACCATGTCTTGTGTCTTGTTTCAGCAGACTAGCCCTACTTTCTACTGTTCACACCTATCATTAACACCTGTTTTACATCAAAACTGCTCTTTTACAACCCCTCATTAACATTCCCTTTCTCTTTTGCTCTGGATACTCTCATTATATGTTCCACTCACTCCTCCTCCCACTTTGCCAACAGAATAATAATGATCATTTTCCACCCTTTATTTCTAAAGAAGAATCATCACAATTAAAACAGTAACTCTGTTTCTCTCTCCACAGATGCTACCAGATCAGTTGAGTTAAAATCTTTTGTTTTTATTTCAGATCTCCAAGTTTTTTACATTTTGGATAAATTATTTCTTCCTCAGGAGACAGTTGCTGCTGGGACAAGATGTTTAAAAATCTTTGTCTGTGCTTGTGGATCATCAAAATATAGACAGCAATCAAAGTTGTAGAAATAGTCAGAAAGAGAGAGAGCTTTTGTTTTTGCTTCATTGGAGCATCACTTGCTTGTGCACTGGTTTGTAGAGAAAACAGGTGCTTCATTGTCACATGAGCTTTTCTGTCCAGTGACCCAAAAATGCTGGATTATATGTAGATAATAAAGTGTGAAGCTGGATGAACACAGCAGGCCAAGCAGCATCTCAGGAGCACAAAAGCTGACGTTTCGGGCCAAGACCCTTCATCAGATGAAGGGTCTAGGCCCGAAACGTCAGCTTTTGTGCTCCTGAGATGCTGCGCTGACGTTTCGGGCCTAGACCCTTCATCTGATGAAGGGTCTTGGCCCGAAACGTCAGGTTTTGTGCTCCTGAGATGCTGCTTGGCCTGCTGTGCTCATCCAGCTTCACACTTTGTTATCTTGGATTCTCCAGCATCTGCAGTTCCCATTATCTCTGATTATATGTAGATTATGTCTGGGCACTCCGTTTTCATAGCCAGTGTTTCACGATAGGACAAGTCCAAGTGATTATATCTAATGGTTTGTCCCCATCCAGTTGAGCATCAAGGAATTGTCTAGATGCTTTGCTAATTAGGATTGAACATAGCTCTTATTAATATTTCTTCAAGATTATTTTTCATGCTGAGGCTTTGCAGAGAGGTTGTGTCCACTTCAATAGCTTTGGAATGTAGAAGGTACGGTGATACCAACATTCAGCCATCTTTGACTGTGGTTTCAAGTCACTGAAATGGGGCATTTGTCTTTTTAAAAGGTCAGTTCGAATTTCAAACTAATACATTCAAAAAAGCATAATTTCACAGCACACATCACTAAAATGTTATCTTCGTTGTCTTGTCATTTTCTCCATCCACTTCCCCATGTGAGTTATGTTTAAACCAGGGAAAATTTCCAAATGCCCAATTACAATGGATGGTAATTTAGTCCACTAGCAGGATGCTGCAGTCAAGCAAAAAGATGTTTTGCCCACAACATTAAGGAGTTCCCGTGGCGGGACAATTCTAGGTATGTAAACTGTATGTTCCAATGACTAGCAAACAGTAACAAACAATCCGTTCTGTTGACCATTTGCAACTCATAGCATTTGCTCACACTCAGCCAGCTTGTGCTTACAAAGTATATCCACCATTAGATGTAATTTGGCTGTTGGAAGTAATTTATTAAATAATCCATACTGTGCTAAGAGACTAGAAACCAATTTGAGATCATTAGCCAGGCCTACAGTGGGTGCTGGAAGCTACATGCATAAATAGTCATGACGCTTTTTTATGTGAGAAAAATAATTTGGACACACATTATATCATTTTCAAAACAATGAGATCATGGAGACACCCAAATGCTGCTGAATCTTCATGGCAACATCTTGACCAACCAAATGTACCTTCCTGGCCTGAGAATTGGGATCAACAGTTAACTTCTGCTTTATCTCCATACCAATCATTACCCAAGCAATCAGCATTAATTTGAAAAACTGAAGCTTTGTGTCAACTCACTATTATATTTAAACTTAAAATATTTTATCTCTAGTTTAACTTTGCTATAGCAGATAATAAGAGCTTCTGCGGATATTTTAAAAATAAAATAGCTAACAAAGTGAACCTTAGAAAGTATGCCTGGAAAATTAACAATGAAAAATAGGAAGATGGGCGATGAATTTAACAGGTATTTTGCATCTATTTTGCTACAGTATATACAAGTAACATCTCAGAAATAGGTGCAAATCTGGAAATGGAAGGGAGAGAAGATCGCAAGAAAATTACAATTGCCAGTAAAATGGTAATGAGCAAACCATTACAGCTGTATGGTGACAACTCCCTGGGACCTTATGGATATCATTCCCACTAGAACTATCTAGTGAGATACTTGATGAGTTAGTTTTAATTTTTTCCCAAATTCCCTTGAATAAGGAAAGGCTCCATTAACCTGGAAAATAGTGAATGCCACTTCTTTGTTTAAAACAGTTTGAGATCATACCAGGAAACTTCAGGTCAGTTAGTTTAATACCTATTAAAGGAAAAATGTTAGGAGCTATTACTACAGATCCTATAGTTGACTCTTTGAGAAGTTCCAGGTAACCAGGCAAAGTCAATGTGGCTTTGTGAAAGGGAAACCATGTTTAATCAATTCATTGAAGTCCTTTGAAGAAGCAACATGTGCTGTAGTTGAAGGGAAACTGATGGAAGTACTGCATTTAGATTTCCAGGAGATAAGGTGCCACATCAAAGCTTACTGTGGAAAATAAAAGTGCATAGTATAGAGGATAACATATTGGCATGGAAAAGAAGATCAGCTAACAAGAAACAATGGGTAGAAATAAACAGTCATTTTTAGCTTGGCTAATTGTCTTATAGGAATCAATTCTGGGGCCTCAAACTTTTGCAGTCAAAGATAGAAAGGAAAGTAAATTGTGAAGAGGTCAGAACGGGTGACAAAACCTAATGCGCGACACTCTATTAAACATCTTTTGAAAATAGTAATGGTATTGATTCCTCATGAAAAAGTACTGCTGCCAGCAGTGATGACCGACAAGCCCAGTGTGATAGCAAAAGTTGAAAATGTATCAAATATATTAAGTGAAGTATAGAAATCTATGAACATCTATATTCCAGCTGTGAATATTACAGTGCTAACCAAAGTTGGGTTCAAGTAATCAGGAGCTCAGACTGAATTCGAAAGAACATTGAAAACTCACTGACAACTAATAAATTACAACTGGCTGAAAGCAAATTGAAATTGTCTGAAACAAGCCTTAAGGAAGAACCTAAACAAATGATACTGAAGCAGAATACTACAGCAATGTTCCTGGCTGATGGAGAAACAAAGGCAACGCTTTAAATGAAATCATTTGGTTGTAACTAATGCTGAAACTATAGAACTATGAAGAAGAATGCAAGATTGAGAATATAAATTACAATTTCAGAATGTTGAAGCTGTTCCCTTCTAAAGAGGATTTGAGACAAGTCTGTCCCTCACTCTGGTTTTATTGTAAATAAAGACAATTCCAGACAGAAATTCAGTTTGGTACATTACTTATTTGTGAAAAATATTCAAATGAGTATGTTATAAGAATTAAGACAAATATTACATCAGGATCTAGGTGAAATGTTCTTTGGAATGTCAATGAAGACTCGATGAGCTGACTGGCCTTTTTCTGCATGCTTCTATGACCCATCACTAATATCTAATTTAATTTAAAATGTGTTAAAAATATTCCAGTGTAATTAGAATAATCAGTCAATGACCCCACCCTGAGTACATCAACTCCTGCTCAAAGTTCCTACAGAGAAGACCACACATGAAATTACGAGATGATTTGCCCTGCTGGTGAGCGATTGTAGCCTTTTCTCGCTACATTCAACAGAGATATTGACACAGCGATCACCCTATTGTTCACAGCCCTCTTGAGTTTCATCCAAAGTCTCTGAGAGCAGATTTTCTGAGGAAGATCAGCTCATCACATACCCATCCCACCGAGTTTATTTATCTCTGAAGCTTTAAAGATTCTAATTTGATAAGAAAAGAGTACCAGGCAAAGCTTGAAAATAGGACAGCATACTCACCACAGCCTCAGGTAGAGTCTCACGATTGTAGGATCAATTGAAACAGATTTTAATTTTCTGACACAGTACACTATAGCCATGTTTGTCCCTTGGGCACAACAACAGTGCATTGCCCCTCCAACTCAACCTATTATTCACCCTGGCACCTAAATACTTGTAGAGATTAACTAACATCCAATTCGAAGTTTAATGAATAGCAAAAAGAACTAACAATTTGTGATTTAGCCAGAAAGAATTATCCGGGTGTTTTCTGACTGATCATTAGTTGGACCTTAATGAGATGCTTAAATCAGTGTAGGGTGAACTGTAATCCTGCATTTAAAAGGAGAGGTACAATACAATTGTTTGACAGGTTGAGATATTCTTTAATGGCCCAGACAATCTAAACCCTACAACCTTGAAAGAGAATGGAGATCCAATTTTTTTTTAAAGACTATGGTTAAAAATCCAACACCTTGGGCCACCACCAAATAAGATTTACAGTCCAGGTCCAATATCAGATTCTAAAAATAGATTGAAAAGGCAGATTGAAGCCAAAGTGAGAAAAGGGGTTGTGACAGTGAATCCTTTCTTGCAATTCACAAATTATAACAAATAACAGGATGGTTCTTGGCAAAATTACTCAGACTAAACCATTTTTACCATCTTTTAAGCATGAATAAGGAAAACTGTGCAAACTATGGAAGTGAGAAGAGTGGTTATCAGCAATATATCACAGAAGATGAAGTCTGTAGCAGTAAATCAAACTGACTAATATGAGAACCCTAAAGACTCATACCGCCTGGACTGTAAATCTTAATTGCCATGTGTGATTGGTGGTAGCAATTTAATCCCTGTAAGTATGTGAAGGGGGTTGTATAACAGTGAGAATGAAAATCCACCCTGCAACCCCCCCCCACCCCCCGCAGTAGTGAATGGGAATAGGTAAGGAAACAACAGAAGGAGAAGGTGCCACAAAAATCATAGCTCTCAACAGTGGGGTAGTCCAGCACAGTTTCTGTGCAAAATCAAACCTGAAACATTTGTGTCTATGCTGACCTCCTTTTCAGATAGCCACAGTCACAGATGCTAGTCTTCACCAATCACTTCACCTAATATCAAGAAACATCTGAATGCAGTGGATACTGTTAGGGCTATCAGAATCAAAGAGCACAATTTCTAACAACCTTATGGATGTACTTGCACCAGGGGGATGGTAGCTGTTTAAGAAGATGACTCTTCACTATCTTTTCATGGGAAAAAAATAAACATGGGCAACAAATGTTGACCTTACTGACAACATTCACATCCCACAGAAGAATTTCAAAAAAAGAGAAGAGATCCATAAACATATTGTGATTAGTAAGCTAGCTGTTGAAATATGTAGAACATTGTATGATGTATCTTTACTTCGGTAATTGTTTTACTATTACAAATACGAAGCTTTTAAGATTGTTATATTTTGAGACTGCCTCTGTAATTTAGAATAAAATGAAGCAATGAAGGAGAGTCATGTCTCATGCTTTGAATCCTTCCTAATAACAGGAAGTGCCGTTAGAAATCATGGGTCTGGGCATGCCACATTTTCTTACTTTGAAGAAAGTACAAGATATTTACAAAGACAAACAAAGAATTGCAGGTACTGGAGTTCTGAAACTAAAGTAGAAATTGCTGGCAAAATCCAACAGGTCTGGCAGCATCTGCGGCAGAAAGCAGAATTAACATATTTATACCTTTTATTCAGAGCAACTTTTCAGAGCAGCTATAAAAAGGTGGATAGATCTTTAGTCTCCAAGTCACGCTGGGAGGAACAAGGAATGTCAGGTTTCTAATGTTTCTGAGTAGGTTTATAGCTCAGGTTGTGGATGTTGATGTTGGTTGGCTCACTGAGCTGGTTCATTGTTCCACAGACGTTTCATTACCTTGCTGGGTAACATCATCAATGCAACCTCCAATGAAGCGCTGCCGTGTTTTCCCACCTGTTATTTAAACCTTGGTGTCTGTTGAGCTATGATACCCCACTTTCGGTTTTCCTTCGTAGTGGAGTATATATAGGATTTAGCTCTATGTTTTTGTTGATGGCCTTCATGATGGAGAACTAGGCTTCCAGGAATTCCCGTGCTTGTCTCTGCCTGGCCTGTACCAGGATCCTGGTGTTGTCCCAATCCAACTGGTGCTTATCTAAAAGGATGGAGATGAGTGAGTACTGGTCATGTCTGTTTGTTGTGTCTTTTAGTTGATGTTGATGTCCTCTTGTGGCTAATTTCCTTCCTGTCTCTCCAATGTAATGTTTGTCGCAGTCTTTGCAAGGAATCTTGTGTATGGCGTTGGTCTTGTGCATAGTGGGTAATGGGTCTTTGGTTCGGATTAACAGTTGGCATGGGTTGATGGGGTTTGTGTGCTACTCTCATGCGCAGTGGTCATAGGAGTCTTGTGGTCAGTTCAGATGTGTTCTTGATGTAAGGTAGCATGAGGAATGTTTAGGGCATGCAGTATCTTCCTGTTGTTGTTCACATAATAGGCATCGTCCAATCCAGTTGTTCAGGTATCCATTATCTCTGAACACTTGGAGGAAGCACTCTTCTTCTTTTTGGCATTGTTTTGTGTGTTTGCAGTGTGTTGTTGCCTGTTTAAACAGTGTTTTCATGCAGCTTTGTTTGTGGGTATTAGGGTGGTTGCTGTCAGTGTGTGTGGCTTTCCAGTGTACCTTGTCAGAAATTCCCCGTTGGCCCTGCATTCCACCATACGTCCAGGAATGGGAGCTGTTTGCTCTTTTCCTCTTCCCTGGTGAATTTGATCCCAGTGAGGATGTAGTTTATTGGTTGGTGTGTCTCCTCTAGTTTAGTCCGTTTAGTAATGACAAAGGTGTCATCCATGTATCGTACCTGCAGTTTCAGTTTGGGATTAGCGGAAGGGATATACTTTCAAGTCTCCACATCACTGCTTTTTGCTATTAGTCCAGAGATAGGTCATCATCTATGAACTTACACGAATGACAACAGGATGATACTGCATGCCCTAACACACTCATTATGCCACCTTCCATCAAGAACACATCTGAACTGACCACAAGACTCCTACAACCACTGTGCATTAGAGTAGCACAGAAACCCACATCAACCCTATGCCAACTGCTAACCCAAACCAAAGACCCATTGCCCACTGTGGACAGGGCCAATGTCATACACAAGATTCCCTGCAAAGACTGTGACAAACATTACATTGGACAGACAGGAAGAAAATCAGCCACAAGAGCACATTTACATCAACTAGCAACAAAAAGTCATGACCAATACTCACTCATTTCCATCCACATGGATAAGGAAAAGCACCAGTTTGATTGAGGCAACACCAGGATCCTGGGGGAAGCCAAACAGAGACAAGCACAGAATTCCTAGAAGCCTTGTTCTCCACTAAGAAAGCCATCAACAAACACACAGAGCTAGACCCTATATCTATTCCACTACAAAAGAAAACCAGAAGTGAGAAATCCAGCTCAATACGCACCAGGGTTTAAATACCAGACAGGAAAACGAACTGCGCTTTATCGGAGGCTACACTGTTGATGTTACCCAGTAGGGTAATGAAATGTCTGCCGAACAATGAACCAGCTCAGGTTTTTCAAATATTTAGATTTTAAACTGTCTACTTCAACTTAGAATGGAGCTGGGGTCTAGAGGGTAGCTAATTCTTACTTCTACCTGGATAAAAGACCCATGTGCTTCATATTGCAGTTGATATTTACTTTGTTAATGGAGAAGCCATTAAAGAGCCATTGTAGGATTGTGTTACAAGCTTCTTAAGATATCCTCGAACCTCACAGGCACAGCAGTCTGTAAGAATCTGCAGGAGAAAAAGAGAGAGCCATCATTTAGAAACAGCAAATTTCTATTGGTTTACCTTGCAGAACATGAATGGAAGCTTGCGTGCAGATTGAAGAGACCAGAATCATGAGGATTTAAATAAGGCTAGAAGATTTGCCTAACTTTGGCTATGTGGCCGTGAGTGGGACTGGCGAATGGGGGAATCTAGACTAATCCTTACTTTAAAAGTCAGTTTGAGATTATAAGTATATCTTTCATGATGGCTCAGTGGATAGCACTGCTGCCTCACAGCGGTAGGGACCCACGTTTGATTCCAGCCTTAGGTGACTATATGTGGTATTTGCACATCATTCCTGCGTCTGTGTGTGTTTGATCTGGGTGCTCCTGTTTCCTCACAATTCAAAGGTGTGCAGGTTAGGTTAATTGACCATGCTAAATTGCACCACAGTGTCCAGGAATCTGGAGGCTGGATGGATTAGTTATGGTAAATGCAGGATTATGAGGATAGAATAGGGGGCTGTGTCTAGGTGCAATGCTTCTTGGCAGGTCGGTGTGGACTTCCTGGACTGAGTGCAGAATTCTACTATTCTATTTAAGGAATACTATACTGTTCACATCGGATTTTATGAGCAGCACCAGGAGTAGGTCTTGAAGCTACAACCTTCCAATTCAAAGCAGTCATGGCTATAGGATGTATAAAGGGAGTAGCACAGAAAATAAATAAACATACAACAATGACTTACCTCCAGGTTTTCCGCCATTCACCATGAAAGAAGTGCCCCTGCTTACCGTTTCATATTATAACTTCAGGTTTTAATTGTTGCATTAAATTGCAAATAGTATTGGTAGATTGACTTGATCAAGACGATATGGGCAAAAATGTTGGAGTATCAGTTACTGACCTCATTACATTGGTAGTTGTTAGTCTTGGTCCGACACACTAGGAGCATTCTGTCTGCTTTTGAGTTTGCATTTTCTTTGATCTTTACATCAATGTGACAGACAATCCAAGTCCATATGCCTTGCCAGTTTGTTGTAAAGCTATTATTTCTGTGATGTAATGTGAAACTGGTCAATGACTTGTCTCTTCAGCTCTGAGGAGTATGTTAAATCTGATTTTATACTTGCTGTATAAATCAGGTTAAACATACTTAATGTTAACTGATTGATCGCTCTACATATCAGCTATGTGCTCTACACAGAATATAGGAATAAAAACACTCCCCAATGACTTGTACGAATTTGGCTGCATTTGTAACTTTTGACTTACACACAATTACGCTAAGTATTAATTGTTACTAATTGGCTGATCTGTGTGTTAGTGAATAAATACATCACTTTGTGTGTGATAAAACTGTAAAAATGTTGAGAATTACTCCTACATTGTTAGATTTGATGTTAAGCTGGATAATTAGAGTAGCAATTGAAATACATCAATTCATTTCAATGTTCCTGGGCTGAAGAATTCAGGAAAATTAAGCTAATTGCCTTTGCCTGATGACTACCCAGGTACTATGCTATAAATGTTTGTCTTTAACATCAATCAAGTCCAGAGCCAGGTTGAGCTTGAGTTTTCTAACAACTGATTTCTTTTCTTATTCATTCATGGGATGTGTAGCTGGTTCAGCTACCATTTATTGTCAGTCCCTAAATGCCTTAAATGTGGTGCCTATGGTACTCATTGTTTGGCTTCCTATGTACCCAATTATTGCATGGATGAAATTCTGGAAGATTGATAGAGTTATGGAGTTAGTTAGCTCAACTGATTGCTTGGCTGGTTTACAATGTAGAGGGGCACCAATAGTATAGGTTCAATTCTTGCACTGGCCTAGGTCACCATCAAAGCCCTGCCTTCCCAACCATGCTTATTACCTGGGGATGGCCGCCCTCATGTTAAACTCACATTAGTCCTCACTCCCAAATGAGAGAGCAGCTCTCTCGGGACTTTGCCTTTTCCAGCCTTTGCAACGTGATGAGAGGGGAGAAAAATTAAGAAAGGTAACATCTTGAAAATGCAGACTGAACCTTATGGAATTATTTTAGTTTATTGTTATGGGGTAATCTTAAAAGGACTCATTTGTCAGGAAATTAATACGATGGCAATTGCCTCATAATATCCACAAAGCTCAAACTTGATTTCTTTAAAGATTGGCTTATCACATAGTGAGTGCAGCCTGGATGACAGACATGGTTCATTCACTTCCTCTTTCAGAATCCACAAGGATGGATGTAAAAACCAATTCAACTCTTGTCATGTACTCTCATGGAGAAAGGTGTGCCAGTAAACTGAGGCACTCATGTATACCAGCGGGCTGTGAAAGATGGTAGGATAAAAATCATCTAATAGCTAAATTTGCTCTGGGTTAATAACGTCTGTGAATGTAATAGCTGGTGCAATGCGAAGGTCAAAGCCAAATCACTACCCATTAGTCCACCTCTGTGTTGCTCTGAGTCCTAGAAGCCAGTGAGCCAGGAGGATAGGCAAAAAGAATCAGGACAAAGGACTCCCAATCAACTTGCAAAGCCAAGAATCTCAATCTGAACTGTTTGAATGTCAACTTCAGAGATGATCTAGAAACTGAAGCATCTGTCTCTTCACATTTATCTCTTTTCAGACTCACCTTTAACTTCTAATCCATGCATATATATTTTGAGCTAATGTTTCTGTACACATTTAGTAACTAATAAACTCTCCCTTTCATAAATTCCAGAAAGCCTGTTTAAATTAGCTTCTTTTAAAGCATAAGTTAACTTGGTCTGGAAGGAAGATATCCACAAGGGAGGGATTCTCTTGTAAATTATCTTTTTTGCATGATAAAGGCTGGTGACCGTGAGCTACCACAAGGAAGCCTTTCCCAGTACTTCACATTGGTTGAGATGGTAAATACCAGAAGGTGTCAGCAGTGGTCATCTGGGAAACTTTCACAGACAACAGTTACCCTGATGGATTAAATGAGGATAGAGAAAGAGAAAGATGGCAGGATGAAAATCATCTAATAGCTAAATTTGCTCTGGGTTAATAATGTCTGTCAATGTTCTAATTTTTCTTTCAGCAAGAACTACTGCTAAATCATTGGATAAAGCATTGGACATTTTAAGGTAGGAGATATTCCATTTTTTTCTGATATCAGGACAGAAACTTAAAGGAGTCTGAACAATGTGGGTTATTACAGAAATAGACAAAATATCTGATAAGGCTGATCACAACATTGGGAGCATCTCATTGCACCTTCTATGCTTTGAACAAACAACACAGCGAGTTTCTCAATATGCAGTGGTGAGTTGTGATGTTGACAGCCCAACTCACCTCATTATTCAGCTTTCAATCTGAGCAAACTCACCATGCAAGCTTGATGTTGAGAAAACATAATATGGAAAAAATGCAAGCACTTGGTGATTTTAACTCACCACTTGCTCCAAAGTGTCATGTCAGCTGGCACTGAAAATCTCACCACATGCTCCATAAACAGCCACATTCACCCATATCCACATGCATTGCTATCTGATGTGTGCCAGCCTCTGTGAACCCTCTTAGCACATTTCAGATTCGCTTATTGTATGTTTCTGCATTTCAATGCTGTATTCAAGGCTGCACCAGCAACTATCATTGTAATGCTGCAATAAGGAACCTGTGTAATCAGGGACATATTCCCAACTCATGGACTGTACCTGACTGCATCTCTTGGCTCTTCATTTGCTGTCATCGTGTTCATTCACTCTGAGCCTACCAGCCTTGCATTGCCTTACCTTGTCTTCAAGCGTTTTTCCCCCTCAGCCAAAGTGCATATTAGTTCCCTTTTTACAAGGGGCTTTTATAAATGGCGGTGCCACAAATGATGCTGATGAATTCCTGGAAATCTATTGAGTAACGAGTTGCTCTGGGAATGATGTGTGATATGATTGGACATTAGACTCTCCATCGGGGTGGAGTACTCAGTTAATGCAGCAGGTTTGGTAAGATACAGTAAGTAAATCTGTCAGGCGTTGTGGTGGAAAAAAGCTTGACACAACTGATAACCAAAAAAATCAGCCCAAGCCAATGTGTGTTTTGGCATACACTAATTAATATTTGCTTAGATATATTGGATTCTGAATAGAATTATTCATTGATGACCCAAATTGCCCCAGGTGGCAATTTCAATATTTAATAGTTTATGTTATTCATGTTTGAGCAGTAAAAAAGGTTATGTTGTTGTGAGGAATTGGAAGAGCAGTAATAATAGGCCTGATTACATTTAGCAAATATTTAAAATAAGCAATCTCCCACTTAAGATGAAGCTTATCTATTCAGGATGAAGCAACCTGCTTGATTAGCACCCTCATCACTCCCAACATTACTGACACACAGTAGCAGCAGTAATAACTGTCTACAAGATGCAATACAGAAAATCACCAATGTTCTTTAGATAGCACGTTTCAAGCCCATGAGCACTACCATCTAGAAGACCAGTATAGCAGATACATGGGAACACCACCACTCGCAGATTCCTCTCCAAACCACTCACCATCCTGACTTGAAATCTACCACCATTCCTTCGGAGTCACTTCAAAATCCTGAAGAAACCTCCCTTACCGTACTGTGGGTGCATCTGCAGTACATGAGTTGTAGTGGCCCAAGAAAATAGCTCACCTCCACCTTCTCAAGGGTAACTGGGGACATGCAATAAATGTTGCCTATCCAGTGAAACCCAGATTCCCTAAACAAGTTTTTGAAAGAAGTCCTCTGTTAATATTGTTACCTGACTCACAAAGCAAGTTTATTTCATTTAATGGTTTGGAACAGGGTTGTTTCCCTTTGGCCACATAATTAGTCTTGGACACCCTTTGTGATACATTACTTCCCATCTGAACACCTTCCCAATCACAAGCCTACCCACTCTTCCCCGTCCTTCTCTACTCCCTGCCCTCCCCCGTCCCTACCTTGGGGGTTAATGACTGAAAGTAGGTATGTAAGAATTGCAAGACCAGTTCAGGAAGTTTGCCTTCCACCTTCCTGCTACTTGCATAACGGAACAATGTTGGAACTGTTGGGTAACCATTGCAATTAGTATCTACTAGTTTCCAACTCAAATCCACATCAGGTATCCTGGAATTCACTAGCATCTTTTGCATCTACACTATCTTTAGAAGCCTGTTTTACATCCAGACACTCAAGGTCAATCCAGAGTTGCCCTGCATATTAGCTGACATTAACCAAAGATATGGCAGACAGGGGAAATCAGTGCCCTGCTTGATGGACAGGGGTCTGAAAGTCCTGCTCGATGGGATAGTGCTCAGCTAGGACTTTGTCCTTCTCCAGCATCTGCAGCGAAGGCCATTATACCAGATCATACTATAGGAAGGGTATTCTTAAATTGGAGAGGGTTCAGAAAAGATTAACCAGGATGTTACCCAGACTGGAGGGTTTGAGTTATAAGGAGTGGCTGGATAAGCTGAACCGTTTTTTTTCACTGAAATTTAGGAGGTTGAGGGGGAATCTTATAGAGGTTTACAAAATCATGAGGGCGTAGATAAGGCGAATAGCAAGTTCTTTTCCCTAAGGTGGGGGTATTTCAAAACTGAGGGCATATTTTTCAGGTGAGAAGAGAAAGATTTAAGAGGTGGTTCATAAGTGGAATGAACTGCCAGAGGAAGCGATAGATGCAGGTACGGTTACAACATTTAAAAAAACATTTGGACAGGTATATGAACAGGAAAAGTTGAGAGTAATACAGACCAAATACATGGAAGTGGGGCTGGTTTAGTTTTGGAAACTTGGTCAGCATGTATGAGTTGCACTGAAAAGTCTGTTTTCATGCTGTATGAGCCTATGACTCTGTCATGCCTGCATGATCCAAGATTTTCACACATATGTAAACAGTCTCAGCCTTCTGAAGAATGCCCCGCAATTTAGGAAGAAGGTCAATGCCCTTCTTCACTCTACCAGGGTGAGTTTTATCATCTAGGGGTAGCACAGTGACTCAGTGGCTAGCACTGCTATCTTACAGAACCAGGGACCCTGGTTCGATTCCAGCCTCAGAAGACAGACTGCATGTTCTCTCCACGTCTGTGTAGGCTTCCTCCAGGCAATTCGGTTTCCTCCTGCAGTCCAAAGATGTGCAGGTTTGTTGGATTGACCATGTCAAATTTCCCACAGTGTCGACAGATGCGCAGACTAGGTGGATTAGTCATGAAAAATGCAGGGTTACAAATTTAGGGTAGGGGAATTCTTTTCAGAGGGTCGGTGTGGGCACGATGACCCCAATGGCCTGCTTCCACTCTATAGAGATTCTACGATCCTATGATCTTCTCTCCAATAACTCACTCGGCCTCTGCTACTGCACACATCTCCCTCCAAGATTCATGCCGTACCCTTCTCACCATTGCCTGCAACATCTTTGTCTTCAGCCACCCCAACATCTAACACTACTAACCCTGCATTCTTTCTGCATTGCCGATTCATTCATTTGTTTCAGGGAATATCCGTCAGGCGTTTTGTGAACTTTTTTACTTGATTAAAATTTGTTGGGGTGGATCGGGGTACATGTAGGAAGCAATTTCACAGAATCCACAGTCTAAATTTTAAGTGGATAGTATTCTTGTGTGATGCATGGAAGAAATTAGTTTGTCAGACATATTGAAAGGCAGTAAAAACAGAACGTGCTGAACAAATTCAGCAGGTCTGGCAGGTCTATGAAGAAGAGCCATATTGGATTTGAAATGTTAACTTTCTCTTTTTTTTCCAATGCTGCCTGACAAGCTGAGGTTCTCCAGCACTTTCTGTGTGTTGTTTTGCAGAGCTCCAGTATGCTGCTTCTATGTTGAAAAATAGTTTTGTTTTTCTTACACTTTGAGCCTGGAAGTGACAGTATTTTTTAAAGGTGAACTTTCGCACTGCTTTGTCAATGCAGCTAAGAAAAATTCTTGCCCAAGAGTATTTCTTGATTGGGATTACTAAGTATTCCAGTGCAGAAAGGTTATTTATGTTTGCTCTTGGTGTTTCTCAGCATCATTACATTAGTTTTATTCTTGTCATTCAACATTTCTTTTTTGCCTTTGAGGAAAGAAAAGAAATTCTGCAAGTACCTTTGAAAATAATCAACAATTCCCACAGTTCCATTTCCAATGCCATTGGTTTGATAAACACTAGAAAGAATACTGCAACGTATCCAAATAAATTTCATAGGGCTGAGAACCTAGTTTTAATTCTGACCAAAGTGTGGAGCTGGATGAACACAGCAGGCCAAGCAGCATCTTAGGAGCACAAAAGCTGACACTTCGGGCCTAGGCCCTTCATCAGAGAGGGGGATTGGGAGAGGGAGCTGGAATAAATAGGGAGAGAAGGGGAGGCAGACTGAAGATGGATAGAGGAGAAGATACGTGGAGAGGAGATTATGGGTGGGGAGGTACGGAGGGGATAGGTCAGACCGGGGAGGACGGACAGGTCAAGGGGGCTGGATGAGGTTAGTAGGTAGGAAATGGAGGTGCGGTTTGAGGTGGGCGGAGGGGATAGATGAGAGGAAGAACAGAGTAGGGAGGCAGGGATGAGCTGGGCTGGTTTTGGGATGCAGTGAGGGGAGGGGAGATTTTGAAGCTTGTGAAGTCCACATTGATACCATTGGGCTGCAGCGTTCCCAAGCGGAATATGAGTTGCTGTTCCTGCAACCTTCGGGTGGCATCATTATGGCACTGCACGAGGCCCAGGCTGGACAAGTCATCAAAGGAATGGGAGGGGGAGTTAAAATCGTTCGCGACTGGGAGGTGCAGTTGTTTATTGCGAACCGACTGGAGGTGTTCTGCAAAGCGATCCCCCAGCCTCCGCTTGGTTTCCCCAATGTAGAGGAAGCCACAATGGGTACAGTGGATGCAGTATACCACATTGACAGATGTGCAGGTGAACATCTGCTTGATACGGAAAGTCATCTCGGGGCCTGATCATTTTGTTTAGTCATGACTTTTCCTTCCAATTAGCTACATGACCTATAGATTTCAGTATCATCATCAAAAGATTCTACGGTGTTGGTCGGATTTTACAAATGAAAGCAATTTTTTAAAAAATAAATCATCACCATTTGAATTAATTGACTGTTCTTTCTTAAGTGACAGCATTCATTACAAAGGAGTAGTTGTTCTATTTATGTGCCTTTTGGCTAATCTAGCCATATTCAACCTGGCAGCAGAGGTGACGGAAACCACAGGTTTATTAACATCAATATTTTATATAGAACCACAGGATCACAAAACCATAAAGGCTCGCAGGCAGGAGAACACTTAGCCCAACTATTCTGTGCTGGCACTCACCACAGTGATTTCAAACATATTCCAATCTTTTCCTCAAGTGCTCCATCTTCCCTGTTTTCAAATACTTTCCTTTAAAAGATTGAACAGTCCAGATTTCAAATGTTTCCAGTAGCAAAACCTTTTATGCTCCAGTTCCAAACGATAGGACCAATCCAAAGTAGTCCTCTCAGTATAGTCTAAACCAGTGGCAAAGTAATGGAAGGGTGCATCAAAAGTGCTATCAAATTGCATTTGTAAATGAATAATCTGCTTGCGGATGCTCAGTTTGGCTTCTGTCAGGGCCACTCAGCGCCTGACCTCATTAAAGTTATGGAGAAAGGAGCTGAATTCCAGAGGTGAGGTGAGAGTGACTGTCCTTGACAACAAGGTAGTATTTAGCTAAGTGTGACATCAAAGAGCCTGAGTAAAAGTGGAATCAATGGGAATTAGGGGCAAAACTCTCTATTAGTTGGAGTCATTCCTAGCAGAAAGGAAGATAGCTATCATTGTTGCAGGTTAATCACCTCAATCCAAGGACATTGCTGCAGGAGTTCCTCGTTTAGTTGTCCTTGCTCCAAACTATTTTTAGCTACTTCATCAATGACCTTCCCTCCGTCATGAGTGAGGATGTTTGCTGAAGATTGCACAAGTCATTCCGATACTAAACAGCCGACATACATATGGACAACATCTAGGCTTGGGCTGATAAGAGGCAAGGAACATTCAAGCGCCAGCCAATAACCATCTCCAGCAATAGAGAATACAATCATTATCTATTGATTTCAATCATATTGTCATCATTGAATCCTCCACTACAGGTTTCCTCCCACAGTCCAAAGATGCGCAGGCTAGGTGGATTGGCCATGCTAAATTGCCCGTAGTGTTCAGGGGTGTGTGGTTTATAGGGGGATGGTTCTGGGTGGGATGCTCCAAGGGGCAGTGTGGACTTGTTGGGCCGAAGGGCCTGTTTCAACACTGTAGGGAATCTAATCTAAAATCAATGTCCTGTGGATTTTCACCAGAACCAGAACGTGAGTAGCTAGCTAACTGTGGTAGCTACAAAAGTAGATCAGATTCCTGTAATTCTACTTGAGTAACTTACTCCTAGTTTCGCCAAAGCCTGCCAGACATCTTGAAGGCACAAGTCGGGAGCATGATGGAGTACTCTCCACTTGCCTGAATATGTGCAGCTGCAATAACAAGCAAGAAGCTCAACATCATCAAGGACACAGCAGTCTGTCTGATTGCCAACCCATCAACCACTTTCAACATTTACTCTGTTCACCACTAATGCATAGTGATAGCAATGTAAACCATTCTCAAGACGCAATGCAGTAACTCAACAAGGATCATGCAATAGCACCTTTGAAATCTGCGACCTCTATCACCTGGAAAGAACGGGCAGCAAATGCGTGAAAGTACCACCATCTCCAAATTCACCTCTAATCCAAATGCCATGATGATTTGGATACAGACCAATATTCCTTCTCCGCTGCCTCATCAAAATCATAGAACACCCTTTTAAACACCACTGTAAGTGTTCCTACATCCAACGGACAGTAGCACTTCAAGAAAACAGCTCATTACTACTGTTACAAGGCACTTTGCAATGGCAATAAATTCTAACTTAGTCAGTGATGCCTAAGTACAGAAAGGAATCAGGAAAATTTGTCAGCGTAAAGAGAATTTTCCAACTCCACCCTTACGCAAAACCCATGAACTCTTATCACTACAATACTTTTAAAAACAAACAAAAGTAGTAATAGGTTTAAACTTTTATAGGAGAGATAACAGGAACTGCAGATGCCGGAGAATCCAAGATGACAAGGTGTGGAGCTGGATGAACACAGCAGGTCAGTTAGCATCTTTGGAGCAGGAAAGCTGATGTTTCGGGCCTAGACCAGGGGTCTGGTCGACGAACCATCAGCCTTCCTGCTCCTAAGGTGCTGCTTGGCCTGCTGTGTTCATCCAACTCCACACCTTGTTATCTTTTAAACTTTTATATTTGTGTTTAAATGACTTGAGTGAGTGTACATCCATTAACTTAGTTAGACTAGTATAAACTGCATTTTATACTCGCAATCTGGAGAATGTTGTGCACTTCATCACCATAAAGGTCCATGACTTAGAAGAGGTGATTCAGTCTGTCAACTTCATGATTCTTTTCACCCAGAGCAATCTGTGTCCAAAAAACTTGACTTCACATTGTCAAAACTTTGTTATCCTTTCTATCACTTTATTTAACATTGTGTTTGCGACATATATATGTGTGTGCATTTCTATGTGGCTTTGAAAATGGGATTACAAGAAAAAGGCTTAAATTCTCTTACATGACCTGTCCTACAATCTCAAAAGGTCTTTCCATGAGTCATGTGAGTTTATTTTATGGAGAGCCGTGTCCTCCTAAAGCTGAAAGATTTTTATTTTTTTAGCTGATATAATTACTTCATGATAATTTTGACACTTCAACCATTCACCTCTCTCACATTTCCTCCATGAGGTAAGATCACTGACAAGGTTCATCCTTGTTCCAAATTACTTATGCTTTTCTATCACTTTTCTTGTCCTTGTTATTTAATTTACTGGCACATTGCCACAAGCAAGTGGTGAACAGGATACATGTGTTTTTTCTTATCTACTGTACAAAGCATTATAAAGTGAAATCTGTCTTAAAACCCATTGAGTGTCAGTTTCAACAATACAGTGCATGATTCAGACTTAAACCTGCATTAAATCACCCATCTTATCTGAAACCAATCCCAGTGGTGTCCATTACAGATAGATTCCATTCAAGCAATACAATGTTATGAAGCACACTATTATCCAGTTGGTTCATTTTTTTGTGATTTACTGAATCAAAATCAGACACAGTGCTATTCTTTTGTACCTGTTTCATCAGCGCTTATGATAGTTACATAATGTTACAAGAACTTGTAATGATATACTGCTTTTAATATAGAAAAACATCCTGAGGTGCTTCTACAAGGTGTAACTGAAGGAGAGATTATAAACTGAGACAAAAAAAACTTAAGACATGGGTGTGAGTCTGATGGAAAAACTTAAAGGAGAAGAGGATGGTAGGAAGTTTAAATAGGAAATACTAGGGTACAGGGCTGGTTGCTGTTGGAAATCGGGGTCCCTTTCAAACTAAATTTTTCTGACATTTCCAGTGTCATACATTATTTAACAGCTGTTGCATTTGTAACTGGTCTACCAAAATATCACCACATTTTCAATAAATAATAAAAAATCATAAGGAAAAAGAAAGGTTCGCAAGAATCACCAAGATCATGGTGATCCCTTGAGCTGATATCAAAGATTTATCTGGTGCCAGATGTATCTTATTATTGAAGCAGTATTTTGGAACAGTAAGATGTTTTGGCTTTAGGAAAAATTATCACTGACCTTCAGATGGAGTTTAGCAAGGAGAAGGTGGTCACCTTCAAGTTATGAGTAGCCAGTCCTTGTCATGGAGCTAAGTTCTTCAGTTGGAATATGGACCAGAAGAAATTGATATTCTACGAGTCTACTAGCAAGTTACAACGTTAAAAAAGGGTAAGTGATGCTTTGCATACTTCATTACAGTAGGAGACAGAAGCATGTGATGAGGCACACAATAAAAATATACAGATAAAGAAAATATTTAAAAATATTGAGTTATGAGCAGACAATGCCGGGTTGAGGGGTGAACTAGAGAATGCAAACAGTACTCTGTCACAATTAATTCAGCAACAAAGTATTGCCAGAAATGAAGCAGACCACACGACTCATGCAGCCAAAATTTTACAACTTTAGACACAAATCAGCCAACAATGAGCAACGAACGCTACAGTCTCCCCGGTGAGGAAAGTGAATTTGATACATGTAGGGAAAATATTTTTCCTTGGAATTTCAGGCCTATTTTGGATAGTGAAGTTAGAAGTAACCAGCTCCCCCCACCATCCCACCCCGGCCCCCACCATCCCCCAACCCCTCCCCCCACCCCCACGCTCCCATCCCCCACCAAGCCTTGTCTCTCTGGTACAGTGAAGCAAAGCTAATACGTATAGTAGCAAGGGCCATTTGACAAAAACTGACTCAAAGAGAAGTGAAGAGGGAAACACCTGCTGTGGATATAAAAGGGTTCAGGACAGATGCTATCACCAGTTGAGATCATGACCTTGAGGAAAGAGATTCCAATAGATTAAAGTTCTGAAATCCTCCTCCTTGTATCAAACAAGAAATGTTTAGAATCTCATGCCTACAGTTAGACAATACTGATTTTAAACAGATACTAAGGAATATGGGAT
Source organism: Stegostoma tigrinum (assembly GCF_030684315.1). Classification (NCBI taxonomy): domain Eukaryota; kingdom Metazoa; phylum Chordata; class Chondrichthyes; order Orectolobiformes; family Stegostomatidae; genus Stegostoma; species Stegostoma tigrinum. The sequence goes on along the minus strand of NC_081357.1, from coordinate 111,734,720 downwards.
GATTTTAAAAGAAGGCAATAACAAGCATAATCTAGTAAATTTTTTTGAGAACTTGCTTTTTAAGAAAAGAAAAGTAACCAGAATTTGATAACACCTGAAAACAAGACAATAATGTTTGAGATAACACGGTGTAGAGCTAGATGAACACAACAGGCTAAGCAGCATCATAGGAGCAGGAGAGCTGACGAGAAGGGCTTCATGAGAACAGCAGTTGAACATGGGCCAGTTGGTCCTAAGAGATAATGGGAACTGCAGATGCTGGAGATTCCAAGATAATAAAATGTGAGGCTGGACTGATGAAGGGTCTAGGCCCGAAACGTCAGCTTTTGTGCTCCTGAGATGCTGCTTGGCCTGCTGTGTTCTTCCAGCCTCACATTTTATTATCATGGTCCTAAGAGATAGGCAGCTTTGACAGAAATGTCAGCTGTCCTGCTCCAATGATGCTGCTTAGCCTGCTGTATTCATCCAGCTCTACACCTTGTTATCTCAAATTCTCCAGCATCTGCAGCTCCTACTATCTCTGAAACAGGAATGTTTGATTTCTGTTCTAAAGATATTATAAAAACATTTTGTCAAAACTTGAGTGTAGTGTTACTCAAGAGCTTCTGAATTAGGTAGACCAGTAATTAACAGGATGGCTTCCTTGTAAAAAAAGATTGTAACAGGAAAATGACACAATATTGAATGGATATAACTCAACTTGGGTATACTTAAATGTAATATATCAAATAAAAGGAAAGCGTGGATGAAGCTGAATAATTGACAGCTTTGTTTTGGTGAATTGTGTGCCCTTGTTAAAACATTGGGGCTAAATCCCCCTCCCCTCTCTCATCACTCCTGATCTTTTGGTCTGAAAGTCAAGAATGTTTGACATGATGTTGGGATACTGGTGTAAGCATGTAGAAGTGATTGTTACAACTGAAGTAATTAACATCAGGGTGAAACAGCACTAAAGAATGGATTTCAGCAATATTCACCGACTTGACAAAACGGTTTTTGTGGCCTGAAGAGCAAGGAAATGTATGTATGATTAAAGAACTGACACATAATTCATGGAGAAATTGACATTAAATCAAACTGGTACCTGTGAGAGAGGAAAATATTTAAAGTAAAAATGGTAATCAGTGGAGACAATTGAAGGTTAAGAGGGAAAAAGTACTGAATAAAAAATAGCCACAAGATGAGTACAGGCAAAAGGAGGTCTGAAGAATATTTTGACTCAAGACTTAATCTGTTCCTGTAATTGCATTGTGCCATAACCAGTCAAAGAGAAGCTGAAGTCTCTCAAGGATGATAGCTTGGTTTTGATGCGGAGCCAGGAAGAAGAGATGAAGAAACCTAACAACACGATGCAAGGAAAAATGAAAGCAAGATACAGGGAGACCAAGGGATGATTAAGAGCAAGCGCCTCCATTTGAAAATGGGTCCAGTAAATGGACAAATCATTAACAGCCTGACAAATGGTTATGTAAAGATGTAAAGTATGAAATAGCACCAGTTATACTGCATTTGGAGCAGAATAAGATGCTCCAGCCAGGGTTCCACTGCTCAAACTATCCTTTGTCTTTCTCTTTTTTTTACTTCTTTCTTTCTGTGCTTTTTAACAAATAAACACATGGACTAACCAACAGGGGAATGGAGGAGCTGGTGGGCCTCCAGTGCTGAGGATGGTGTGGGGAAGCAATGTCAGTGCTGAGGATGGTGTGGGGAAGCAGTGTCAGTGTGAGGATGGTGTGGGGAAGCAGTGTCACTGCTGAGGATGGTGTGGGGAAGCAGTGTCAGTGCTGAGGATGGTGTGGGGACGCAGTGTCACTGCTGAGGTTGGGGCTGGGAAGCAGTGTCAGTGCTGAGGATGGTGTGGGGAAGCAGTGTCAGTGCTGAGGATGGTGTGGGGAAGCAGTGTCACTGCTGAGGATGGTGTGGGGAAGCAGTGTCAGTGCTGAGGATGGTGTGGGGAAGCAGTGTCAGTGTGAGGATGATGTGGGGAAGCAGTGTCAGTGCTGAGGATGGTGTGGGGAAGCAGTGTCAGTGCTGAGGATGGTGTGGGGAAGCAGTGTCACTGCTGAGGATGGTGTGGGGAAGCAGTGTCAGTGCTGAGGATGGTGTGGAGAAGCAGTGTCAGTGCTGAGGATGGTGTGGGGAAGCAGTGTCACTGCTGAGGATGGTGTGGGGAAGCAATGTCAGTGCTGAGGATGGTGTGGGGAAGCAATGTCAGTGCTGAGGATGGTGTGGGGAAGCAGTGTCAGTGTGAGGATGGTGTGGGGAAGCAGTGTCACTGCTGAGGATGGTGTGGGGAAGCAGTGTCAGTGCTGAGGATGGTGTGGGGACGCAGTGTCACTGCTGAGGTTGGGGCTGGGAAGCAGTGTCAGTGCTGAGGATGGTGTGGGGAAGCAGTGTCAGTGCTGAGGATGGTGTGGGGAAGCAGTGTCACTGCTGAGGATGGTGTGGGGAAGCAGTGTCAGTGCTGAGGATGGTGTGGGGAAGCAGTGTCAGTGTGAGGATGATGTGGGGAAGCAGTGTCAGTGCTGAGGATGGTGTGGGGAAGCAGTGTCAGTGCTGAGGATGGTGTGGGGAAGCAGTGTCACTGCTGAGGATGGTGTGGGGAAGCAGTGTCAGTGCTGAGGATGGTGTGGAGAAGCAGTGTCAGTGCTGAGGATGGTGTGGGGAAGCAGTGTCAGTGCTGAGGATGGTGTGGGGAAGCAGTGTCAGTGTGAGGATCGTGTGGGGAAACAGTGTCAGTGCTGAGGATGGTGTGGGGAAGCAGTGTCAGTGCTGAGGATGGTGTAGGGAAGCAGTGTCAGTGCTGAGGATGGTGTGGGGAAGCAGTGTCAGTGTGAGGATGGTGTGGGGAAGCAGTGTCACTGCTGAGGATGGTGTGGGGAAGCAGTGTCAGTACTGAGGATGGTGTGGGGACGCAGTGTCACTGCTGAGGTTGGGGCTGGGAAGCAGTGTCAGTGCTGAGGATGGTGTGGGGAAGCAGTGTCAGTGCTGAGGATGGTGTGGGGAAGCAGTGTCACTGCTGAGGATGGTGTGGGGAAGCAGTGTCAGTGCTGAGGATGGTGTGGGGAAGCAGTGTCAGTGTGAGGATGATGTGGGGAAGCAGTGTCAGTGCTGAGGATGGTGTGGGGAAGCAGTGTCAGTGCTGAGGATGGTGTGGGGAAGCAGTGTCAGTGCTGAGGATGGTGTGGGGAAGCAGTGTCAGTGTGAGGATCGTGTGGGGAAACAGTGTCAGTGCTGAGGATGGTGTGGGGAAGCAGTGTCAGTGCTGAGGATGGTGTAGGGAAGCAGTGTCAGTGCTGAGGATGGTGTGGGGAAGCAGTGTCACTGCTGAGGATGGTGTAGGGAAGCAGTGTCACTGCTGAGGATGGTGTGGGGAAGCAGTGTCAGTGTGAGGATGGTGTGGGGAAGCAGTGTCAGTGCTGAGGATGGTGTGGGGAAGCAGTGTCAGTGTGAGGATGGTGTGGGGAAGCAGTGTCACTGCTGAGGATGGTGTAGGGAAGCAGTGTCACTGCTGAGGATGGTGTAGGGAAGCAGTGTCAGTGCTGAGGATGGTGTAGGGAAGCAGTGTCAGTGCTGAGGATGGTGTGAGGAAGCAGTGTCAGTGCTGAGGATGGTGTGGGGAAGCAGTGTCAGTGTGAGGATGGTGTGGGGAAGCAGTGTCAGTGCTGAGGATGGTGTGGGGAAGCAGTGTCAGTGTGAGGATGGTGTGGGGAAGCAGTGTCACTGCTGAGGATGGTGTAGGGAAGCAGTGTCAGTGCTGAGGATGGTGTGGGGAAGCAGTGTCAGTGTGAGGATGGTGTGGGGAAGCAGTGTCACTGCTGAGGATGGTGTAGGGTAGCAGTGTCAGTGTGAGGATGGTGTGGGGAAGCAGTGTCAGTGCTGAGGATGGTGTGGGGAAGCAGTGTCAGTGTGAGGATGGTGTGGGGAAGCAGTGTCAGTGCTGAGGATGGTGTAGGGAAGCAGTGTCAGTGCTGAGGATGGTGTAGGGAAGCAGTGTCAGTGCTGAGGATGGTGTGGGGAAGCAGTGTCAGTGTGAGGATGGTGTGGGGAAGCAGTGTCAGTGCTGAGGATGGTGTAGGGAAGCAGTGTCAGTGCTGAGGATGGTGTGGGGGAGCAGAGTCAGTGCTGAGGATGGTGTGGGGAAGCAGTGTCAGTGCTGAGGATGGTGTGGGGAAGCAGTGTCAGTGCTGAGGATGGTGTGGGGAAGCAGTGTCAGTGCTGAGGATGGTGTGGGGAAGCAGTGTCAGTGCTGAGGATGGTGTGGGGAAGCAGAGTCAGTGTGAGGATGGTGTGGGGAAGCAGTGTCAGTGCTGAGGATGGTGTAGGGAAGCAGTGTCAGTGCTGAGGATGGTGTAGGGAAGCAGTGTCAGTGCTGAGGATGGTGTGGGGAAGCAGTGTCAGTGTGAGGATGGTGTGGGGAAGCAGTGTCACTGCTGAGGATGGTGTGGGGTAGCAGTGTCAGTATGAGGATGGTGTAGGGAAGCAGTGTCAGTGCTGAGGATGGTGTAGGGAAGCAGTGTCAGTGCTGAGGATGGTGTGGGGAAGCAGTGTCAGTGCTGAGGATGGTGTGGGGAAGCAGTGTCAGTGTGAGGATGGTGTGGGGAAGCAGTGTCAGTACTGAGGATGGTGTGGGGAAGCAGTGTCAGTGCTGAGGATGGTGTGGGGAAGCAGTGTCAGTGCTGAGGATGGTGTGGGGAAGCAGTGTCAGTGCTGAGGATGGTGTGGGGAAGCAGTGTCAGTGCTGAGGATGGTGTAGGGAAGCAGTGTCAGTGCTGAGGATGGTGTGGGGAAGCAGTGTCAGTGTGAGGATGGTGTAGGGAAGCAGTGTCAGTGTGAGGATGGTGTGGGGAAGCAGTGTCAGTGTGAGGATGGTGTGGGGAAGCAGTGTCAGTACTGAGGATGGTGTGGGGAAGCAGTGTCAGTGCTGAGGATGGTGTGAGGAAGCAGTGTCAGTGCTGAGGATGGTGTGGGGAAGCAGTGTCAGTGCTGAGGATGGTGTGGGGAAGCAGTGTCAGTGTGAGGATGGTGTGGGGAAGCAGTGTCAGTGCTGAGGATGGTGTAGGGAAGCAGTGTCAGTGCTGAGGATGGTGTAGGGAAGCAGTGTCAGTGCTGAGGATGGTGTGGGGAAGCAGTGTCAGTGTGAGGATGGTGTGGGGAAGCAGTGTCAGTGCTGAGGATGGTATAGGGAAGCAGTGTCAGTGCTGAGGATGGTGTGGGGAAGCAGTGTCAGTGTGAGGATGGTGTGGGGAAGCAGTGTCAGTGCTGAGGATGGTGTGGGGAAGCAGTGTCAGTGCTGAGGATGGTGTGGGGAAGCAGAGTCAGTGTGAGGATGGTGTGGGGAAGCAGTGTCAGTGCTGAGGATGGTGTAGGGAAGCAGTGTCAGTGCTGAGGATGGTGTGGGGAAGCAGTGTCAGTGTGAGGATGGTGTGGGGAAGCAGTGTCACTGCTGAGGATGGTGTGGGGAAGCAGTGTCAGTATGAGGATGGTGTAGGGAAGCAGTGTCAGTGCTGAGGATGGTGTAGGGAAGCAGTGTCAGTGCTGAGGATGGTGTGGGGAAGCAGTGTCAGTGCTGAGGATGGTGTGGGGAAGCAGTGTCAGTGCTGAGGATGGTGTGGGGAAGCAGTGTCAGTGTGAGGATGGTGTGGGGAAGCAGTGTCAGTGTGAGGATGGTGTGGGGAAGCAGTGTCAGTACTGAGGATGGTGTGGGGAAGCAGTGTCAGTGCTGAGGGTGGTGTGGGGAAGCAGTGTCAGTGCTGAGGATGGTGTGGGGAAGCAGTGTCAGTGTGAGGATGGTGTGGGGAAGCAGTGTCAGTGCTGAGGATGGTGTGGGGAAGCAGTGTCAGTGCTGAGGATGGTGTGGGGAAGCAGTGTCAGTGTGAGGATGGTGTGGGGAAGCAGTGTCAGTGCTGAGGATGGTGTGGGGAAGCAGTGTCACTGCTGAGGATGGTGTGGGGAAGCAGTGTCAGTGCTGAGGATGGTGTGGGGAAGCAGTGTCTGTGCTGAGGATCGTGTGGGGAAGCAGTGTCAGTGTGAGGATGGTGTGGGGAAGCAGTGTCAGTGCTGAGGATGGTGTGGGGAAGCAGTGTCAGTGCTGAGGATGGTGTGGGGAAGCAGTGTCAGTGCTGAGGATGGTGTGGGGAAGCAGTGTCAGTGCTGCGGTTGGGGCGGGGGAATCAAGTCCCGGAGAAAACTTACCTTGGAATAGCTGAGGCAAATTTGTGAAACTTTAACTGTTCTCCTGTACTTGAGTACACACGGCAATAAAAGGATATTCTATGTTCTATTCTTTGCTGGGGAAGAGGAGGGGTTTCCCTTTGCCATCGTGACATTAGAATTCCTGGCCTGCAGCCTTACCCTCGATCCAGAAACACCCACCTGCAAGATGAATGTTCAGAAATGGGGGAGAATAGTACTCAGTATGTATAACTCCAGAAAGGTACCTATAGCATCCCAAATAATGCCAGTGCAATGAAACATGGGGATGTATTTGCCCGTTTGAAAGCCTATATTCTGCTTACAACCCACTGTTTCAACTATGATTAGAATATAATCTTGGACACCACCTCACAGAACAGATAGCAATTAGTTCCATCGGAACGACATCCGTGAAGTTTTCTCTCAGCTTAGCCACACAATTACCACATTATCCCCAAAACTTCAAATCAATCCTGGGTAGGACCAGTACCTCAGAAAAACATCTGATTAAAACGGGGTAATGGAACAAAGAAATAAGAAAAAAAATATAAGTTAAGATAACTTGACTGGTATAATGTATACAACATCAGTCATCATTTTGGCTTTGTGCTCAGTTGTTCACAAAAGCTTCACATTAATGTTTTTAATAGCTTTAGTGTGCTTTCTGTGATATATAATCAAGACATAGAGAGATTAGTAAGAATTAGTTGTGACAAGTTATTAAGGATTTTTCTTTCTCAAATGTCAGGATTGTTAGAACTTAGAGTCCTTTAAACGTGAAATTTTCCAGTATTTCCTGTGCAACATAAGATTGTACTTAACAACAGTGTGGCTAGTAATTGGTCTTCCACAAACAAGAATATTTATTTGTTGTCTCAGGTCATTTATCTCACCAGTTTCCTTCATTTGGTCTGTGTCAGTTCTGAGACTCCGCGGTTGTTTAGTTAGGGCCATACAGGTCTAAAGGCCTCCTCAGTTGTTTACTTAAGCTGCCAGCAGTAGCTAGTTCGATGCCTCTGCCTTTTCAAGCTCTCTTAAAAAAAAACAAATCAAAATAACTTTTTAAATGTGACAACATTATTACAATTCCAAGAATGGAAAGAAGAAAGAAGCAGGAATGTGAATAGAGAGAAGAAAAAGGAAAGGGGGAGAAAGAGATAGAGTGACAGGAAACAGAAAGAGAAAGTGAATTCCAACTAAGACATCTTGAGTTGAGAAATGTGAACAACACTTGGGAGGCTCTCATACTTTGCCAGTCTAAAAAAGCTTTGCATTCAAGTTTCCTATTTAATCCCTAGGTTTGACAGGATAAAGTTTGTACCTTCTTTATATCTTTCAAGCACTTAATACAGACATCCAGCAATGGGTACTACTGTTACAGGTTTTTAAAAAGCGTCACAAGGTAATTCCCCTCGAGGAACTTAAAGATTCAATACCTTTTCCAATACATGTAGGAGAACAGAGGGTAGCATGGCCCAGACAATTCTAGCTGTTGCTAATGTCTATTCGCATAAACTCTGAGAAGTTTTTAGATTTAAAAAAAGTAGTTGGAACAATGGAAGCAGCTTGAATGAGAGTGGCCAGGTCTCACAGGCCAGGCTTTCTAGTTTTTTTTTAGCTGCAGCAGTCAGAAGCTGTTTGGGGTCTCAGAAAAGTTGTGGAACTTCTTAGCTGCTACTCTCCCTGAAATCTCTCTCGATGTTGGAGGGCTGAAATGTAAGAGTTTGTGTCTGAATTTGCCTCTTTACCAAGGGATGTGTTTATGGGATGTTACCATATTGGAGCAGTTAATTCGTAATAAATACTATATCGGTTACTTGCTTAAGTTTTCCAATAGTTAGGTTAATCCAAATTCCTGTACATTTTGTCTATATTTTGACTATGGAGTTTAAATAAAGTGTGTTTTACTTAACATCAAGCAGTTTGACCAGTCACATCACATCTGGAACATACATTTCACATCTACCTCTAAAATAAGAAAAAGTTAGGGTCAGGGCTACCCGCTTAACGCTTTTTGCGGGGGTCTGTTCTGGTCCATAACATAATTCAACATTCAATTTCACTATCCTCAGGTTCAAGCTCTGGATATATCACTGCAATTTCTGTTTTCTTGGCTTTCAGGCACAATTGTCCCTTAAGTACCTTATAAGTCCCTTTTAATTCTTCCAAGCACAGACTTTGAGTTTTTCATAAGTTATTGATTGTGCTTTCTGAAATTATTAATATCAAATTTGGACATTTTACTGTTATTAATTCCAGAGATTCAAGAAAATCTTTTTGCAGTTTCCTTTTTTTTAAAACCAGCATTTGAAAGACCAGTTTATTTGCCCCAATCCTGTTTGTTCATTAGTCTGAGATAATAGGAACTGCAGATGCTGGAGAATCCAAGATAACAAATTGTGGAGCTGGATGAACACAGCAGGCCAAGCAGCATCTGAGGAGCAGGAAGGCTGACGTTTCGGGCCTAAACCCTTCATTAGTCTGTTTGGAATGTACTGGTGAGTCAACAAATGTGTTACAATCAGGTGAGAAGTGTAAGTCAGCTGTCCTCTTGTTAACTTTTTGTTGTCAGTCACAACAAATGTGTCTTTCTTTTTAGTACACAGCGGTATCATATGTCAATTAAAAATGTCATTACTGGATCAAAACAAAGGAACCATTTACAAAGTATTTTGAGTGAAAGAAAGAAGAATTTTGTTAATTACTACTCTGAAAAATATTAATAAATTGTAACTTCAAACACGAATGCAGGTAATAACTTTAAAAAGGAAATTCTGTCTCGTACAGACCAAGAAGACAAAGAATTACACATCTTAAGAGTTTTTGGAGTCCTTGTGGTGTTAGATTTGTAACCTGAGACCACAGTCGTTTACTTAGGGTCACACAGGTCTACAGCACAGAAAAAGGCCCCTAGGATCATAGAATCTGCACTGGTCAAAAACAACAACCAAACTATTCCCATCCCATTTTCCAGCACTTGGCCCATAGCCACCTCTGTCTTGGCATCACAAGTGTGCATCTAAATACACCTTGAATACTATGAAGGTTTTTGATTCTACCATTCTTACAAGCAGTAGTTCCAGTTTGCCACGAACCTCTGCGTGAAAATAATTTCTTCACACAGTTTCTCAACCTCTGCCCCTTACCTTTAATCTATGCCTTCCACTCACTGATCCCCCCACCAAGGCAAAAAGTTTTTTTTTCCTCTCTATCCTGTCAATGCCTCTCATAATTTTATACATTTCAATCATGTCCCTGCTCAGTCTCTTCAGCTCCAAGGAGGGCAGTCAATCCAATGCATCTTCATAGCTAGAACGTTCCATCCCATGCAACATCCTGGACAACCTCCTCTGTGGTCTCTCCAGTGCAATTACTTTCCTCTTAAAATGTGGATTTCAGAAATGCGCACAAAACTCTGGTTGCAACCTAATCAGCACTCTATGCAGTTCCAGCATCTCCTCAACCACTAAAAGCAAGTATTCCAAATGTTTTCTTAACCTTGTTAGCTACCTTTCCTGCAACTATAAGGGAACCAGTGTACATGCGCACCAAAGTTCCTCTGATCCTCGTTGCTTCACAGGGTCTTAGTATTAATCATGTATTCCCTTGCTTTGTTTGTCCTGCCGAAGGGTATCAACTCAAATTTATCTGGATCGCACTGTATTTAGCACTGACCAGCACATCGGTATCCTCCCGTAATCTAAGGCTATAGTCCTCGTAATTTACCACCCCACCAATTTTCATATCATCCATAAACTTATTGAACAACTACCCTACATTCAAGTCTGAATTATCTATGTATGTATATATGTAATGTATACATTTGTATCACAAACAGCAAGATCTCCCACACTGATCCCTACAGGATCCCACTGGACACAGGCTTCCAGTCACAAAAAACCCCTGTCATCCATCACCATCTGTATCCTGTCACTTCGACAATTCTTGATCCAATTAGCCAAATTTATTTGGATCCAACTAGTTTTTTGCTTCACTATCAATCTTCCATGCAAGATATTATCAAGAACTTAAATTGTTCACTGATATCGTCAGCAGCAGAGAAGCTTAAAGGTATCTTTGAGTTTTTGATAAATGCCTGGTGTGTTCAATTGCTTTCCAAATGGGTACCATCTTCTAAGATGATGAGGAGGAACCAGAGAGAAAGAAAGAGAGAAAGCCTTCCTTTTTATGCTGTTATGAGCCCATCAGCTCTTCTCTCTGATCTGCAGCACAATAACATAAAATGATAAAAAGTGCACTGATATTTTCCCAAGTCTTGTTCCATTGATTTTCGGAGCTTCCTATCCTGATGGTGAAACTTTAATGTCCCATTGTGTGAAATTATCTGACATGTATGAAATACAACATGAGATGTGAATTTCTTGACACTGTCTCAGTTGTTCATAGTTGATGTCCTTTGATAAGATGTTAATTTAAGTGCAGGCAGCTTTGTTTTTTTCACATGGGTCTGCTGAACCTGTTTCAGTCTGTGGCTAGGTGATTATGGCAGCTACTTTAGGTCTTTTCTTAATTCATTTCAATTCATGAAATGTCTTGGGAGTAACAATCACATGTTGGATGTTAAAATTTCGAAAGCTTACATTTTCTGCTATTGTAGCCAAAGGCACAGGAACAATGCAGGATTGCATTTGTTCTTCCCAATATTTAACCAGAGCAAATTCCATATTCAACCAAGATGCAATTTCAATATTACGATTTCATAAAGGGATCACATGAGGTAACATTGAATTTTATTCTTGTACATGTGAAAGCTGAATTCTCGTCTGCAGATTATGTTGATAAACTGCCACATGTAATTTTGGAAGACGTAGGAACAAAACATGAATTCTCTGAGGACACTGTAGAAAGTGATGCAAATTGGTGAAGCCATTGCTGGGGATAGACTGAGAAGTTATAGTGTGGCCCACTACTGGACTGTGCAAACAGATAAAGGAATTTTATTTAGGCAGGGTAACCAACTATGACAAAGGCAGCAGAGATTCTGAAGAAAGCCAAGTGAGATCATGTAATACCCTTCCTATTCACCAGCCACAGAGAATATTTGGGGGCAGCACAATGATTATCGCTTCTACTTCACAAAACCTGGGAATCAGGTTTGATTCCAGCTTGCCTAACTGTCTGTGTGGAATTTGCATGCTCTCCCTGTGTCTGTGTAAGTTTCGTTTGGGTGCTCCAGTTTCCTCCCACAGTCCCACTGAGCAGGGTAGGCAGACTGACCATTCTAAATTGCCCATAGTGCCCAGAGTGTGTAAGCTAGGTGGCTTAGCCATGGTTTTGGGAAGAGCCATTTCAGTGTTGTGGTGCAGAATCATAAATTTGATTGGAGAAGAACGAACAGGGCATTGAGGGAGAAATGGACATGGGCTGACATAGCATCAACAGTAAAGAATTGAACTTATGATCAGAGGAGAAACGAACATAGATTTTAATGGTAGTAATCATGGCTGGAGAGAGGGAAGCAGCCATAAGGTCAGAATAATGAAGAACAATAGGTGATCAGGAGGACATGAAATGGGTCTGAAGATGCAGGAACTCAGTTTCATGAATGAAATGAACTTGAAGAAGAGATTGTTAGAGTGAAATGGGGAGAACCTAGAGAGAAATCAGTCCAAAACTAAAGTACATCAGGCAGTGGGGGAGGTTTATTCTGGTAAAGGATAGAAAATAGAGATCATCAGAGAAAACAAAAATGTTCAAGAGCTCCATGAACTTCTTGTACAATATGGTGAAATAGGGACCAGAAGAAAGATATTTAAAGAGCTTGTAGATGGTGAAAAATCAAATGCAAGGTGTGATCACCTTTCAGTATGATGCTAGTTGATATTGGCAATTAAGACTGAGCTTTAGTAGGCTAATTCAGCGACAGATGACTAAACCATTTGTCTACCAATTAAAGTCAATTCTGTGAACCTCAGACTTGAGGGAGTAAATGCACAAGTGCAATAGAAAGACAAATGAGATAGAAGATGATAAATAATCTTCTGGAAATTAGGGCTTGTGTAGAGATGAAGGTCATGATGAGAAAATCATGGGAAACAAAGGCATATTGGTGAGTAGAAGTTCAAACAGGATTACTTTCATGCCAAACAGTATAAGCAGCAAGTGTCAGTCAAAGCTAAGCAATCCCACAGCCAATGAATCAGATCAAAGCTTTGCAATCCTGCACCTCTAGTCATGTATGTTGGTGGATATTTAAACTACTCACTGGAGGAAGAGGTTCTACAAATATCCCTATCCTCAATGATTGAAGACCCCAATATGAAGTGCAAATTACAGGGCTGAAGAATTTGTAATAATCTTCAGCCAGAAATGTTAAGTGGATTATCCACCTTGGCCTTATCCAATGGTCTACCAGCCTTCAGCCACTCCACATGATATCAAGAAATGTTTGAAGCGCTGGATGCTGCAAGGTTATGGGTACTGACAACATTCTGGCAATATTGCTAAAGATTTGTACTCCAGAGCATGTCACTCCCCTGGTCAAACCCTGCCAGTGCAGATACAACACTGAAATCTACCTTAAATGTGGAAAATTGCCCAGGTATGTCCCGTATATAAAAAGCAGGAAAAATCCAACCTGGGTAATTACTACCCATTAGTCTGTACTCGATCACCAGTAAAGTGATGGAAGGTGTCATTAACAGTGTTATCAAGCAGCAGCTCTCAGCAATAACCTGGTCAGTGATGCCCACTTTGTGTTCCACCAGGACCACTTAGCTCCTGGCCTCATTACAGCCTTGATTCAAACAGGGACAAAAGAGCTGAATTCCAGAGGTGAGGAGAGAGTGACAGCCCTTGACATTGAGGCTTCATTCAACTGAGTGTGGCATCAAGGATGCCTGTCAAACTGAAAGCAATATGTAGGAGTGGCTAAACTCTCCACTGGTTTGATTCATACCTGGCACATGAAAAAATGGTTGCGGTTGTTGGAAGTTGATCATCTGAGCTCCAAGACATCTCTTCAGGAGTTCCTCAGGGTAGTGTCCTCGGCCTAACCACCTTCAGCTGCTACATCATGACCTTCCCTCCATCATAAGGTCAGAAGTGGGGATATTTGCCGATGATTGCGCAATGTCCTGCACCATTCGCGCCTCCTGAGATACCAAAGCAGTCTGTGTTCAAATTCAAAAAATATCTAGACAATATTCAGCTTGAACTGAAAAGTGGCATGTAACATTCACACCACGTAAATGTCTGACGAAGACCATCTCCAGTTAGAGACAATCTAACTATTACCCCTTTACATTCAATAGTGTTACCTCACTGAATGCCCACTGTCAACATCCTGAGGGTTACCATTGACCTGAAACTCACCCGGACTCATCACATTAACACTGTGGCTGCAGGAGTAAGCCAGAAGCTAGGAATACTGTGATGAGCAACTCACTTCCTAACTCACCAAAGCCTGCACACCAGCTATAGGGCACAGGTTAGAAATGTAATGGAATTCTCCCCAGTTGCCTGGATGTCTGCAGCTCCAACAATGCTCAAGAAGCTTGACACCGCCCAGGTCAAAGCAGTCCACTTGCATGACACTGCATCCACAAACATTCACTCCCTCCACCACTGACTCTCAGTAACAGCAGTGTGTGCCATCTATAAGATGCACAGCAGAAATTCACCAAAGATCCTCAGGTAGCACCTTCCAAATCCTCTTCTATCTAGAATGTCAAGGGCAGAAGATATATGGGAACATGGCCATCTGCACGTTCCTTTCCAAGCTACTCACCACCCTGACTCAGAAATGTATCACAGTTTGTTCACTGTCACTGGGTCAAAATCCTGGAATTCCCTCCCTAGGGACATTGTGGCTAAATCTACAACACGTAGACTGTAGTGGTTCAAGAAGATAGGCCACCACCATCTTGTCAAGGGCAACTAAGGGGGGGAGGGGGCAATAAATGCTGGTGACACCACATCCCATGCATGAATAAAACAAAATAAACAAGGCAATCGGAAATTGAAGTTGTAGCTCTACAATGGTTTTGCCAAGGACAAATATGCAATGTAAGCAGCTGGGTTTTTGACATTAAGAGAAGAATAAATGTGGAGGAGAGAGGGTGAAGAATTTGATGAAAACATAAGTGAAAGAATCATTTGAAGCAGGGGCTGAGAGAAAAATCAGAGAATATCCCAGGAACTCACTCAGGACAAAGCTAAGGAGAAGCCAGGATGAGGAAATTGAATGACCAGATGTGAAAGGACTTTACAAACAGGCCAAAGTTGAATTTGGTAATCTGGTTATTCTGCCACTTTAATGATTTTCACAGAGGTGGTAGTGGAAAATGTTATCAGGAAAGCAACTTTCAGTAAGTAGAAGATAACACCAAATATGAGCCAAGCTTTTGGTCAAAGTTAAGACACAACTAATATGATAATTATTGAAAGCAAATGTGACAAAATTGAGAGAAACAATGGTGCTTGGAGTGAGCAGATTGGAAGATATTCATTTGTTCCCAACAAGACATGACCAAACTGTCTGTCAGCATGAATCAATAGCAACAGGAAAGTTGGTGAGATTTAATCATCCTCTTAGTTACACGCTATCAAACATTAACTTAGCAGTTATGGTTATGAATGCTAAACACTGAATGGAATTATATCAATCTACTTGTTGAATATGTTGGTGGAGAAAGTAGCAAGAAAAAAAGCAGTAGGCTTACAGAGATAATGATGAATCTCAAACTTGGTCCATTGTAGAAGCATAAGGGATATTTGTGAACTTGTTTAAGGGGAAGTTCTGACCAGAAAATCAGGAAGCATAGTGGTGCTGCCATTTCTGGTCTCCCAGTTATAGCAAGGACTTTATTAACTATAGAAGGCTCAGAAAAGATTTACCAGGATTTTAACAGGTATAGAAGGATTGAGTTATGAAGAAAGGCTGGATAGGCTGGGACTTTTTTACTGGAGTTAGGAAGTTGAGAGGTGATTTTATAGAGGTTTCAAAAATCATAAAGAGTATAGATAGGGGTACTGCAGCTGGGGGACATCAAGACTAGGGGGCAAATTTTTAAGGTGCGAGGAGAGAGATTTAAAAAAGACATGAGAGGCATTTTTTTAAAAGCAGAGGGTGGTTTGGGTGTGGAACGAACTTCCTGAAGAACTGGTGGATGTGGGCACAGTTGCAATGTTTAAAAGACACTTAGATAAGTCAATGAGTTGGAAAGGTCTAGACGGATATTGCTGGGAGCAGGCAGGTGGGACTAGTTTAATTTCGGATTATGTTTGGCATGGGCTAATGGCACTGAAGGGCCTGTTTCCATGCTGTATGACTCTATGACTCTATGAAACCATGCAAGGGTCTGAAAGGGTTAAAACTGAGGAATGCCTTAAGTATCATTTGCTATGATCAAGTGGACTTGGTGGTAGAACAACTCAGGATCTTGAAGGAGTATGATTGAAGATCATGTTTCCCAATAGTCTCCGTAACAGTGCCTATCAAGTTAGTGCAACTTGTACATAGTTTCTACCATTCAATAAATTATGTCTTATTTAAGATGGGAGCTTACTTTTGTTAGACAAGAAAATAGTTTTTTTCCCAAAACACCAAATCAAGTAGACCTTGTGGATTGCTACCAGAAAGAGAATGGTGGCTACAAATCAACCAAATAACTCATACAACATGGTTTGCATCTTACTACAAGCAACAATGGGTTACATAAGGAGGAAGAGAGTATAGGAACGCTCAGCATGGCTTTGTATGAGACAGGTCTCATCTCACAAATTTTATTGAGTCCTTTGAGGAAGTGATAAAGATGGTTGATGAGGGTAGGGCAGTAGATGCTGTTGACATGGAATTTACTAAAGTATATGGCAAGGTCCGTCATTGTAGGCTGGTCAAGAAGATTAAGTCACATGGGATCCATGGTGACTTGGTAAGTTGGATTCAAAATTGGTCATAGAGGATAGTTGTGGAGAGGTATTTTTTCTGATTGGAGTTCTGTGAATAATGGGACACAAGGAACCGTAGTGGGACCTCTGTTGTTTGTAATATTTACGACTTAGATGCAGATTTCAGTAGTCTGATTAGTAAGTTTGCAGACGACATGAAAAGGGGAGTTGTGTATTGTGAGAAAGCTTGTCAAAGGATACAGCAGGAGATAGATCAATTGGATGGCTGTGCACAGAAATGGCAGATGGAGTTTAATCCAGAGACATGTGGAGTGATGCATCTTAGAAGGTCAAATGCAACAAAGAAGGTACACAGATTGCTTGCCTGCATTGGTCAGAGCACTGAGTATAAAAGTTGGCAAGTTACATTGCAGTTGAATAACACTTTAGTTTGGCCACATTTAGAAAATTCTGTGCAGTTCTGGTCGCTATGCTACATAAAGCATGGAGGCTTTGAAGAGCATACAAAGGAAGTTTACCAGGATGTTGCCTGGTTTGGAGTGTGTTAACTAGAAGGAGAGGTTGCACAGACTTGGATTGTTTTTGCTCGAGCTTCAGAGGCAGAGGGGCAACTTGATAGAAGTACAGGTAGTTGTCTAATAACGCAATAGTTGCAGTCCTTGCATGACCCCACGCTATAGAAAATCGTGCTTTAGAAAATTGCCATAGGATGTTACATTATAGGGAAATTGCTATACCTGTACAGCAGAAAGCTCTCATTATCAAACTGTGTCTACTATTCATCAATCGCATTACAGCCAATTTGCCTTCACAAAACACGTATTATAGCAGAACTACTTGTATAATAAATTATGAGAGGTATGTGTAGGAATGATGGTCAGATCTTCTTCCCAGGGCAAATATAGACTTAGGAAGGGAGGGGTAAGTTTTGAAGGAGATGTGTGAGGAAGGTTTTTCGGCACAGAGGCTGTTAGTTGCCTAGGACATGCTGTCAGGGGAGGTGGTAGAAGCAGGTCAAGTAACAATGTTTAAGAGGCTTTTAAACAGAAACATGAACAGATGGGGATCAGAGGGATTCAGACCATGTGCAGGCAGATTTGACTTGATTTGATTTGATTTATTATTGCCACAAATACAAAGATTTAGTGAAAAGTATTGTTTTGCATGCTATCCAGGCAAATCATAAGTACATCCAGCGTAATAGAATAGAATGCAGAATATAAAGTTACACCTGCACAGAAAGTGCAGAGAGAAATCAACTCTTAATATGTTACAGGTCCGTGCAAAAGTCTGATAACAGCGGGGATGAAGTTGTTCTTGAAACTGTTGGTATGCGTTTCCAAACTTTTGTATCTTCTGCCTAACATAAGAGGGTGGAAGAGATTATAACCAGGTGGGAGGGGTCTTTGATTATGTTAGCCGCTTTCCCAAGGTAGCGGGAAAGATAGAATCACTGGATGGAGGGTTGATTTGCATGATGGATGGGGCTACATTCACATTCTCATTAATTTCTTGGAGTCTTGGGCTGAGCAGTTGCCGTACCAAGCTGTGATATATCCCAATAGGATGTTTTTGGTCATGCATCTACAAGAATTGGTAAGAGTCATTGTGGAAAAACTGAATTTCCTTTGCTTTCTGACGGTGTAGAGGTGTTGGTTTGTTTTCTTGATCATAGCATCAATGTCGATAGACCAGGGCAGATTGTTGGTGATATTTACTCCTTGGAACTTGAAGGTGTTGAACAGCTCTACCTAGACATCATGGGGTATAGACAGGAACATGCCTTACCCTCCACTTCTTGAAGTCGTTGACCCGCACCTTCATTTTGCTGACATTGAGGGAGAGATTGTTGTCTTTGTGTCATGCCACTGGGCTTTCTATGTCTTCACTATAGTCTGCCTTGTTATTGTTTAAGTCCAACCCACTGTAACGATGTCATCAACAACCTTGTAAATGGAGTTAGAGCAGAATTTGACCACACAATCATGTAAAGATGGAATGAGTCTTGAATTTCATCATGGTTGGCATAGACATAGTGGCTGAAGGGCCTGTTCCTGTGCTACACTGTTCAATCTTCTTAGCTCCAACTTATAACAAATCATTGAGCAATAGTCCTGGCTAAACATAGCCATCAGAAGTGGAGATCTTGGAATAGATGATAACTTGCATCACTGAATGGGAACTGGAGAAAGTGGATCAGATGTTAAGTATGCAGCTTCTCTAGTTTTCCTTCCCATTGATGTCAATCCAATAAAAATAAAAGGTGGGACGTGTGACTGGCCTCTTCATCTGCCCCACCATGTCTCTGATGGCACCAAGGCTAACAATGGGCAACTGAGGCAGAACCAAAGCAAAACAAATAAAAACAACATGCAAAACTAAGTGAAAACATCCTTCAGTTCGAACGCCTGTTCCTTTGATGTGTCAAAACACATGACATGTGGAAAATTAGCACCATTTTATGTCAAGCTACTTAAAAAAACCATCTAAATAACCAACAAAACATCACTTCTCTTCTGTCTGTTCTTATTGTAGCTAGAACACAGCACAGAAAGAATTAAATACTGGATCAGAAAAACAACAATTGTAACAGCTTTGGCAAGTTGTCCAAGATGGTATTTACTCACTGATTAAAAACACTTAAGTAATTTAATTGGCAAATGTAACAACTTAACCTTCACAAAACACTACAGCCCAGATGTCCTACATAATGTCAAAACAGGTCTAACTAATGGTAATTTGATCAAAGATTTCCTGCTAACCTTTTAGTGAGTTTTATGTATAAAATTCCTGATCTGACCTGCCCTGAATGGCCCCCTCAAAGGTAGCTGGCTAGGAATCCACTCATTGAAGGATCATTAGAAGATCTCTTCATATTGCAGTAGCTGCTATATTTCAGAATGATGTTAAAATGCCCCAAAGCCATTTTGGTAGCTACTGAGAAAAGGTGAGAGAGAAAATAGAATGAAAGTGGGCTTGGGGGTAGGGAGCCAAGTAGGTCACGTGGACTAATAGATGGGTATGTGTTAGGGTTCCAGGTTGATGAGGGTTTGGGTGGCTTACATTGTCACCACAGACGGAGGATGTCCCAGGACTGACGCAAAACTATGTAATCTACTGGAATAGGACTTGTGACCTGAAGTGGCAAATGGCCATTCTGCCCCAGTGCCTATCAAGATGATAGTTACACAATGGATTGACTGGGGATTCGTGTCGGTTCTCTGAAACCTCAACCCACAAATCCAACAAGGCCATCATTGATGCAATTTGTCGTAGATCATTAAGCATCTCATTTCCTTGTGCTGATGTCAGTGCTGCAGCCTGGCCAGGAGGCTTTGCCAATGTAGCTTCCCTCCGCCCAGGTGCTCCAGTGAGAATACTGTACACACATTGCATTGAGTGCCATATCAGAATGCAGACTTCATCAGCAGAAAAGGCTCCTCTGCATCAATGTCATCCGTCATTGTCATTACCATATCTGAGGAATCTGTAACAGATATCCTGGAAGCTGCCTTGATGTCTACATCCTTCAGAACTCTTAGGTTCCTGTTTTATTTCCAGGGCCAATTACCTCATAACATTTGTTGTTGGTATTTAAAGGGTGCCCTTTGCAACAATGAACAACTGCCACTCACCCTTTCACTGAACAGCTCAAAATATTATACTGTGCTGGGCATTAGGGACGAAGGTAGTGCTCCCTTAGGCAAGGCTGGGCATTAAGGATGTGAGCTAGTGCAGCTTGATTCTTGTAGATGAAGCTACAATGAAATTTGATCAGACGGGTGATCTTGCAAAGTAACAATATATTTACAAATATGACATTCTACTTCCAACCAAGTGTAACTTGTGCCACCTAAGCAACCTCAGAAGTATTTTTTATTTGCTTCCCTTGCTCAATAAGACGGGTTATTCATGATTGGCAGTGACTGTCCTGGTGCACAAGTGGGCTTCAAATAAGACACCAGTCATGGAAATCCCAGAAGGTCCCAGCAATGGTCAGAATTTTCAGCACTGCTCTGCACAAGTAAGCGTGAACACAGTACTGTGAAGGCATGCTGCATACTTAATTAGGCTCACAGTGAAGAATTGTGTGAGCTAATTCATTAGAACTCATGGTGAGAAACCTTCTGTGAAACTCCCTGAAATTGACACTTAGCCAATTTCTGGTAAAGTAACTCATACAGCAGAAAATGCAGCATCTTCTCAAAAACGCTAATTGAAGTTAACAGTGCACTTTAATGTACAATACACTCCAGAAACCAGATATAACCAGTCTGATTTTGCACCCAGATCTTGGGCAAATTTACCCAATTTGCTATGATTCCAAACAGAATATCCCCAGTTAACAAAGTGTGGAGCTGGATGAACACTGCAGACCAAGCAGCATCTTCGGAGCACAAAAGCTGACCTTTCAGGCCTAGACCCTTCACCAGAAAAAAACTGACCAAGGGCCTAGGCCCGAAATGTCAGCTTTTGTGCTCCTAAGATGCTGCTTGGCCTGCTGTGTTCATCCAGCTCCACACTTTGTTATTTTGGATTCTCCAGCATCTGCAGTTCCCATTATCTCTGATCAGAATATCCCCAGTTGTTTAGCTCCGGGTAAGAGGTGATGAATTATTTTCCCTTCTTTATTCACTATTCAATGTGGTTGGTCACTACAAGTGTAGTTTTAAAATGAAGTCTTTCCCTTGAGAATACTTTTCTCCCAGGCACAAATAAACTCACATTTTAAAAGGAACCAATGTAACCAAGCTTTTGCTTTTACTAATATGTGAGTTTATGAATTCTTAAATGCAAGAATTAGTAATGGAAAATATACACACAGATTAGAAGTAAGAACTACATCCAAAAAAAAGATAAAAACAAATATATAGAATCAGTCTCTGATTTGTCCTCTAAAGAGCATGGCGAAAAATTGCAACCATCACGGTGGGTATTACCGTGTTACCAACAGCATTCACTTTGATATTTAAAGTCAATTTCAAGATTCTTAGTTTTGAAGGTCAGTTGATGTTTTTGTTCTGATTCCTTTCGACTGTGACTGAATTCCAGCATATGGGATGAAACAGAGTCCTTATGTTGCACTGTTGACTTTTACTGGACATGTTAGGTAGCTGATATCTAGCACTTAGAGTGAGAAGATCCCTTTACCTAAAACACAGGGCTGTCTAGGACTTAGTTCTCCAACTATGACCTTCATAGCATGTTAATGCTCAAATCTAGGCTGGAATGCATGGGTGCTTTAGCCCACATGGCCCCACTAACACCTTGCAGTAGAATTGAAACCGTTTTTTAACTCCTATGCTTGGGTATTCTTAAAATGGAAAAATACAAATTGTATCAAATTGTGAGGGGCGGCACAGTGGCTCAGTGGTTAGCACTGCAGCCTCTCAGTGCCAGGGACCCAGGTTCAATTCCAGCCTCAGGCGACTGTCTGTGTGGAGTTTGCATTCTCCCCATGCCTGCGTGGGTTTCCTCAAGGTGCTCCGATTTCTTCCCACTGTCCAAAGATGTGCAGGTTAGGTGGATCGGCCATGCTAAATTGCCTGTAGTGTTCAGGGATGTGTAGGTTATAGGGGGATGGTCTGGGTGGGATGCTTCAATGGGCGGTGTGGACTTGTTGGGCTAAAGGGCCTGTTTCCACTGCGTAAGGAATCTAATCTAATCTAATCTGCAGTTGGGGATATAATGCAAGGGTTTAGCTTGTTGCTGAGCAGGAGGTTGCTAATACTTCACTATCTTTGAGATCACAGTCCAGTCTGTTTCGGGATATTGCTTGAAGTTTCTTTTACATAGATAGCTCTGACATTCCATAGCTCTCTCTCTTTCTCCAGACAGCCACTTAATTTACATCTGCAGCCAATTTTGGCTGTATCAGCCCTCCAGTAAGGAACACATTTCGAAATTTCAAGTTCAAAATATCGACTATCCTTCAGTGTCTGACCCACGGTCACAACATGAACTGAGCAACGTACCCACACTGCAGCGTAATGACCACATTAATGCTGGAAGTATGGTATGGCACCTCACAGAATTATTGCCCAAATTGCTGGACAGGCAAGATAGACAAAAAAAAATTGACTGCAAAGCACCCTGGCATCCAAGCAAGCGACTTTGCGAAAGAAACTGATGTCCCTTTAAATATTGCCACTACATCTTTCCTTTGCCTTTGTGAGTGCCATGTTTCACTGGGTAAGGTTAAGAACTGATGTATTAGGTATTCCCAGATGTCAATTTTCCAGAAGAGGCTTGATGCATGCAGTAGATCGGAATTAACATATTTTAATGAGGCCAATGTTTTTTCAAGCAGCTGTCAGGGACTTTAATGAGCCAGTCTGGTATTTGTTGCAGTCAATTTAGACCCAAAACATGTGCTGCATTTATCGTCTCGGCAGTCTGAGGGAGGGATTGTATTTTAATGCAATATTTATATTACAGTACAGATTCATGAAGTAGCTCTGCACTTTTGTGTGAAGCTCCCGGCACTACTAAACTGCCTCAATTTATTTTTGTACCAGCACAAAGGAACTATTGCTCATGTAATAGTCTATTTTAAAATTGATGAGTGATTTTGCTTCTGGCTATCGTAACCTTTTTGCTGGTTTGTGTTTGAAGAAAAGCACAATGACCTCTGCCCAGCAAAATTTACTTGCAGCTTCTGCTTCCAGCGGTTTTGTTTGAGTAATTGGAACATTAATCAGTTTCCAGTTTGTTACTCCAATTAACACTCACTAGAACGCTCTCAGTGAAACTCTTAAAACTATTCCCCAAGTGTCTCGGTGTAGTTTCCCCCAACTGATATGGCTTTCCTGTCCTTGTGGTGAGAGATTGGGAGTCAAACACTGCTACAGGACTTGACCAGGTAATCTGAGCTATTCGCTGTGCCACTGAGTGAACACTGCTGTTGAAAGGTCCTGCCTTGCAGATGAGACTTTCAATCAAGGGCCTCTTTGGGTAGATGCATAAGCTGTTGTGGCACTATTCAAATTTACTAGGGCAAGGAGGTGACTGACTTAGAAATGATATCCCAGCCAGAATAGCTGGACAGTTAGCTAACTAGTCTTCATGAATAAATCAAAGACTGATCCATGTAACCATTTATTTCTACTTTTATCTTTTTGGACTTACCTCTTAATCCAAAGCTTTGTGTATGCATGCTTTAGTATTTCTATTCATGCAGCAATTAGTTAACTTACTTTATAATTAATTCAAGACAGCCTAATTAAAGTGGTTTATTTTAAAACAGAAGTATATATGGATGTGGAAGATTTGCAGAGGAATGTATCTTTTTCAAATTTACTAACTTTTTTGCAACCAGCTGTGTAAGTGAGTAAATAAAGAACCCAACTCAACCCTCCTCATCCAGGCATTTAACATTTCAGTGTATCCTATCTGAAACTGTAATAATTTAAGGAACTTCTCTCAGAATTAACAGTGTTCAATTGTTCTGTGTTTAATTATGTGAGCCAGTTTATTAGTGACGCTCACTGTGTATAACTGAGTAAGCTCAATATGGATTTAGGAACAAATTGAAATTGGAAGCAGCGAGTCAACATTTCGTAGTCCTGTGGATAAAACCTGTTACACGTATAGAAATAAATGTGATGTCTGCCTAGATCTATGATATAAAATTTGAAATAGGTAAGATTGAGGCAGACAAATGAGGATGGCAGGCAGCACTAGAATAAAATACTGCAAGAAGCTACTAAAGCTATAAAGACAGCAGGAGAAAATGAAGGGAGAAAGTACATGAATAGTAAACAGGCTCACATCATTTAACAGAATGGAATCCTGCACCATCTACTCCTTAGTTCGACCAGGAGAATGCTCTTGATTAATCCAGATTCACAAATATTGCTCCTATACCGATAGGTATGTCAAGACCAACAGCATTTTGAACCAACATTTTACTATACCACTATATTCACTCTTCATGTGTAAAGTGCTTACCCTGAGCACATAATAAACCTGATATTTGCTTCAAGACAAGTCTTAGAACCTGCTTTACTAGTTTGATGAGGAGCATGCACAATCCTACAAAGTTACAGCTTGGGAATTGGAAGGCTGGTGAAGTGCCACTGAAATAACTTCAGAAAGCTACCTGGAGTAACTTTGGGATGTTGAGCATTAAGCTGAAGACTTCAGGGACTTCATCACTGGGAACTACTCAGAAAGCTGTTTCTTTGAGATAAGACTTTAGAGCATAGAACATAGAACAGTACAGCACAGTATAGCAAAGTATAACAGCAGCTCAGTCAGCCACTTGATTCAGATTCTCTGTCGTCTTTATTTTGGTACAGAGAACATTATTGGCTGTTGAAGTGAGAATAAATGTCTTACTTCCAGAAACACAGCGGGGCAGGTCACCTTTGTGCCAGAGTGCAGGTTCAGCCTGGTCAGTTCAAATCCCTCTCAGCCATTCAATTGTGCCCTAACCCGATCAGATTAGGCTTTTGCAAACAATGTTGAAAATCAAAAACACCAAATCCTGTTCTAACAATGAAAATTTTTGAGAATTACATAGAATAGAGTCTCAACCGGATCTGAGGAAGGCCAGTGTTATTGGGATCACTACAGGAAGGTGAGTATTTGGTTTCAGATCTCAAGAGAGGGACATAGCATACTGCTTTCCAGTACATTTGATGAAAACAGCCTGTACGTCAAGTTGAGTGGTCCATGGGTTTATTCACCATTGTTCTTATTCCATTCATCAGGCAGCATTTCTAGTACCTCTTCCTACCAGTGAATACCACATATTGGTCTGGCCCTTCTCACATCCTTCATATGGAGCTCCTGTATCACCAAAGTGGTCAGTTCCAAGTGTTACAGTTTTTTTAACTTGCTTTATTTTCTCACTAGGCTGTTTTTTTTTGTAATTTGATACATTATTAGTCAGTCTGTGCTTAGTAATGACTACATGGATAAAAATCAGACAATTGGAAAATCAACAAGAATTGGTCAGCCTTGCAGATAAAAAAAACTTCCAAAAATGCAAAGAGATAAATGTTGGGTCATTAATTACCTTTCTTGTTCCTTGTAGCTGCTATCTGTGTTCTTAATTAAACCATTTGCGCATCAAATGGTGTGATTTATCTGCAATAATTAATTTGTACAACATACTCACGAAAGTCATTGCATACATTTTTAAACTATGTTTTTTTTTATGTATTATACAAAAAAAGCAGATGATCAAGGTTAAAGGTAATGCTCAAATTTAGTAGAGCTTAAACTGTTTCGCTTTAGATCTAACATATCATTCCATAAGATCTTCCTTCTCCCTAAAACTTCACCTTGTTAAAGTTTAAACTGATAACAATGCATTCTATTCTAAGGCATTGTCCTCCTGACAACCCTTCTTACAATGGACAGAAGAGAATTGGGGGTGGGCATTGAAGGGGAAGTTTTCTGTTCAAGGTAAGTGGATTTCCAGAAGGGGCCATATCAGCTCCTCAAAGAGGTTTTTCGCCTTCCCTTGCCAAATGCAGCTTCTCCTTCCCATGCTGCTACCTTTGCAGACTGTGGCATATCAGCTCATCCAGCAGTAAACGCCCCTCTCCTCAATCTTATTGGCATCTCTCAATATCCATGCCATGAGGAACAATTTTTCTCCCTCCTGAATTACCCTTTCATATCCCTGACTCTCTCTTCCAACTGCTGGCCAAAATGTCAATTAGATTGACTGTTGATCAGGGAGTTAAGTAATAACAATGGGAATAAGGCCTTGCCATTAAACCTTACTGGGTTTCTCAACCATTTTTAGCCTCCCCTACAATCTTTTCACATCTCAATAAGTAATAGGGGCATTTGTTCCCAGGTACAGAAACAATGCAGATCCTTACTTCCACTAACTTCCCTTTGTTCTTTCAGGGGTTAATCTTATGATTTCTAAAAATTTCTAGATGACAATGACTCATCAGTGCATTTTACATATCTCTGATTTTTAATTTCAATGGAGTCAAGCAGGCTTTCCCCAAACCTCCAATGAAATCATCCCAGCAAAGCAAGGGCACCTCTGAGGAAATTTCACCAGCTGGTCTGCCAACATAATCTTTAGCTCCCCATCTCAACTTTGCAAACATTGTATTAGATAGTATCCTGGAGAACAGCAGAGCAAAAGGAGACAATTTGGCTCACCATGTTAATGTTGCTTCTTTGAAAAAGCCTGCTAAGTTCCATTTCCCCCTCCTACCCGCCCCCCAGTTTTTCTTGTAACTAAATTCATCATCAGAGAACCCCTACAGTGTGGGAACCACCCCAACCCAAAAACATCCCTCTATAATCTACCTGATCTACACATCCCTGGACACTACAGGCAACTTAATATAGCCAGGCCACCTAGTCTGTATGTCTTTGGACTGTTGGAGGAAACCAGAGCACTCAGAGGAAGCCCACAGGGAAGACACAGGGAGAATGTGCAAACACCACACAGACAGTCACCTGAGGCTGCAATTGAACACAGGTTCTGAGCACTGTGAGGCAGTATTGCTAACCATTCTGCCACCATGCCATCTCACTCTCAATTATGCATTCAGCTCCCCTTAAGAACTATTTCCGAATCAGCTGTCACTAGCTTTTCAGGTCAACAACTCTCTGAGTGAAAACATTTATACTTTTCTTCCCTCTAGATCTTTCGTCAATGATTTTAATTGTACTACTTTTTATTCACTCAACTGAAAAAATAGAATTTTTCTCAATCTAATCTGTTATAACCTCTGATCATCTTGAAAATATTCATTCGATCACCTCTTAACTTTCTCTTTTCTGGCATTTAACGCAATCAGAAACACAAATGTTGTTTTCTTAAGCACTCTTAGGCCAACACCATTCACTCAGGTACAAAGATTATAGAAAAATGTAAACTCCTGGAAAGTTCAGCACAGCCTATATTTTCAAATTACTCAGTATATCCTAATGTGTTTGATATTCTGGGCAGCGGTGGTTGATTCTGGGTTTGACAGCAAAAGTAAGGTGCAATTTGTTTTATAATTCTCTTTTTTGGTCTTTTATCATCTAAAACAACCAGTGGTAATTGTTTTTAGTCATTTCTTTTGAAACTAAAGAAGAATAACAGAGTGTATAACTTGTGTTCTGACCTCACTCCTTCTGGTGATCATCCCAAAAACATATAATTCAGTGCAGTAGAGAGTTATGCCTCCAAATTTGCAAACTAAAATAAACCCATCCACCATATTGCAGATAAAAGCAGAAAGACTTGTGGCCTACGTGAAATACAAACCAGGAAGCACTAAACCAAAATACAGGTCCTAATAGGTTTGACAGCCTTTTTTAAAGAGAAACCAGGGTTTATTTTGTTTTTAGAGCTCCAATGCTGTTTTTCGTCTGAACTGTAGTTTTCATTGCAAGCACTTTCTGTTCAAATCTCTTATGCATTATTGCTACAGTAGTTAAAATGCAATTCAGCATCATTTCAACCAATTATATGAGACACTCATGACCCGGTCCTGTTATTAGCTTATTTTATGCTGTACTGGCAAATTCTTATTCCCAATGATATGTTTAGAATATCAATGCAATGGATATTGCTACAGACATCTCAGAAAATTACTTTTAGCAAATTATTATATCACTGTACACTCATCATTTTACTGCCCTTGATATTTCAATAATAATGTTTGACTAGTTTAATTGTAATACTTAACAATTGCAATTTTCTTTAAATATCCTTCAAATTTTTGTTTGCCATTTTTATGAAATATTATACTTCTAATTGCTACGAAGCCAAATCTTAACAAAATAAAGTGCAAGGATTTTTATGTTACCAGTTCTTTAGGGATTATGAAAGTGCTGAAAGATTGCCCGTTTATCATGATCAGAGCTGTCTCACTTTCATATTCATTTTAGCAGCTGTAGTCAAATTATTATGAATTATTAAAATTTACCTATTCCATGAGATACTGTAAAGTTAGCTTAGCTTTCAATAACGTAATCTGTTATTGTGCACTGCAGTCTACTTTTCTCACAATGAGCAGATGATCTAATAGCCCGTGTTTTGCAATATTGCTCAATGTCCAAAACACCCTTGTGCATTTACCTTATGGTTGGATGTTTGTATTGCCTTTTCTGATTTTGATGAAATCTTGAAATGCCAAGTTTCTCAATGTCAGATCACAAACATAGTAATAAACATGCAAACTACGGGCTGTACAGAGAGTGTTTATTTGTTGTGCAAATAGTAATTAATTAATTACCTTTTGTGCACATTTACAAACGTGCCGATATTTAATTAACAATAAAATGAAGGCACCTTTAGCTATGGGTTTGCTGAATGGCTTCTTATGCCTCAACTTTTCTACGGTTCTATAGGTAAGAGGAAAAAATATTCTATCCTGGAAAGCCTCATCTTGGTTCTGAGATGCAAAGAATATCTTGTCAATTAGCAATGTTGCTAATAGTTGTTGGGTATTGACAGCAAAAGCCAAATTAATGGCCAGAAATGATAACCAAGTTAAGGAAGGATTCCACTCTTTATCTCTGCAACAATGTGTTGTCTATGCTTTGGATTGAATTGTAATTTTGGAAACAAAATGTTAGAGGGGTGTCCATTCATTTTCTAGACACTTACAGGAATTCCAGTGATTAGTGTCAAAACCACTTTATCCAGCTTGTGTAATGTAAGTAGAAATAATATTATGTGTCATTAGGAATACATTGACCAAACTTGAGGTCAATACTGGAGGTCATAATGTAACATTAGGGAGATTAGCACGTGTATAACATCATTAGCAGAGATTGTGATTATTATATTACATCATTTATTCATCAGGAAAACGAATCATAGCAAATCACTTGTTTGTCTGAGGCTTTCAGTTTCCTAGGATGATTTGAACTGAATTTTAAAATATTCAATATTGTATATATTTCATTGACCTTTACTGAACATAAGATAAAGGAAGAGTAGGAAAATAAAGAGAGAACACTAACAGTCTGAAATTATGTGCCAGATGCTAAAGGTTAAGGGAAAGCTAAAAAGTGCAAGCAGACAAATGCAAGGACCAAACTGAATGAACTGCAGAGGCAAAAATCAAATTAAAGGTTAAAAATCAGCAGCCATAACTGAGAGCCAGCTGCAAAATATTCAGGACTAGAGACTGAAAAATCAGGTTATGAGATCTATAGGCAAGTTGGGATACGTAGAGGGAAGGAGCAGCACTAGAGATTAAGGATGAGTAATAAGTAAGGATGAAATCACATTCATATCAAAGAGGATTTAATAAGAGGATATGAAGAGAGATGAGCAGGCAGTAGAGAATTTATGGAGGAAATCAAGAAATAAAAAAACTCCTCAGAAAGTAATGAAGTATTTCCTCTGGACAGCAGCTGTGAAATGGCAGAACGTGTTTGCGTAGAGATTAGATGAGAATGTAATAAAAACAGATGAGCTTTGGTGGTGAGATCTTAACTTCCATCAAGAATAGGATGTATCCTAGAAACCAAAAAATGACAGGACAAATTAGATTAAAAATGGGGAATGAACTGGATTTTATTAGTGGCCTACTGTCATATGATTTTATTTTCAACTGCACCAAAAAATAATGTTATAATATATTCAATGCTGTCTTTGAAATGGCAAAGCAAAAAAAAAGCAAAGGCCTTTAATGGATTCTTAATGGTGATAATGCATTGAGAGAACCATTCTGGGATTTGAGACTGGGGAGACAAAATTTGCATCTGGTAAGTGACAGGATCCTGGAGATGGATTCCCGTCTGCTTTACTAACTTGGAAAGTTCTAGGAGATTGGAGTTGTCAACTATGACCTTCCTTGATGCTGGAGCCTGCCAAAGCACTAGTGCTCAGACAATTTCAGAGAGTTGATTCTTTACCTGTAGATCCTGTGATGAGGATCTTAATAAGGTGAGCCAATTCTCAGAGTCAATGCCCTCTGTTCTGTGCAGGGTTATGTTGTTAAGGATAGGATCTGTGGCAGATGCGAGCAGGTTCCCCAGTTGCCTTCAATGCCCAGGGAAAGCTGCTAGGATCTCAAGCCAACATCACATTCTGAGACTTTCCCACTCATTTGCTCCTTAAACTACACATAGTCGGCATAAATTGTGCCCCAAGATTTTAGCTTTAGGTCAGACCAATTTCAACATAAGACAAGGGCAATTCATTGTAAACTGGGGAAATTTGGTGAGGGTTAAAACAAGAGAAGATTACATGAAAAAAATGATTGATGCAGAATCGGTGAGTGGGCAATACTTTGGGCAGATGGAATATGATGTGCGAAAATATGAAGCTGTTCACTTCTGCAGGAAGAATTGAGAGCGACATATTGTTTAAATAGAGAGAGGTTGTTGAATTCTAAGGTACAGGAGGATCTGGTACAAAAGTTAGTGTGCAAGTCATGAAGAAGCAAATTAAATGTTGTTTATTGAAAAGGAATGGAATGTAAAAATAGCGATGCTTTGCTACAGCTGCATAGGGCATTGATGGGGCCCAATGGATGTGCTGTGTACAGTTTAAGTTTCCTCTTTAAGCCAGGATGAAAACATGTAAGGGTTTGATACCTGAGATCAGGAGATTATGTTAGATAGGCTGAGCCTGTATCCATATTACATACTGTTCATGGAGTATACTGAAAGTATAAGTGCAACTCATATTAACGAATTTCATAGAATCGCTACAGTGCAGATAAAGGCTAATTAGCCCATAGTGTGTGCACCGACCCTCCAACGAGCATCCCACCCTATCCCTGTAACCCCACATTTACCATAGTTAATGCACTTAACCCTCACACTATGGGGCAGTTCAACAGAGCCAATCAGCCTAACCCGCGAGTCTTTGTGACTGTGAGAGGAAACTGGAGGACCTGGAGGAAGCCCACAATGAATTTAGCTGAATTCCTTGAGATAAACGCTTGTGGGTAGCAAAGAGAAGCCCTTATCCCATCAACAGGGGATGGTGGAAGGAGAAATGATGTAAACACCAAGTATTTCAGGATATATGATGAATAATGTAAACACCAAGGACTGGATGACAGGTAACAAATCGTATAGACAGATAACATCGCGAATGGACACCAGGAAACAGATAGCACTCTAAAAGGGCAATTGCAAAACAGTATCAGTCATTATGACCTTGGGGAAATAAACAATCATAGTTGTAACAAACAGCACCCACTCAGTATGGCACAGCTGGCAAATGTGTGGGAGGAGCTTTACGGTCAGAGAGGTTATGGCAACAGGCAATGTCAATGTCGCATGTCATCACTGTCACATAGAATGTATAACTATCCTGTACTTTATTGGCAGAGTTAGAGTGTCTTTCAGCCTGTCTCCAGAGGCATCTCCTATGTTGTGTTGTTAAGGAGCTCCACTTGAAGATAAATCTGTGCTGCTGAACTCAGGACTCAAGATTCCTCTATAAAATCCCTCTCCAACAAGGACATTATTATTTCTTTTGCTTGGGAAGTTGCACATGTCACTCGAGCATTGAAGGAAAACAACAGACGGGTACGAAAGAATTGCAGATTTCACATCTGTTGTCGACAAATGACCAGAGTCTATAATTAAAGATACATTCCACAAACACTAAAATGTTTCAGCCAATCAGGGAAATTCAGCATGGGTTTGTTGGCTTGATCATGCCTGATGAATTTGATTTAAGTTCTGGTATGCAAACTGTGATCATTGCCACTAGGCAGAAATGAGTATTCAATTATTCATTGTATTTTTAATGATTTAGATGATGGAGCAGAGAGTCAGATATTAATATTTATCACTGAAACAAAAACAGGCAACCTTAAGTAGTGTGGATAGAAGCATAACATTTCAAACAAACATCAATTAATTAATGTATGTGTATGTGAGAATGGTCCTGCAAGAGGTAAAGTTGAAGTTCCATTAGCTGCACTCAATCTAAAAGTGTCATACACTGTCTTTGAGATGGGGGGATTCTACACTAGCCTTTGTAGAAAGCTGAAGTATGCTGAACAGTTCCCAAGAGTCCTTTATGCCCATGCCTGACTAATAATGTAAACTCTATTTATTACTACCATGCAATAAACTATCTTGTTAATGAAGACAAGTGTTTCCTGTTTAGTTTCACAAATTGTTTATCCTCTGCCATTGCTAATTAGACAATCCTTGTAGCTCAATTTACCCAAAGGATAAATGGTAGAAACTAACCACCCAGAACAACTCTTACCCTGTTGGTAAAGGTGATCAGAAGTATAGAAGCTTGAACGCATGCACCAACCAGTTCAAATACAGCTTTTTCCTTGCTGTTATTACACGCACGCAACACACACACACACGCACGCACGCACACACACACGTGCGCACACACACACACGCACACACACACGCACACACACACACACGCACACACACACGCACGCACACACGCACGCACACACACACGCACGCGCACACGCATACACACACACGCACACACACATGCACACACACACACACACACGCACGCACACACACACACGCACACACACACGCACGCACACACACGCACGCACACACGCACGCACACACGCATATGCACACGCACATGCACACGCACGCATGCACACACACACACACGCACACACACACACATGCACACGCACGCATGCACACGCACGCACGCACGCGCACGCATGCAGAACACACACACACACACACACACGCACGCGCACACACGCGCGCTCACACACACACATACACACACACACACACACACACACACACACACACACACACACACACACACACACGCACACACAAAGAGGATGAGCCTTTCATCTTTTCTCACCCTCGGACACACTATGAGGTCAAACAGCAGCCTTAGTCTCAAAGACAAGTATAGTTTTTCAGCTGGTACTTTACACAGATTTATTTTAACTCATCAACTCTTTTACTCAGACCTTCAGAGTCATTCACATCTCCAACACACAGAATGTCATGTTCTTGACAATGTGCTTGAATAGTCCAATTGACTCATAATTAATCCATAATGCTTCACAGGTCACCTTTTTAACACAGATGGAGAAATTGGAAAGCCTGAGAACAAGGAGCAGTGTTCTATGATAACATAGATTCCAGATAAGACAGGCTTGTATCTTTAAGCCGGTAACCATAACATCACAAGATGTAGCTTCCGAGTATAAAAGCACCCATTTTGCCTCAAATCACTCTCTGTATCGTGCTGACAGCCTAGTGGGTACAATCAGTCAGCTACTTGCATGTCATGTAAAGTAATGAAAATAAGCACAGAACTCAGATCATTTATGTAATTCTGATATTATAGCAATGTAAAGAATTACCAATGCTAATAAACATCGAGGTGCCTGACTCAACAATAAACCAGTCTTCACTGTATATGCTAACATATAGAAAAGCACAATAAAGATAACAAAGTGTGGAGCTGGATGAACACAGCAGGCCAAGCAGCATCTTAGGAGCACAAAAGCTGACGTTTCAGGCCTAGACCCTTCATCAGAAATGGTCTAGGCCTGAAACGTCAGCTTTTGTGCTCCTGAGATGCTGCTTGGCCTGCTGTGTTCATCCAGCTCCATACTTTGTTATCTTGGATTCTCCACTATCTGCAGTTCACATAATCTCTGATACAATAGAAAACCACAAACTGTTTTAGGGGAGGCTTTCCGGTCAGTCCTGGCCTCCAGGTTTTTGACCTCTACCCCATGAAAACCCAGCCCATTATGCCAAAGGGTGCTGTCCAGAGCTAGTCGCCTGTGCGGCCCAAGCGGAGCTCTGCACAGCTGAAACATGATTTCTATTCCCCGTATTTTCTAATCCTCTGTATGAGAATGCCACCATTTCATTAGGATTTGTAATTATTTCTTTTAACTGCTGAAGGGGGCTAAATGGCCAAGGTTCTCATCTTTTACAATATTTTACAAATACTTTCAATTTGTTCCTGCCATATAGGATATTGTCATACTCATCCATATTGTACTCATTCTCCAATCATATAACTGGTCTATTTGAGATAGCAGTCTCTTGCATCCTACCCACAGCTTTCTTTGGTTACTTACTAGCTTACCACCCAGCTTTGTATTGTCAACAAACTTGATGCATTACACTTGATCTCCTCATTCAAATTTTTGATAGAAATTTTAAATTGCTGAGGTCCAAGCAATGATCCATGAAGCACTTCATTAATTACATCCTGCCCTCCCCTAAAGTAGTCCATTTATTCATACTCTCTGCTCTTGAACAAAACCTCAATTTATGTAAATGTATTACTCCCAATGACGTGAGCTATTAACTTGTGTAACAACTCTGGTATTGCACTTTACTAATGCCTTCTGAAAATTCAAATTTACAGCACTCACAGGCTTCTCCTTCATCTACTGTTGTCAATGCACCCTGGATCCCTCTAAGCTGCACCAAACATGTCACTCAATATTGGCTCTAATATGCAACCACCTGCAAATCATGAATTTACAATGCAATACACTAAAATGCTTGGATGTAATATAGAAAAATGAAAGACAACATGGTTTACATCCTCAAAAAAAATGACATATTTGTCAAACTTGATTTTACCTGTATAAATCCATGTTGATTCTAATTAATCATATTATGAATTCTCAAATTCCCTGCTATGCATTCTTAACAAAAGTTTTGAACATTTTCTCTATTACTAATGTAAGGCTGGATATTGGTTGCCTGGGACAAAACAGGAGATACAGAACACTTACATAATGGAGACATAGTTGTTATCTTCCAATCTATGGGGATCATATTCAAATCTGGGACATTTTTAAGGCCAAAACAAACAAATAAATCAGTTTCTCAGCAACTACCTCTTTTAAAATTCTTAGTGTACAGGGCATCAGGTCCTAGAATTTTGTCAGTTTTTGTTTCATTATTTTCTTCAGCACAATTTCTTCACCAAATTTATTACCTTTTCATTGTTCCCATTAGAACTTTGATTCCTCATAATTTTTGATTGTTTTTGTACTGCCGATAAGGTGGTAGCTTTTCTCTGTATCAACCTGCTCAGCAATTTATTACACACCTCTGGAACAGGTGAGACATGATCCTGGGACTCTTGGCCCACGTGTAGGGACATTACCACTGCGCCACAAGTGCCCTAAGGAGGTAAAATTACATATGAGGCACTGCTACTAAACAGGTGACAAAGGATCACCTGCCTATTACATACAGAATCTGGTAATCAGTTCCAAGTTCAATTGTAATCAATGATTTTAAACATCCACAGCCCCAATAACTTTTCCAGTGAAGTCTTTATTCCTCAAGGGAAGGTATAATAATTGAGAATGATGAATTGTTTCATTACATATTCACTATTGCTTAACTGCCATCATGTCCTTTAGTCTATTTTTCCAATCTACCTGAGCCTGTTCATTCCTCACATCTCTGCAATTGACTTTGCTTAAACTTAGAATTCTATTTTCAGATTAAACTGCATCATTCTCAAACTTAATATGAAATTTTATAATATTATGACAACTCTTCCCCAGAGCATCCTTTGTTATTTAAACCTATTAGATTACCAATAAATTCTGTTTTGCTACATGATATTAGATCAAAAATAAACTCTTCCCTAGTTGGTTCCTTGACATATTGATGTAGAAAATTATCTCAAATGCAATCCATGAATTTGTCCTCTGAGCTACTTTTGTCAATTTGATTTGCCCAGCCTGCATGAAGATTAAAGTCGACCATCACACTTGTTATCTCCTCCTCTAATTTATATTTGTATATTATTTCTGTTCAGTCTAACACTGTGGGGCCCTGTAAAATACTGCTATCAGCCTGAGCCACCATTTATCTTTTAGCGCCATCCATACCAATTCTACGTCTTAATTTTCTATACTACCGTCTTTTCTCACTACAGTTTTCAATTCAACGTGTATTATCAGAGATGCCTCATCTCCTCTTCAAATTTTCTTGTCTTTTCTAAAAGTCAAGAATCCTGGAATATCTTGTTCACAACTTTGATCAACTTTTAGCCATGGCCAGTACGTCATAAGGCTCCCTCAAAGAAATATGTTTTCAGATGGTGGGTTGTGGGGGTATGTAAACAGGTATGGAGTGTCCAGGCTATCTGCCCAGCTCAAGGAACTTTGGCAATACTCTCCTCACAATGAACCAGCAAACTTGATGGTGAGAAGGTAGATACATGACCAATATTTAATACCATTGGGTCTCTAGAGAATGGCAGAAACTATAATGCAAAGTTTTTCCAGCTGCTGGACAATCCATCTGGTCTATTCCATCGTATGAATGTGGTTCAGGTAGTAATCTCGAGATTATTAACTTTGATAACCTGTTTTTCAGTTTTCTCCATCATTCCAAAATCTCTTCAGCATTTCTTTATTCCTTGCTACTCCCATGTTATTAGCTCCTGTGTGGATCACAGGATCCAGTTTGGATCTTCTCCTGCTTGCTCTGAGTATTTCTTTTCTTTTAAAATGATGTTCTTAGCCAATACTTCCTCAAATTGTTTTTTGATCACCCCAATTACAAGTGCACAACCTTGGAGAGGATGGGTGGTACTGCAGCTCAGACGGAATATTGTTCTTACTCCTGGTATCAGACAGGCAACATGATCTTTGAAGTCCAGGTCACAGCTACAGAGAAGAATATTTGTTTCCCTGACTAAACAATCCTCAACAAATACCACACTCTTTTGTGAACCACCCACTTGACTGGCCAATGTCAATACAGTGTAGAGCTGGAGGAACACAGCAGGTCAGGCACCATCAGAGGAGCAGGAAAGTCAACTTTTCAGATGGGAGCCCTTCATCAGGACTTGTCTGGATGTTGAACTCTTTTTTCCGCTGCTCTGTGCCTATTTCTTTGACAGGGAGTTGAACCCATTCTCTGCAGACCCCTTCTCCTACCTCTAACAAACCCCACCTTACTGAACAACACCTTTCTACCCTCCCTCGACCTGCTCATCCCTAACTGCCATTGAGACATCAATTGCCTCAATCTCTTCACCCCTCTCACTCACTCTAACCTCTCCCCAATGGAACGCGTAGTCCTACAGTCCCTCTGCTCTAACCCCAACCTCACCATCAAACACTCTGATCAGGGAAGGCGCAGTGCTATATGACATACTGACTTCTACATCGCAGAGGACAGGCGCCAACTCTCTGACACCTCCTCCCAACCCCCCCTCAATTATGACCCCACCCCTGATTACCAAACCATCATCTCTCAGACCATCAATAACCACATCACTTCAGGAGACTTTCCGTCCACAGCTTCCAAGCTCATAGTTCCCCAACCCCACACAACCTGTTTCTATCTCATTCCCAGACCTGATGAAGGGTCCTGACATGAAATTGCCAATTTTCTTGTACCTCTATGCTCACTGGCCTGCTGTGTTCCTCCAGCTCCACACTGTTATCTCTGACTCCAGCATCTGCAGTTTTTGCTACCTTCACTTGACTGACAAACAGCGCCCGGTCAAATTATTCAAATACCCTATTGTTTTTATCCTCATCCATGTTATACTGACTACCTTGTACCTGTTGGACAGCAACCAAGACCTATACTCCCCTCATACTTTGACTCCACAAACATTGTCGCATCCTTCTGCAACTGACCATTAACTCAGTCTAAACCATTTCTGAAAGAGTGACTGCCTCCTCAGCCAAAATGTTCAGTTGAGTCTCCTTTTATCTGCTCTACTACATTGTATGAACCTCAATCTTCATCGAATATTTCTACGCCAATTTTCCAGAGTGATAGGTACTTACTGTTTGTGTAAACGCTGAACTCACTTCAGTCTCCATAAACCCCCGCACATGAAATGCAGCACACTGCAGGAACACTGCTATTTATCATTGTTTTTAATATTTGGACATATTAAGTTTTTTTTTCATATACATAATTTACTTGGTTTATCTTTAGGTCTTTTTAGAAAAATGAATGAATTGAACTAGCTTGATTTATTAATTCAGATAGGAATTTATTATATATTCATACACCAACTACCTAGTTTAAATTGTTCACTCACCAATTAAGTCCCTGCTTGTTGCCCTGGAGTTGCTGACACAACTGAATGGACGTTACTAGATATCACAATCTTTTAAGACAACTAAATTACCCTAGATTTTCTCAGCTTGGCTGTTTATGTTCTCTTAGTTGAAGTCAATTGAAAGATAATTACTTTATAATCTGTGTTCATTTTGTTTTTAACACTCAAACCTTCATTCACCAAACAAAGTTTGACGTGCCTTCTGCCTCAAGTTTGAACAGACCACAACAATCATTTACAGTCATAGAATCAAGCATGGAAAGAGAATCTTTGGTCCAACCAGTACGCTCAGACCATGCTCCCAAACTAAACCAGTCCCACCTGCTTGCACTTGGCCAATATCCCTCCAAACCGTTCCTATTCATGAACTTATCCAAATGTTTTTTAAATGTTGTAACTATACCTGTAACCAGGAATTTTTTCTAGAAGGTTAATCCATTAGTGAACTAAAATCTATTTTTTAAAAATTGCCCCTTGTGTTCTTTACAAATTTTTCTCCTGTCACCTTAAAATATGCCCCTTGGTTTTGAACTTCTGTGCCCTAGGGAAAAGACTCTTGTCATTGACCTCATCTATGCTGTTAATGATTCTCTGAACCTCAATAAGGCCACATCTCAACCTCTTACACTCCAGTGAGAGAAGTCTCAGTCTTTCTAGTCTATTTTTATATCTCAATTACTTTAAACTAAGAAGGATTGTCACATTTACCATCATCTTTCTCCTCCCCAAATCTTTTAGCCTCTGAATCACAAAGCTGTGGGCTCAATTACCATTCCCTGGATAAGAAAAATAAATCAAGATTGAAGTTCCAATAGATACTAGAAAAGCAGTTCTGAGAAAGGGTCAGGAGAAGAATTGTTAACTTTTGTTTTTTTTTTCAGAGATGCCACTAAGCTTGCTGAGTTTCTCCAGCAATATCTCTGTTTCTGTTCATTTCCAATCTCCAACATCTTAGTTCTTTGTTTTATGTTATGGTGGGGCTGTGCACTGGATGAGAAAAACCAAGATCTCCTCAATTTACTTGGATGGAAGCAAAAGTCCCCAAAACACTACTTCAAAAATGTACAGGCAAGTTATTCCTGGCACTGCAGTCATTATTTACCCCTCAAGGTAACCAAAAAGAGGGCTAGCTAATCATTCGGGGAGGCAATAGCACAGTGGTACTATTGCTAGACTGTTGATTCAGATATTGTCTTGGGGACCCAGGTTCAAATCCGCCACAGCAGATGGTGGAATTTGAATTCAATTAATATCTGTAACTAAGAGTTGAATGGTGACCATGAATCCAGTATCGATTTTCAGGAAAAACACATCTGGTTCACTAATGCCCTTTAGATAAGGAAACTGCCATCCTTACCAGTTCTGGTCTACATATGACCCTAGACCCACAGCAATGTGGTTGATTCTTAGGGCAGTTAGGGTTGGGCAATAAATGCTGTCCAGCCAGCGATAACGACACCCTCACCCCTTGAAGAATAAAAAAAATTATCACACTACTGTTTTGGGGTTTTCTGTTTACAAACTGCCTGTTGCTTTTTGTACAATGCAAAAGTAACTGTTCTTCAAAACAGCTTCATTAAGATAGGACTGGTGGTCTTTAAAACGACTTTTTTTTGGCTTCACCCAAAGTCCCACTCACAATATTTTTTTTTCAATTTCCCATGCTGTGTACATAGAAACCTATCCATGTTGCTATTCATGGTTTAAATCTGTCTTCCAGCTCCATGATGAGGAACAGTACATTTGGCAGGTTCATTTCAGTGATTACTAGGTTCTTGTTGCATATTGCAGGCAGAATTGGAGCCCAGGCCATACACATTCTCTTCTTGTCAATAATGCATTCAGCTTCAATGGCTAATAAGGTATATGCTTTGTAAAGTCATATTATAAGAAGCGATTTCATCACAGGCTAAAGTTTCAATTT
Organism: Stegostoma tigrinum; assembly: GCF_030684315.1. Taxonomy (NCBI): domain Eukaryota; kingdom Metazoa; phylum Chordata; class Chondrichthyes; order Orectolobiformes; family Stegostomatidae; genus Stegostoma; species Stegostoma tigrinum. Next base: position 111,694,734 of record NC_081357.1, on the reverse strand, counting down.
TGTCTCAAACAGTTTCACAAGAGACTGTTTGAAGTGTTTGTACGAAATGTGTTGTTGATAGATCTGTCTTTAGCCCTCCTTTTCCACTATTCATATCTTTGGAATCAATATGCTCATTGTTTTACTCATATTTAGTAATATGACTCATGGGTGTCGACATTTCAGGGATGGAAGAGCTTTTGCAAAATTGCATCTGACAGCATGCCTCTGGTACAGTTGGCATTCTGAATATTACGTTTTTGTTGTCTCTTTTTAATTAAACTATGTTTCCATAACATTTTGACAAATGTTCAGGGGGTAGGTGCCACTAATAAAGGTGTGGGGGTCAGTTTTATTGACTCCCCATCGCCCCCACGAGCCGCCTTAGTAAAAGCATTCTACACTGCAGACAGTGCACGATGATCAGCAATGAGTGCTCTGGAAATGATCAGGTTTGATAGCATTTGTTATGTTCCATAAGGCTTCACTGCCCTTGTATCACCTTTTGCTATTAGTTATCGATTGGTGATATAGAATGCCAGTTTTATAGCATGGATGGAAAGCATGGATTGAACCCGTCATGCTTTTGCTAGCCCTTTGAAAGAGCTATCCATTCAAGCCCATTCTCCCATCCTTTCCTGATAGTCATACATTTTGCTTCTCTTTTTAGGTATATAGTATGGTTGTTCAGCGGGTAATGCTGCAATTTCACAGCAACAGGGATCCACAGTTCAATGCCCAGCCTCAGTGACTGTTTGTGCGGAGGTTCCACGCTCTTCCCAGTTCTTCTGCGTCTTCCAGTTTTCCTTCAGAGTCCAAAGATGTGTAGGTTAGTTGGATTTGCCATACTAAATTGCCCCATAGTGTCCAGGGGTGTACAGATTAGCTGTGGTAAACATGGGGTTATATGAAGGGGGTGAGGATGGGATTCTGTTTGGAGTGTTGGTGCAGACTTGATGAGCTGAAAGGCCTCTTTCTACACTGTAGGGCTTCCATGATCCTGTGATACTTCTAGTTCCCTTTTGAAACTTAACATTGATTTTGCTTCCTCCATGTCTTCAGGCAATGCATCCTCCATCAACTCACTGACTCATATAAAAAGAGTGCCCTTATCTCCCTGTTGCTAAATCCAGTCTTAAATCTATGTCATGATAATGAAATGTGAGGCTGGATGAACACAGCAGGCCCAGCAGCATCTCAGGAGCACAAAAGCTAACGTTTCGGGCCTAGACCCCTCTCTGATGAAGGGTCTAGGCCCAAAACGTTAGTTTTTGTGCTTCTGAGATGCTGCTGGGCCTGCTGTGTTCATCCAGCCTCACATTTCATTATCTTGGATTCTCCAGCATCTGCAGTTCCCATTATCACTGATACAATTTTAAATCTGTCCTCTGGTTACTGATACTCCCACCAGTTAAAAAAGCAAGATTATGATGGAAAACAAATTTGTTACCCACACTTCACTATAGCCCCATAAATTAATTGTTCACAGGATATGCCATAAATCATTGTTGATGTGTGAATCAGATTCTCTGGTTGACAAACTTCAGATCTCATGTCACTGACTGTCACTGAGTGCCGTTAGCAACCTCTAGCATATGGCCTTCAAATCACTTTGCAGAGCTCCGAGAGTAGCATTTAATGATGGTAAGGGGAATTGCACCTCTGAAACATCACACATGAGCTTGTCATTTGAAAACTTGAGTCTTCAGATGAATCACATCCTTCAAACGGACAAATCCAGGTTTAAAATCTTACCGAGACCTAACAAGAAGTGCATAATATTTTTGACAGCCCAATTTCACAATGCATTAAGAAACAGGAAATAAAAATAACCCAGAGATGAAAGAGAACAATTTAGCTTTGAACGGTAAATTATTGACACTCTTTCAGTTGCATAAGAGCATATGATGCTTCAAACTTATCTATAGCCCTCATGGGTATTTGATCTTTGCCACTCATGAAATTATCCTTAAACTATATCAACACTGATGCAATGTCTAAAATTATTAAATAGAGGTAGCATTTTATAATCAGTTCACAACCTTGAAAAATGATAATTAATTACTGCAAAAACTTAAAGACATTAATTAACCACAGTTAATTTGTACTTATCCATTTCTATCATAGCACTATAGAATCATTGACTGATACAAAATGGGGGCATGTACTCTTCTATTCTGAGTTGGAATTTATTATACAATTTCCAGCGTGCATCCAATTCCCTTTTGAAGCTACTATTCAGTCTGCTTTTACAATCTGTTCAGGTGCTGCATTCCAGATTTCAAGAACTTGCTGCAGAAACAAGAATTCCCAATCTCCCCGTTTTGATACTTTTACCATCTCTGCTCTTAAGAAAAACAACCCACACTTCCCTAAACTCTTCGCAGAAAATCCCAAAGAATTCCATTTAACTGAAGAGGAGTTGCTACAAATTGAAATAAGAGCTGTTCTTTAAGGGCTTAAGGCTCTGAAAGGAAAAATACTGAAAGTGCCTTTCACACCCTTGATCATATGGAGTTGATGGGAGTGCAACTTAGTGTCTTGAAAATGTAAGATCTACAATCTAGGCCCTCCTCTCCATAACAATGGCTATCATATCAGTGTAGCCATTATGTAACATGTAACAGACTACGCCCTTATTTTTAGGTAACAGTCCCTTCTAGTTTGACTGGTAAGTGGTTTTCCCTCACTCCACCAGACCAGGAGGGCCCTGTAGATCCCTATCATTAAAGAAGATGTTAGTAGCAACTCTACCCCAAGGATGAGGAATAGTTTAGACTGCCTCACACAATTGAGTAGTCTGTTGTAGATATTGTTCATACAATATTGTGAGAAGTGATTTAGATTCTATTTAACTAACTCATACCACATTCTGGCACTAGTGGAGGTCTGAACACTTCTTCAGATACATACTGAAGAAGACTGATCATGCAGAAAAGAAGGCAGTACTATGAGCTGAGCCTCCCCCCAGAGGCAATTTTATCCCACATTCAGGTTCAGCCCTAGGCAGTAGCCAAACTGTCTACAACTTTTAGATTATATTTGACCCAGAAACAAGCTTTCAACGACATAACCTTGTCACCATTAAACTTGCCTATTTCCGCATCCATTGCTCTGCTCCTGCATCAGTGCATTGCTGACGGAATTCACATAGCCTATGTCGTGTCTGGAAATGTGTTATCCAGTGCATTCGTGGTTGCTTATGCATGTCCTATTCTTTTAGACCTCTTTGTAAACTTGAGGTCATCCAATCTTTAGCCATCTTTGTTGAATTAACAACACTCACCAATTACTACCTATTGTATCTCTTACTCTGAACTGAGTTTACGGCCATCATCCTCTTTTAGGTCTGGATTTACAGAATGGTGGAGAAAACCACTTGCTCGTTTAATGATGATGGTTTTGTCTTAAACAAGATGCAATTAGTCGCATGTCGACAACTAAGTTGAAGTTACAATGATATGACTGACATTATTGCAGAGACTGTGAGAAAGATCTGGATGTAGATCTTACTCCTTTGAGATCCTAAGCTGTTCTCACACTATATACAATCACTATAGCAGATGTTGCTCAAGGCACTCCTTTGTATTAACTTTTTCAGACCCTTGCACCCTAATACAACGTCTCTCCCATCCCAAGTTATTTATCTCAATATTAACATTATAAATTTGTGTACATCATTACATTTACCTCAATTCCATTTCCTGCATCACCTACACTTTCTCCAAGTCATTGACTTTATGAATTAATGTTTTCTGGAGGTTTCTCTATTTTCTCTTTGGACTTGCAAGGTTGATTACTCTCACTTGGAAGACACCACTGACCAATGCTTACCACTCCTACCTGCACTCACCTATCGCCCACCTACCTTCCCCAGTCTCATCCCTCCTCTCTCTATTTATTTCCCAGCTCTCTTCCTTCTTCCCATTTCTGAAGAAGGGTCCCAACCCAAAACGTCAACTTTCCTGCTCCTCTGATGCTGCCTGGCCTGCTGTGATCCTCCTGCTCCACCCTGTGTAATCCCAGGCAGTAGTTTGTTTTAGTTATTATGGCAAATTTGAAAGTTTGAAAATCAGCCAATTAATTTAAATCAGATTTAATTCTACTAATTAAAGACACCAGTCAGCCGGAAGCAATGTGCCAATTATTGGATGAATCAAGGAAATTACAAATTTAAAGAATTCAAGCGAATGACCAGCTTCCAAAGTCACAGTATATAACGTTTCCAATTTCTGTTAGGCTCTGAGCAACCCACATTTCTTACAAAATTCATTTGCTAGTCTTCAAAGCTCATAAACATCTAATTTGAAATATTCAATTTGAAGTCTTAGTTTTGATACCGAAACTGCAGCAGTCAGTTCTTTATATTGAGGTCAGGTTTCATTCAAGAAGATGAAAATAATGCACGTGTTTGCTAATGTTGTGCAGGAATAGTAAAGGCCGGAAAGTAGGCTCATTTTCATCTATTTTTAGGCATGTTCTAAGTGCTCATGGTACTGCTCAATACTGTCCACAACACATGTGCATATTTGGGGGCCAGAGGCCATTTGGTACAAACATTAGTGCATGCACAGTGAACTTTTGCTTGACATATGCAGGCCAGGCAAATTCTAGAGTGCATCAACATACAATGCTGGTTTCACACAATAGTGGCATTTTTTTCGGTCAACAAACTTGTGTAACCTCACAGAATTGGACACCCATTCAGCTGCAGAAAGAACTTCATTTCCCTGCCCTCCACTACAAGAATGATTTGAAGATTGGCGCTTTCGCGATCAGCACGAGGTGGCTTGGGCAGTGTTACCAGTGTTAGTGAAAGTGGCTGCAGCTATTAAGATTTATGTAGCTGGCTCTTTCTAAGCTAAAACTTTTTAAAAATTTGTTCTTAAGAATACAGGCGCTGTTTGCTTGCCAACTTTTATCACCTATCCCTGATTGACTGGAGGGCTGTTAAGAGTCAACAGCATTGTTGTCAGTCTGGAGGCACATCTTGTCCAGAGCAGCAGATTTATTTATTTATTGTCACATATATCTGGAAAGATACAGTGAAAAGTATTCCTCGCCACAGTCCGGCACCATTTTGAGTTACCAAAAGAATAATAAAGAATTATATGATTAGAGTTCACCTTCTGCACAAGGAAGTCTTCAAAAATAGCTCCAGGCTTCTACAAAGACTTTGCAAGGTAGATCAGGTTGGCAGATTTCCTTCACTAAAAGACATTAGTAAACCAGATGTTTACATGGTCCTCATTAGACTAGATTTTTAATGAATTCAAATTTCATCATCTGCTATGCAGTGAGATTCAAAGACAGAATATTGTCAGAAACCAAATGACACCAGGTTATAGTCCAACAGGTTTATTTGAAAACACTAGGTTGTGAGTTCAAATAAACTTCTTGAACTATAACCTGGTGTCGCTTGATTTCTGACCTTGCCCACCTCAGTACAACACCAGCACCTCCACGTCCCTGCTGCCAGAATATTAACACAGGGTTCTGAATTACCTGTTCAATGACATTACAACAATGCCACCCCCTCACCTTCGGTCCATTTATCAGTTTGCATGACACACTGTGAATGATGATCAGAGTGGGTTGGCAATTTATAATGTTGCTTTATTTTGAATGCCAATTTGTATACTGTTTTCTTAAAGCTGCCATACAAAGCAATACTGTTGGATGAAGCTTTAATGAAAAACATGGAAACATAACGTGACTGTTAAGAAAGGATGCTACAGTTGTGACTTGAACACTTACACAGTTACAACTAAAGCTGGGGAAATGCACTACCCCAAGGTCACAACACAAAATAAAAACTCTTTTTCCTGTTACCAAGATTCTCGACCAGTCCCCCTCCACTGACACCCTCATCCGCTTAGCTGAACTCGTCCTCACCCTCAACAACTTCTCTTTCAAAACCTCCTACTTCCTACAGACAAAGGGTGTGGCCATGGATACCCGCATGGGCCCAAGCTATGCCTGCCTCTTTGTAGGTTACGTAGAACAATCCTTCTTCCGCACCCACGCTGGCCCCAAATCCCACCTCTTCCTCCATTACATGGATGACTATATCGGCGCCGCCTCGTGCTCCCATGAGGAGCTCAAATAGTTCATCCACTTCACCAACACCTTCCACACCAACCTTAAGTTCACCTGGACCTCTCTCTCCTTCCTGGAACTCTCTGTTTCCATCTCTGGCAACCACCTGGAAACTGATATCCATTTCAAGCCCACTGACTCCCACAGCTACCTAGAATACACCTCCTCCCACTACCTTCCTGCAAAAATGTCATCCCCTATTCCCAATTCCTTCGTCTCCGCCACATCTGCTCCCAGGATGAGGCATTCCACTCCCATACATCTCAGATGTCCTCGTTTTTCAAGGACCACAGCAAGCCCCCATCAGTGGTCGAGTACGCCCTCGACAATGTCTCCCGTATTTTCCGCAACTCATCCCTCACACCCCCTCCCTGCAATAACAACCAAAACAGAATCCCCCTTGTCCTCACGTACCACCCCACCAACCTCCAGATCCAACGCATCATCCTCCGAAACTACCGCCCTCTGCAATCAGACCCCACCACCAAAGACATTTTTCCTTCATCACCCTTACCTGTTTTCTGGAGGGAGTATTCTCTCCACGAATTCCTTGTCCGCTCAACCCTCTCCTCCAGCCCCACCACACCCAGCACTTTCCCCTGCAACCACAGGAAGTGCTACACCTGCCCCTACACCTCCTCCCTCACCCCCATCCCAGGCCCAAAGAAGACTTTCCACATCAAGCAGATGTTCACCTGCACATCTGCCAATGTGGTACACTGCATCTGCTGTTCCTGTTGTGGCCTCCTCTCCATCGGGGAAACCAAGCGGAGGCTTGGGGACCGTTGTGCAGAACACCTACGCTCGGTTCACACTAAACAACTGCACCTCCCAGTTGCGAACCATTTCCACTCCCCCTCCCATTCTTTAGATGACATGTCCATCCTGGGCCTCCTGCAATGCCACAATGATGCCACCCAAAGATTGCAGGGACAGCAACTCATATTCTACTTGGGAACCCTGCAGCCCAATGGTATCAATGTGGACTTCACAAGCTTCAAAATCACCCATCCCCCTACCACATCTCAAAATCAGCCCAGCCCGTCCCAGCCTCCCTAACCTGTCCTTCCTCCCACCTATCCTCTCCTCCCACCTCAAGACCCATGCTCATCTCCTACCTACTAATTTCATCCTGCCCCCTTGACTTGTCCGTCCCCCCCGGACTATCTCCTCAATAACTCCCCACCTAAACTCACCTTTACTGGCTTCATCCCCACCTCCTTGACTTGTCTATCTCCTCTCCACTTACCTTCTCTTCAATCCATCTTCTATCCCCCTCCCCCTCTCCCTATTTATTTCAGAACGCCCTTTCCCTGCCCCATTTCTGAGTAAGGGTCTAGGCCCGAAACGTCAGCTTTTCTGCTCGGCCTGCTGTGTTCACCCAGCTCCACACCTTGTGGTCTCAGATTCTTTATTTTCGGCAGTTCCTGCTATCTCTGTAACCACCTTATATTAGCTTCTTTTGCACAACACCTTAAAACTGTACCCTCTGATTCTTTAACAAATTGAAATATGCTTGACTTTTCAGTATTTGTCAAGACAGTACAATCCAGTGTACCAATGGGCAGGCTCAGGAAAATATCGCTTTTGTGTCAAATAGCATGGAAACTGAAAGCTTCATTCTCTGTAGCGTAACGGATATGTGGAAAGTTTTTTTCAGCGGAAAAGTCTAATAATATGTTGACCTACTTCTGGAAGATACGGAGTTACTTTAATGAATGTTCAGTACAGTACTAGTATAGACAGTAATAAGGATGTGCATAAGTTTATGCAATCAAGAACTCCATGGACCATCATGGTTAGTACATTGTTGGATCCATGCGTCAGGCATTGACCAGATTTGAATATTGGCTAGTCAACTGCTGTTGGATACTCTAAAGATTTGGGATGAAAGATATATATTCTGTCAAATAAGGAAATGAGTGATTTTCACCCATCTGTGTCAATTTAAGAGCTGTAACCAAATTTGGCGGAGGTCCAACAAGTTGAATTTTTGCAATGCACACATTTCCAGTGTTAAAAGAATGTGGCAGGAACCCACAGGGGGGTGAATGCCAGGCCACAGCTTCCTTAACATTAACACAATTCTCTGTCTTGCATATGCACTGGGTAATGGGCATAACTCTGATGCTGGTGAAGTCAATGGAAATGTAGATTATGAGTGATTTAATTTGGGCAGTCAAGTCCAAATTATACCAACTGGGAGCAGTTCATTTATCATGCAGGTTCCCTTTGAAATGAAACAATAAAATGATGAAGAGCAGATAAAATGTTGCCAAATTCTATTGTTGGAAAAGTATTAGAATCAGTTATTAAGGAGTCAGTGCAAAACATTTGTAAAATCATAATCTAATCAAACAGATTCAGCATGACTTTATGAAAAGGAAATTGTGTTTGGCTAAGTGATTAGAGATTTTCAACTAAGTCTCAATCAGAATGGATAAAGGGGTGCCAATAGCTGCATTGTATTTGAACTTCCAGAAGATGTTCAACAATATATTTAACAAAAGGTTAAGTAATAACATAGGAGCCCATGGTGTTGGAGGCAAAATATTGGCAGGGATAAAGAATTGGCTCATGGGCAGGAAATTGCAAATGAGGATCAAAGGTTCTTTCACAACATGGTGACCTGTGACCAGGAGATTTCACAGGGATCACTGGTGCGACCGCAATAATTTACAATACGTTAATGAATCGGCGGAAGTAAGCAAATGTACTGTAGCCAAATTTGCAGATGACACAAAAATAGATGGACATGCTGGTTGCAAGAGGGTTGCAACAGTTTGCAGAGGATATTGATAGGTTAAATAAGTGAGCAAAATATTTGAAAATTGAGTGTAACGTAGGAAATATGAAGTTCATTTTGGAAAGCAGACATGAGATCATTTAAATGGAGAAAATGTGCAAAAAGCTGGAACGAAAAAAAAAGACTTGGGAGCCAATGTGTATGAAACCTGCAAGGTAGCTCACACGTGCAACAAATAATCAGGAAGGTTGATGGAATATTGGCCCTTATTTCAAAGTGGTTGGAATAGAAGAGTAGGAAAGTCTTATTACAACTGTACAACATACTGGTGAGAACATCTCTGCAATATTGGGAGCAGATTGTGTCTCCTTATCGAATGAAAGATAGCATTTCATTGGAGGCAGTTCAGAAAATGTTCATGAAATTGCTCCCTTTGGGAGGATGGTCTTATGAGCAAAGACTTAAAGATTTGAATTCTATTCACTTGAGTTTAGAAAGATGAGAGATGATCTCAATGAAACATACAGAATTCTCAAGGGAATTGACTGGGTAAATGCTGAGAGAATGCTTGCCCTCATGAATCATGGACCAGTGGGTATACTCTCAGAAATAAAGGGGCACCAATTTAAAACTGAGATGAGAAGGAATTTCTTTTCTCAGAGTACTGAGTGACTTTGTAATGTCTTGCCACAGAGAGCTTTGGGGACAGAGTCCTCATGCATATTTAAGGCTGAGATAAATAGAGGAATCAAGGGTTACAAGGAGAACGTTGGGAAGTAACTGTGAAGAATGTCGGATCAGCCATGATCTTGTTCAATGGTGGAGCAGACTTAAGGGGCTGAATAATTGATTCCTGTTCCTATTTCTTACGGTCCTTCTGACTTACCAACTATATACCTGGAGGTTTCAGAATACCTAACCTGGAATGATCATAAAAGAGCTGGCATCACAGGCTTTAGCTCAGAAGAGAGCCAAGTCCAAACTTGTGCAGCACAAAGTCACATGGGTAACTGCTAACAAGCAGCAATGAGCTGGTAGAGCCATGGTTAGTAATGGACAATCACCCATCTCCACTTCTTTAATAGAATGCCACTTAGGTGGTAGATAAAGACAGTGAGAGTGGAATAACAAAAAAGGTCTTTTACACTCCTGACCAAAATGCAGGGAGTCAGCCAATCAGGGGTTCAAATGTGTCAAGAGTATGGCCATCAGCCCCAATCTGGTTTCTCATCAGTTCCGCTCTCATATTTCTACACTGGGGTTCAATTCATGTCAATGTTTCACTTTTGACATTCCTTTTGTTCAACTTTGGAAACTTTTTGGACCAAACACTTTGTTCCTCCATCATTAAGGATTCAAAAGAAATTAAAATAACTTCATTTGTTTGATCATTTTCTGGAATTCATTAATAATCATCAGAACCCAACTTACATATTGAAAGGAGGACTTTGTCATCTCCCAACAGATATCCAATTCAAAGATTAAAATTAGATCCCACAAGAAGATAGTGGGAGAAGACCATGAGGTAAAAGAGCAGAAGTAGATCATTTGGCTCATCAATTCTGCTCCACAGTTCCAGGCGACCATGGCTGATTTGATCATGCTCAAATGCACTTTTCTACCCTTTCCCATTACTGTTCATTTCCTTATTAATTAGAAATCTGTCTATCTCAGCCTTTGATATACTTGCTGAGTCAGCCCTAACAGCCCTCTACGGTAAAGAATTCCACAGATTGATTATCTTTAGAGAATAAATTCCTCCTCATTTCTGTTATAAATGGGGAACATTATGTGGAGGTGTCAGTGTTAAACTGGGGTGGACAGGGTCAAAAATCACGTGACACCAGGTTCAATCAGATGTATCCCATGGCTGTCTTCTGAGGAGATCATTATGATTTTTCACTGTGGAACCTTGGAACTGATGATTGATGAGTTGAGCATCGTATCCCATTCTTATGAGGGTGTCCTTCAGCACCTTCAGGTGTCCATCGCATTCCTCCTCATCCGAACTAATTCCTTTGTATGTGTAGGGCTTGTCCATAGGGGATGGCTTTTTTAACATGTTTAGAGTGAAAGCTAGAGAAATGCAACATTGTGACTTTATCCATAGGTTTGCAATTGAGTGAGGTGACAAGATGTCTGTTCTTGATGGATGTGCGCGTGTCCAAGAATGAGACTGATTCTGAAGAGTAGTCCATGGTAAGTCTGATGGTGGGATGGAACATGTTGATATCACTATGTCATTGTTTCAGTGATTCCTTGCCGTGAGGCCAAAAGAAAAAAAATGCTGTCAATGTATCTGGTGTACAGTGTTGGTTAGGGGTCCTGTGCAGCAAAGATGTCTATACAACCCTGTGCATGAAAATGAGGGCATGCAGGGGAGCAAATCTAGTCCCTATGGCTGTTCTGTGTGCCTGGATGAAGAAGTGGCCGTCAAAGGTGATGATGTTGTGGTCAAGTTGAAGTGAATGAGTTGTAGGATGGTGTCTGGAAAAAGGCGGTATTGAGTACTGAGGCTGTTACAGTGATGCCGTTGTCGTGGGGGATGCTAGTGTAGAATTCCAAAATGTCCATTGTGACAAGGAATGTCATCCTGTGCTTCCTGGGAGTGCAGCAACTATGCTATGTCCTTCACAGCCTTCAATACATCACCAATGACAATGAGCATCTTGCCAAGATCTTTCCCACGCCTTCACTTCTTGCCTTCAAAACTTCTCAGCCTTCAGGACAACTTCGACAACAACACCATCAAACTCTGTCATGGCAACCTCTGTAAAGGCAAGTTAGATCATCAACGTGGATACTACTATCACAAATGGGAACACCACCAACCATGCGCATGGCAGATACTCATGTGACTTGAACAGCATTGTCTATCTCATGCACTGCAGGCAAGGGTGCCCTGAAGCATGATATATTGGTGAAATCATGCAGATGCTATGATAACAGATGAATGGACACTGCGCAACAATTACCAGACAGAGATGTTCCCTCCCTGTAAGGGATCACTTCAGCAGTCAAGGGCATTTGGCCTCGGATCTTCAGGTAAACATCCTCCAAGGCACACTTTGGGATACACAGCAATGCAGAGTTCCTGAGCAGTGGCTGATAACCAAGTCCCATACCCATGAGGATGGCCTCAAGCACGATCTTGGGTTCATGTCGCACCACAGGTGACCCCATGACACTATACACTCTACACTCTCACACACACACTCACATAAACATACACACACACACTTTCATATACACACACACACACACACACACACACACACACACACACACACACACACACACATCTATGGGGTAAATTTGCAGTTGCAGGTTTGTAATTTCAGATATATTCCATTTTGCTCAAAAAGCACACAATTTGTAGACAGTGTGACACTTTATGAGTTGCTACTTTGAAAATAAAACCAGTTCTGACTCCAAGTTGATACACAGCCAGATTCTATACAAGGCCTCACACCCAAAATGTATTGTCTGGCCTGGGATGTCACCTATGGTAAACTGAGGGAACTAACGAAACCTTCAGTTATCTCGGGACAGTGATTTGAAATAAATTCAGGAATTTGCATATTAATCCCTTCTAATTGGTTAAAGATTTAACAGCCATCTTAGGTTTGTTCAATACATTCGCGTCCGTTCTATGACCCTTTGATCTTCTGGTTCTAAATTCTGTGTCTGATGCCACCTCTCTCAATGACACCTGAAAAATGGAGCAAGACTCTGAAGGCTTGTGTCTTCAAATAAACCTGTATTTCCGACCTACTAACCTCTTCCCACCTCCTTGACCTGTCCGTCTTCCCTGAACTGACCTATCCCCTCCCTACCTCCCCACCTATACTCTCCTCTCCACCTATCTTCTTTTCTCTCCATCTTCGGTGCGCCTCCCCCTCTCTCCCTATTTATTCCAGAACCCTCACCCCATCCCCCTCTCTGATGAAGGGTCTAGGCCCGAAACGTCAGCTTTTGTGTTCCTGAGATGCTGCTTGGCCTGCTGTGTTCATCCAGCTTCACACTTTATTATCTTGGATTCTCCAGCATCTGCAGTTCCCATTATCACTGAGACCATAATCTGGAGTTGTGTGAATTTCAACCATAAATGGGTGACTCCTTACTCTGCGACAATGTGCCTCTGGTCCCAGACTCTCTCACAAGGGGAAACAACCAGTTCACATCTACCCTGTCAAGTTCTCTAAGAATTTTATGTGTTTCAATAAAGTCGCCTCTCATTCTTCTAAATTCCGACGAAAACAGGCACAAACTACTGAACCTTTCCTCATTAGAATCAATCCAGTGAACCTTCCCTGGCTGCATCCGATGCCAGTATATCCATCCTTAGATGACAGTTCCGAACAGCTCACAGTATTCTAGGTGTGGCCCGATCAGCGCTGGTATAGTTTTAGCAAGCCTCCCTTATTCCAAAGGGAAGGGAGTATTTGAATAAAAGTTAAAAAAAAATCATTTATCTTCCTTATTACCTGCTGAATACATGCAGGAACTTTTGGTGATTTATGCACGAGGACCTCCAAATCCATCCGTGTGACAGTTTTCATGGGATCTGATAGATAAGACTCTGCCCCGATTTTAATTGCTTCTGTTCTAAATGCCATAAGGAACACAGGATTAAAATCAGCTCTCAAGTGTTTTAATTAAATTTGGATACATTTACTTTTCATAAGAGGCACTATTTGGCTGATATGAACTGCACTGTTAATGCACAAATTCAATCTCAATCTAAGAATGTTTTCGCTTAAAGAATGTTTTCGCATAAAGGTGTGTTTGGCAATTGTGTCTATGATTTTTCATGTTTCCTTTAAAAGTTTTAAAGGCCAGATAAGTGCTAAGGAGTCTCATTGACTTCTGCCTGCACTTGCAAAGATTGTGTTGCTTTCTGTGTTTCAATTCATGAAAGAAATTCTGACAAATGAGATGCCGTATTTAGAAACATTAACAGTGCTGAGGGCTTGTCCATTAACCTCAAAGAAGCGAAGCCACATCTGATGTCTTCTGAATTACAGTGAATTATATTTCACCATAACACACTTAACAATGAATAATTAAGTATTTAATATGCGCTTATAGTCATGATAAATGATAATTTCACAATTGATAATCCATTAAATCTAATCAACTTCAGAATACAATGGAAAGAGGAATCTACATTGGTGAAATAAATGTGTTTTTAATGCCTGAAATAGAATAGTTACAGTTATTAGCTCAAGATGAGGCACATATCCTACTTGCAAAATGTTGTGATAAATTTAGGGAAAGATTCCACCATGAATGTATTCATATTAGCTTCTGGGTTTTCCTCAGTTACACTCCCTGCCACCCATACTTCTCAGTGGTCAGGCCAATATAAATCATTTGGCAAATTGCACCACAGGAGTGTTCTGTTCCAATCTCGAGAATTGATTGAGGACGAATATATCTAACTGAACGATTAGCTAAGAATTCCTCATCAACACTGACTTCATGAAGGGCAGGAAGAAAGCAGACACAGGATCCAAAAAATTATTGCTTGCCAGAGTCTATTCACCAAATGACAAAGATTGAAATATAACTCTATAAAACATGTCAGAATGCTACATTGATAGCTCATCAATTTTGGGAAGATATATGTTCAATTCACTCCCAAGTAGTTACAGATGTAGTCGCGCAGCACATCAACTGATGGTGATCTAGACTCATTAATACACAGCAAATTGAATGCACATTTTTCACAAGGGCAGACATTCTATGTACCTCTGTATCTGACTTTGCACTGTTTATAACTGACTTCTAATTTGAATGGCAATATGGTGCTCAAAGGCACAACACTTTTAACAATAATTCAACAATTACATATCACTGGCATTGCAATCACCAGAGTCCTCACTCAATAGAGTTTATGGGACCTGAGGAGTGAGCAGGGCCATTGCGTACCGAGCAGTAGCCTACCCTTTGTGGTTTGAATAGCGAAGTTGTGTCTACCATAGGTGGGACAGTGCTATGGGCTGCTGTGTTGGGAATTGGTTCACAGACTTCTTGGGATGAACCATCTTCTTTTACATTTACTCAGTAAGCAGTGGGGAGTGTACAAAAAGAGAAACCAAAAAGGCCTGCATTTATATACTGCCTTCTACAATTCAGCATGCTCCAAAGTACTTCACAGCCAATTTGTCTCAGAATTATTATTGCACCTGAACTACACCTATTGCCCAGAGTTAATCTCTTGCATTTTCCCCAAATCCCATTACTATTCAAATAACCATCCAATGTCCTTGAGTGACTCAATTGATCCTGTGTCATCACATTTCCAGGAAGTATATTCCATATCCTAACAACTCACTGTGTGGGAAAAAAAAATTCTCAAATCATCCTTGTTTGCACATCACTTTAAATCTATGTCTTCTCATTCTTATTTATTTTACCAGCAGAAACAGCTTCACCTAATCTACTTTATCAAGCTTGCTCGTGATTTTGAAATTTCAATTAGATCTCATCTGAGCCTTCTTCTCTCCATCTGGAACAGTCCCAACTTCTTCAATCTATCCTTATGATTGAAGTTTCTTATACCTGGAATCATCTTATAGACATTTTATGAATCTTGTAAAATGTTTCTGCACTGTCTCTAATTCATTCACTTCTTTCTCATAATGTGGCAATATCCACAAACAGACACGATATTCCAATGGAGGTCTAACAAGTGATTTGTACAAATTCAACACCACCTCTTAGCTCTTGTAGTCTATGCCCCCATTAGCAAAGACAAGAGCACTAAATGCTTTATTTACTGCCCCCCTCCATCTGTTCTACAACTTCTAATGATCAATGCACATACACACCTCGCTCTCCCTGCACTTACACCTTTAGAATTGTACCCTCCATTTTATTTCGTCTTTTAGTGAACTTCTAATCGATTTGCTTCATCCCACACTTCTCTGCTTTGAGCCTCATCTGTCCACACCAGCATTTTGGCTATGTCTATTTGGAGTTCCATATGATCCTTCTCGCTGTTTAAATTCTTCCAAGTTTCATGTCATTTGCAAACTTCTCTACATACCAAGATCCAGATTAATTCATACATGTCAGTAAAACAAGCTTCCAAAGTCTAAGCCCTGGAGAACTCCACCACAAACCTTCCTCCAGCCCAAAAAATATCCATTGACCACTACTCTGTTTTCTACCAGTCGGCCAATTTTGGATCCATTTTGTTGCTGCCCTTTTATAGCACGACATACAATTTTCCTCACAGGCATGCTGTAAAACACAGCATTGAATGACTTCTGGAAATCTTAAATACTTCTGAACTGAAATCTGAAAATCAGTGCCCCTTGACAGTGCAGCATTCTCTCAGTACTGCACAACAGTGTCATTCTAGACTTCCGTCCTCAAATTGGGAAAACAAACCCACAGCCCTCTAACTCAGAGAAGTTGTGCCACGAAGTTAGTGATAGCTGTCATACATGCCAACACCAGGGAGCCACACTACATTGCTATCCTTTGAGGGGAGGACCTTGGACTGGCAAACAGAACTACCACCAAAAAATAGATTTTCATTGTTGAGCAATTGTTTCCAGAGATTTATTACCCTGTCTACATACGTTTTGTTAACGTTCAATATTTTCGTTTTATACTGTCTTTAGAAAGACCTCATTTCTCTCATGACACCCATCTTCTGATTGTCAGCATTTCAGATTGAGTTCTGCAGGGCTAAGAAATGGTCCCAAAGACAGTTTGGTTATCATTACCTTTCTCCATTATAGGAATCCCCAATTGGGAGGGAAAGTATATTCTTCATATGTCCGCTGAGTTGTTGAATTGCACAGGAATCAGTAATAGGTTTTGAATAAAAACAGAAAATGCTAGAGAAACTCAGCAGGTCAGGCATCATCCAAAGATAGAGCAATAGCATTAATTTTATGTGTGATATGACTTTCTCTTGAACTCTACTTTCCCTCTGTGCTGTCTTCTTGGTCCTTCATTACATCCCACTATCTTTCCACCACATGCACCAGGATTACATTTGCCATAATAGGAGATGACCCTTCAGACAAATGCACAGGGAGGAGTAACAGCAGCAGGCATGTATTCAGGATGTAATGGCCTCCCTTGCCCAGAAGCCACATCAGCGCAGCCTGCTTGTCTCCATGGACAAGCTGGCAGCTCTTGATATGAGATGATCACAGCACCCCAAGGGACTCATGAAGAGCCACACAGACTTGCATTCTATCAGTGTAATGAGAATTTGGCACTTTGACCTTAGACCAGGTTCCCCTTTCTACCAGGAAATAATGTCACCCAGTTGGAGGAGGAACCACAGATGGGCCCTACAGACAGCTCTGCAGGTGGCCAGGTCCTCCAACCCCAACCTGGCTGTCAACTCCTGTAAGTTCATATCCTCTGGCAAGAGGACACTTAAAATTTCCAGGCACAAGAGCGACTTGTTTGCCCCACCAAAACTCCTGACAACAATGTACATCAGAGCAGACCAGCTGCAGAACTAGTCAGTACACTGAGGCCCAGTAAAAGGGAAAGAAGGAAAGGAATTGAAGACACTTGGGTGGCACAAGCGAAGACAGCTATCATGTTAATCGAGCTTGTACGTAAATGTTGTTACATATAACTTTCAAGCGTTTTCCTTTGTCTCCATCGACTCACTCAATGCATTTCCCCATTCTCTAGCAGCAGTTCAGTCCACACAACAGGCTTCATGGGTTAAGGTTTGCAATGAGAATCTACCCTAAAAACTATAAGCAGGAGGAACAATAGCATGGAGCACTACAGGAAACTTTGGCCCTGCTGAATGAAAATCTTTATTGTCTGCCTCCCTTTGTGGGCGAAGGCATAGCTGCCAAAGACTTGTCCAGCTTTACCAGAAAGGTGCCACCGACAGAGATGGTCAATGCTATACAGTGACCAACAAGTTAACAGCCCACATGCCTTTGAGCTAGAATTTAAAAGCTGTAGGAACCACTTTCGCTGCCTCACAGTTCAAGTTACCATCCACTCTGAGTGTCATCCCACACATTTTCCTATTGGGCAATTTCGATTTCCAGCACATTGGAAGAAGAGACTCCCAGCCTCAGCTGCTAAAGAGGCAAGTTGGCCTGTTAAAAAGGCATTTAATAAGTATTAATCCCCATCAATTGGACTCTCACTGTTGCCTAATGAGAATTTCATCATGCCACTTGTGAAAAGCATAAAAGATAGAGTGAAATGACCTGGACATTAAAGTGGGCCACACTAGACTTGTAGTCCAATTCTGCTAGGCATCTTGCCAAAGCAATGAAGGATCAGCCACTGGCAATGGGCCTGAGCCATGGAAAACCATCCTCAATTCTCCCTTTAATTGTTCCAACTAAAATTATTCAGAGTGTGGTCACCCAAGAAGTAATAACAGTCAGTGCTGAAGGAGCAGAGGTAGTGTTGTAAGAAGAATACAGGGCAGCAGCACAAAGTAGAAAACATAGACATACAGAACCCCTGATTTACTTGATTTGACTAAAAAATGTTTGCCAATGTGAACAGATGAGTAGAAAGCCAAGCTTGCAAAAAGAAAATTATTTGCTTTGACTTTCATTCTGAGCCTATTTGCTTCTGCAGATTTCAAGTCGAGTGGTCAGAGCCCTTACTAGACTTTGCAAGTCAAGATCTGAACATGCTGTTAGTTAGAAGATTCAGACTATTTTAATAACTTTTCATTTGGAGTCCAATCAGGGATAAAAGCTGCCTGCAACACAGTGGCAAAAAGAGCTAACTCTGAAGAAGGGTCTAGGCCTGAAAGGTCAACCTTCCTGCTCCTCTGATGCTACTTGGCCTGCTGTGTTCATCCAGCTCTACACCTTGTTATCTCAGATTCTCCAGCATCTGCAGTTCCTCCTACCTCTGGCATAAAGAGCCAGGAGGCCCCAGTTATCTCAGGCCATATGCATAGTGGATAAGTGGAAAAATAAAGGATAACTTGTCATCCCAGTCTGCTGGGCTCAACAGGGTAATCACTGTAGCAGGTTTTACTCGGGAGCACAACAGCTAAGATCCCCCAGGGAACTGACCCACTTCATTTGGCCTCCTGAAGATCTAGCTTTGTACAAGTTCCCCACAAGGAGCCCAGGAAATCTTACAGCAGCAAAAGGCAGACAAGCAATTTGGCTAAATTATATTTACCCCTCTTTCCTGACCTTCGTATTCTGAGAAATAAACATTTCTGGGAAATCTATGTCAAACTCCCATTATGATTTAACCAAACATGTGTTCAAGATGTATCAGATGCAGAAATAACAAGCGATTGAAGATTCAGGAAGGGAATATCATTGGGAAGGACCGAAAATTTGAAAGAGCAACATCGTAAGAGTATGCATAACAATAAGTATACAACCTAAAACCAAAAAAAAAGTTCATTTGGAGGATTGTGCTCAGTCATCAGTAATTCCTGCTATGAACTGATCTTACAAAAGTCAAAGTTGCAGTTTCATGTGAACCATACATGAAATTGACACTGGAATTTGGAGTGAAAACAACTGCTCTCTGAGTGAATAGAGAACCTGCAAAGCATTGTAATCACCTGCATACCCTTACCACATTTTAGAATTATCTCTTGCTATTTTGGTTTGAACAGGTAGCCAGATGTTTTAACACCTGTGCCAGCAATTACTCAAGTTAAGCAGCATTCAAAACCAAAAAAAAACGAATTATCTAATTTTTTTGCTAACCTACTCCTACTTTGTAATGTATTACTACAATTCAATTTTGCAAAAGCACACTTTTGTGGGCAGGATTCCAATAAAAGCCAATAAATGAATGAAAAGGTAAGAATGTAAAAGTGTGCCTTTTAACATTTGTCTCTTAATTCTCTGAGGGAATAGAGTAATTGTATTTAAGGGTAAAAGCATAAAATCGCTGACTATTTATACAAAGTAAGCCCCCGTGTGTTTAATTAAAATGAAACCTCATTGCAAATTAATTGCTTTAAAAGTCACCATCAAAGCAGTCATAGAGCAGCAGGAAATGGATTTAGTGTCCCAAACCTCTGCTACATTCCCAGAATCAGTCACATCAGTGAAAGAAGGTCATGTTCCTCTCCACAGAAAAAGAGGTGTCATCATTGAGTTACTCTTGCATGTCTCGTAATGGTGTGAAGAACAATGTTTGAAAGCAAGAAATAGTAAACTCAGAATTCAAAATGAAACAAAATGCCACTCACTAAGTTGTCTCCATTTGGAATTCTTCGAACCATGTTTAGAATATTCTCTACACTTCTAAGGGCTACAATGTCAAACAGGCTTTGATGTTTTGAGAGGGAATTCAAAGGAGAACAATAGAAAGCACATAACGACTCAGAATTCTGAGCTATGAAAATAGGCTTACCAAATGAAATGTGTTTTCACCATCAAAAAGAGGACCGAAGGGAAGATGAAGCCCATTTTGTCACTTTGTTGCAGGCAACTAGAAATCAAGACCTTCTAGTCCCAGAATTGTCACAAAATATGTTTAAAAAGTATGCTAAACTCACCATTTACCTGTTTTTTTTTAGACCCAGGTTATCAGAAAGCATGGACCAGGATTCTGTACATTAAAAAAATTATTATTTACTAGAATTGTTAGAATTAGGATTAGAATCCTTAGAGTGTGGAAACAGGCCCTTCGGCCCAACAAGTCCACACCGAACCTCGGTGCATCCCACCCAGACTAATTCAACTACATCAAATTGATTTTGCTACAAGCAAACGATAATGAACTGTCAACATATAATTCTACCAGGGAAAAACAGTCCTGCCAGAGTCAAGTGAGGTGGGGATACAGCAATGTCATTGGGCTGGTAACCCAGAGGCCCAGAGGCCCAGACTCACATGGGTTCAAATCTCACCTGGACTTCAAATTTGATTGAAATTTAACATCAGTAATGGTGAACATGAAACTATTTCTTATAAATCTGGTTGAAGTTTTTGAGGAGGTGACCAGACATGTAGATGAAGTTAAGGCAGTTATAGAATCGCTAGAATCCCTACAGTACAGAAACAGGCCCTTCGGCCCAACAAGCCCACACTGAACCTTGGAGCAACCCACCCAGATCCATCCCCCATAACCCACCTAATCTACACACCCCTGAACACTATGGGCAATTTATCATGGCCAATCCACTTAGCCTGCACATCTTTGGACTGTGGGAGGAAACCAGAGCACCCAGAGGAAACCCACACAGACATGGGGAGAATGTGCAAACTCCACACAGACAGTCACCCGAGGCTGGAATCAAACCTGGGTCCCTGGCACTGTGTGGCAGCAGTGCTAACCACTGAGCCACTGTGCTGCCCTAAGTTGATGTATATGGATTTCAGTAAGGCTTTCAACAAGATCCCCCATGGGAAAATGAGGAAAAAAGTAAAAGCACACAGGATGAAGGGTAATGGGAACTGCAGATGCTGGAGAATCCGAGATAACAAAGTGTGGAGCTGGATGAACACAGCAGGCCAAGCAGCATCTTAGGAGCACAAAAGCTGGTGCTTTGGGCCTAGACCCTTCATCAAAAATGGGGGATGGGGAGTGGGTTCTGAAATAAATAGGGAGAGAGGGGGAGGCGGATCGAAGCTGGATAGAGGAGAAGATAGGTGGAGAGGAGACAGCCAAGTTAAAGGGGCGGGGATGAAGCTTGTAGAGGTGAGTGTAGGTGGCAAGGTAGGGAGGGAATAGGTCAGTCCAGGGAGGATGGACAGGTTAAGGGGGTGGGATGAGGTTAGAAGGTAGGAAATGGGTGTGTGGCTTGAGGTGGGAGGAGGGGATAGGTGAGAGGAAGGATAGGTTAGGGAGGCAGGGACGAGCTGGGCTGGTTTTGGGATGCAGTGGGGGGAGGGGGCGAGCTGGGCTGGTTTTGGGATGCCGTGGGGGAGGGGAGCTGCAAAGCTCCCAAGCAAAATATGAGTTGCTATTCCTACAACCTTCGGGTGGCATCCTGGTGGCACTGCAGGAGGCCCAGGGTGGACATGTCGTCCAAGGAATGGGAGGGGGAGTTAAAATGGTTCGCAACTGGGAGATGCAGTTGTTTATTGCGAACCTGGCAAGTTGGATCCAAGGTTGGTTTACTGACAGAGGGCGGTGGTACAAGGATGTTTATATGACTGGATATTGGTGTCCAATGGCTTACCACAGGGGTTAGTGCCAAGTCCCTTATCTTAATTTTCTTTATTCATTCACAGAATGAGGGCATCACTGGCTGGCCAGCATTTATTGCCCTGAGGGCAATTAAGAGTCAATCGTATTACTGTGGGTCTGAAGTCACATGTAGGCCAGACCAGGTAAAGATGGCCGCTTCCTTCTCTAAAGGACATTAGTGAGCCAGATGGGCTTTTCCCCAACAATTAGTGATGGATTCATGATCATCATTGGACTCTTAATTCCAATATTTATTGAATCTAAATTCCACCATCTGCCACAGGGGGATCGAACCCAGGTCCCCAGGACATTCCCTGAGTCTCTGGATTAACAGTCCAGTGATATTACCGCTAGGGTCTGCCTCCCCTTTTGTTTGTGATATATAAAATATTATGTAGCTGAGAATGTTGGGGGGGGCTGGTAAGCAAGTTTATGGATGACACAAAGATTGGCCAGATGTTGACAGTGAGGAAAAAGATCTGAGGTTACAGAAGGATATACACAGATTGGTTCAAAGGGCTGATCAGTGGCAGATGAAATTTAGCCCTGATCAATGTAAGGTGATGAACGTTAGAAGAAGTAACAGCACAAAGGAGTAGTCAGTAAATAGTAGCACATTATGAAGCTCAGGGTAACAGAAGGATCTTGAGGAGCTTGTTCACAAATCCCTGAAGACAGCAAAACAAGATAATAGAGTCCTCAAGAAGGCATATGCCTTTATCAGTTGAAGCGTAGATTATAAGAGCCAGAAGGTTATGTTGGAGGTGTACGGGTTTTTGGTTAGGCCATAGCTGGGATATTGTGTGCAACTCTAGTCATAACACTATTATAGGATGGGCGCAATTGCAGAGGATGTTTGTCAGGATGTTCTCAGGGGTTGAGCAGTTTAGCTATGTAGAGAAACTGGATAAATTCAAGTTATTTGCTTCCTGAGGAGAGAAGGTTTTATGGGATGGGGTGAGGGAACCTACAGAAGTGTATAACATAAGGAGGGGCATCGGCAGGGTGGAAAGAAAAGAGCAGTTGTCCTTAATAACAAGGTTAATAATGGTTTAAGCATGGTTAAACATAGTTAATAACAAGGGGGTGCTTAATTTCAAGATGAGAGGCAGAAGGTTTAGAGGGGACTTGAAGAAACCGTTTTCACCCAGAGGATGGTAGAGGTCTGGAATGTGTTGCCTGGGAGGATATTTGGGGCAAAAAAAATTCCCTATAACCTTTAAAAAGTACTTGGATGAGCACTTGAAGCATCAGAATTTTCAAAGTTAAGGGCCTAATGCTGGATGGTGGGACTAGTGCTGATTTAGTGTATTTTTGGCTGTGCAGACTTGATGGACAATTTCTGTACACTGCTATGAAAACCTTAACCAAATCTCACACCCTCCATACACATTCACATGTAAACAGACATATAGAAATCATTGGTGTCACAGAAACATTGATAAATAAAGTAAGAGTAAGGTATTTAGTACTTTAAGCCTTAAGCAATTCAATGGACCCTGTCCGCAGGGTTTGCTGAAATAATCCTTTTGGCTTGTTAGAACTCAATCCCTTTTCTTCAGGTACTTTCACTTCATTCAGGGGACACTATGTGATTGGTTCATACTTGTAAAGTCTCTGCCTTATTGTTTAAAAACCATAACGTAGTGAGGAAAATAAGTGGGCTCTATGGGTATCTTACAGGAAACAGAGAGACAGAGAAAAAGAGAGAGATAAAGAGACAGAGAGAGCCATAGAGAGGGCAAGATGGAGAGAGACAGAGAGTTGGAGAGAGAGAAAGACAGAGAGACAGAAAGAGAAAGAGAAACAGACAGCAACATAGAGAGACAGAAAGAAACAGAGAGGCAGACAGGATCAGGGACAGGTACAGGGTCAGACACAGCTTAGATACAAGTGCACAGGACGTGCTGTTTGAGGACATGGACATTGGCGTAGTGGGTATCCATAATCAGGCATTGAGGATTTTTAACTGAGGTGTTGCCTACTTCATTAGCTTACAGAAAGTCAGATAAAAAATCATTACCAGGATGAGGTTGTAAAGTTAAATAGTCACGTAATTGATAAAACCGGTGTAAATAAAACATTTTGCAAGTTGCAAAAGAATTAGTTCAATGTCATGTCTAATAATACTTTTCTTTCTTCACAAGAAAGGACATTGTTTGAAGGAGCTGCTCAACTGTATTTTTGGTGATTATGCGGGAGATCCCACCAAATTTGTCATATTGCTGTTCAGCATTTGCTGCATTGAATTCAGTAATCAGAGTAAACTCTTATTTAAATGGCCATATGTCTGAAGTAGCTCTTGAATTACTGATAGGAATTCACAAACAATGTTGCATTCATTCAACAAGCTCCTCTGGCCTGAAACAGAGAAAAAAATGCATCAAACTGTTCCTGCAAAATTCAGTCTTTGACACCATACACTAAATTTTGCTCTTGTAATTACACTGGATGGAAGCAGGCTGGCTTTGTTGTCACTGAAAGAAACCCCTTTCCACCCTCAAAAGTCTGAATGATACAAAATACCTATGTGTTCAAAAATCACAATGAAATGGTGCCAGCAGAACTGAGGCTGTCTGATTACAATGTGAGAAAAAAGTAGCATGCATCCCAGAAAACTGTACGTGGAAGGTTACCCTCTATTTTTGCCTTAACATACGTTCTACAAAGTGATTCCATTGAACTGGGATAACAAGGTGTAGAGCTGGATGAACACAGCAGGTCACACAGCGTCAGAGGGGCAGATAAGCTGATGTTTCAGGTTTGGACCCTTCTTCAGAAATCCTTTCTGACCTGAAACGTCAGCTTTCCTCCTCGTCTGATGCTGCCTGGCCTGCTGTGTTCATCCAGTTCCACGCCTTGTTATCTCAGGCTCCAGCATCGGCAGTTCCTACTATCTCCACTGAACTGAGTTACACTTCATTGCCAAAACATTCACGGTCATAACTTTCCATCCGGGCCAGCTCTGCCTCAATTATGCATCCTTGCTGAAGCTGCTTGGGAGAGTGTTTCTCCTGTCCTTTGAGACACATGATCAGGCATTCAGTGTTCAGCTGAAAGAGAAGGTGAGGCCTGAATTTCAGTCTAGATGATGTGCTTAAGTCTCTAAAGTGGAATTGACTTTGTGTCATATCAACAGTAGCTACAGCTTGATATCTCTAATCATAGGCAAAACAATCTGGCTTCCACTGTGGCCTGTTTGTTGGAGTGGAAGCATTGACATTGTGGCTTGTCGATGTCGACCCCATCCTCATCCTCCATCCTAAACAGGTCATGGCAGAAAGGCCTGGAAACAGCATTCAAACCCTACCATCAATCAAAGCATTTATGCAGGTAATTAATACATAATGCACCCTCTGGTATTAACCTGGGATGGATTGAGAGACCTGTTATGTGAGGAGCATGACACAGAAGCAGCCATGTTTGCTTGTGGGCTCCCTACGGGGCATCCCTTCTTCAAAGGCTCTCTATGCATGATCTAAGGAACCTGACATTGGGAAGGGTTGGGTGGGATTGCTGAAAGTCAACACTTGCTCTTGTGACTGAACCCTCCTCTCCTATTATTGCTGACACACAGCCTCATTCCTGCCATCTGTCTCTGTGTTCCTCCTCAGTACAACATAGATGTTATGTCTGCAGCAGAAACCACCTTCCCTAATGAACTGATCAGTCCAGGAAAACTGCTGTTTTCTGATAGCCCAGCAGCTCTCAGCAGGCTGCACTCCCAACCCTGCCACCAAGGTTCTTGAACCCAGGGGAAGGAGCACATGCCTTGTTAAGTGTCTCAATAGGACAGGATGTCTCAAAAAGAGACAATGCCAATCTTTTATCACTCCTCAGCTACAGCCAAGACTGTCCTTATCTCGCCAAGCCTCTGTCCCAAGTCCTCAAAGGGAACTAAACACGAGTTCTAGAGATAGTAGGAACTGCAGATACTGGAGAATCTGAGATAACACAGTGTGAAGTTGGATGAACACAGCAGGCCAAGCAGCATCAGAGGAGCAGGAAGGCTGACATTTCGGGCCTAGAGCATTCTTCAGAAATGACTTGTTGAGGTATGTGAGAAATGATTATATTAAAGGTTATTTTTCCCCTTCACATATGGAATCTCATACTGTCAGCAGTTTATCAATATGTCAAGAATATATAGGAAGTACAAACTTGAATTTTTGGTCTGATTGGGCCAGTCCAACAAAACTAAATTTGCACTAATGGAAACATTTCGATTGTGTTAGTACTTTTACCATTCAGAGCTTGAAATGCATGTAACACATCCTTCTGTCACTTTTCAAAAGAATGAAACTGACCAAACTATAAGCCACTGTGATGTTTGTATGGCACTTGTACAGGTTTTTTTATTTTAGAGTAAAGAATTGAGATAAGTTGGAATGATGGCAACTTGTCAAAAGCAGAAGGTGAGTTTCATTTCACTACCCGCAAGAGAGCAAAACCTTAGGGAGGTAACTATTCTTTTTAAATTGCCACAAACGTTTCCTCCAAGGCTTTCCTGAGGAGATCATTAAGAGGGTCTCAATTTAAGCAGACCATTTTCCTGCCCCTTTAAATTTTATGGCCCTGTTCAGTATTAAGGATTGCCACGAAATTTTTATCTTCCGCTAGCCAGGGTGCATGAAGGAAGTACAGCGGAACATAATGTAGAGCACCCAAAACAGTATTCCCTAAAGGAGCAGCTTGTGGCCATTCGGTAAACATTCACAGAAAGATTTTTAAAATGAATTTTGCGGCGATACGTGGAACATGATTACTCCTCCAAGACCCATGGCAAATGTAATCGCCACTTGTCTTCTTGTGCCTGTCCTTCTGCTATTGTCTGTTCCACCTAAAAGTTCCCCATTGGTTCAGCTTCAAGGAGGAGTAACTGTAAGGCAATTCCCAAGAAGTTGCCTTCAAATTTTTTGTAAATTCGGGAGAGTGCTATTTTTGTGACGTTTGTAGAAACATCAATGCCCCTTCCTCCTACTACATATATCCAGCTTGACGCCTGCATGGGTCCCCCAGATTCCAAATCATAGAATCCCTACAGCTTGGAAACAGGCTCTTCGGCCCAGCAAATCCACAATGACCCTCGGAGCACCCCATCCAGACCCATCCCCCATAACACACGCTTGAATACTGCAGGCAATTTAGCATGGCCAATTCACCAAGCCGGCACATCATTGGACTGAGGGAGGAAACCAGAGCACCCTGAGGAAACCCACGCAGACACGGGGAGAATGTGCAAACTCCACACAGACAGTCACCCGAGGGTGGAATTGAACCAGGTCCCTGGCGCTGTGAGGCAGCAGTGCTAACCACTGAGCCACCTTGCCACCCCTTCTTCCACCACAGTATTGTCATAGCCCGCAGCTCACTGGTGCTCATTGAGGCAATGCTGAGGAGACGCAAATGCAAAAATAAAGAAAACAAAAGCTTGGACAAACTAATGACTGTTACTATGGCTTTTAAAAATGACTGGAGAGGGAGAGAGTGGAGGGCTGAGGGAGACAGTCAAACTATAAATTTGAAAGAAAATTTCTAAATGAAGCTTGTGACTAACATTATTCTTCTGTAACATTAGTCCCAGAGGTTGAAACAATACCACTAATACCAGATTGGTTTGCAACTTGAAAAAAAAGTAAGCTCAACGCAGTAAATTAACAACAGATGACTTAGATCCTAACCCGGTTACTTTGTACATTTCAATTAGCCAAGAAGAAATAACACAGCTTTTAGATAACAACGGAGAGTAAAATGTAGACCATAAACTGAGCACTACATGCACTGAGTAGTATGAATCAACAGGCCAATCAAGGTAAAAAGAGACAGGCTGGGAGTGGTTATTCCCAGTATGACTTAAATTCTACCAGGGGGCCAGGGTACAAACACAAGGTAAGATTCAGACTGAATAATCAGCTTTGTTCCTGTATTTTAATGAATCTACAAAATGTATTCTTCATCTCCACTCTACATCAGTTCTAATTCTGTGCAAACAATAAAATATAGAGATCAGCCAGGCTTTTGGGAAAGGTTGTACTGTGTTGGCATCTCAGGAAACATCTAATTTTACTGCAGGGTGTTCTCTCTTTTCTTCTAATTGGAACAAGCTACTGGCACTTATAGACTACTAGCACAAAATTGGAAACAATTGGGAAATCACTCATTAATCACATCTGAACTGCTGTAAGGAATTGGGAATAATTTTGCTCACACATCATGTAACTATCTTCCACTCACTGAATTTTGCTGGACAAATTGTTGTGTTATACTTGAGAACCTGCCTTTACTGTGGTTTTATTCATGGATTCAGAAACTCTGTTCCATTACACTTCCAACTCGCTTGTCACAATTGTCAATAATTACTTTGCACACAAAGAATCTTTTCAATGATCCTAGCTTGTCACACACAAGTTCATGGAGTATAAATCTGACAAGAGAGAGGGTCTTAAAGGGCTGGTGCTCAGGACAAAACCAGAAAGTAGGATGCAGAGAGAAGCAATTACTCATGTGGGCAATGGTGACAGCATGGGAGGCATTGGGGACGGAGGTCACCTCGAGTAACAGTATGTTCTTCAACTACCTTAAGCCAATATCAAGTATATCCCTTACATCTGTCTGTAGGGGAAGATGGTTCCTACAACAACAAATCTTGCATTTATGTAGTGCTGCTAATGTAGTATAACATCTCAAGAAAGAATATGAAAACTGGCCTTTATACATTTCACTTCCACATCGAGGAAAGCACCAACAAAAGTGGCCAACCATACTATTAGCAGTGAGATGACAGTTTAAGCAATGTGGATTCATTGGCCCCTGTTTAGACACAGAAGATATTTAAAAATATTTTCTTGATCCTGTCAGCTGAGAAAGAGGTAATCAAAACATTATAGGATGTAGACCCCAGTCAGCTTTGGTGAAGCCTTCATCTCTATCCAAGTGACATACTCTAAGAAGATTGGGTGGCTTGTAGTATATGCCAAGTCTGACACTGGTACAAATGCAAATATCATATTTTTAAGCATCTTACATGAGGTGTGCTCAGGAAACGAGCATAGTGTGGTGCAGTCCACACATGATTGTCTAACAGTTTAAAACAGATCTGACATGCCATGCTTTGGCACTATCCAGCTTAAATATCAATACAGCTCATCAGGGTGGTTACTTGAAACCTTGTGCAGCATTGAACCAGATGGACCTTCTAATATCAGTCTACCAGAATGCACGGACCTACATATTATAATGATTTACAAGGTGGCAGATGATCTTGTCTTGAATTTCAACACCAATGATTCCAGACCCCAATACTGGGTCTAATCATCATTCGACTAACTTTTACCTAGACTGGTTTGATGCTTCCAAGTCAATGCAGTGTAGCATCTGATAAAAGATGCTTCTTCCTCAGTGCACCATCATGTTATAGAAAAACTTAAACAGAAACTGGATTCTATGGTACAAAATAACATCACAATATTATCATATTCATCAGTGTTTTGAAGAAAGATGACACTATATGTGTTTGTTTAGATCCAAGCTAATGGAACGATGCATTATAGAGAATAAAGATTTTTGTTCGTGCATGATTCCTACTCTGGAAGTACTTAACCTTAGATTTCAAGTATTTTCCATACTCAATGCCAAGAATGGGTAATGGCCCATATATCTTTCCCAGGAGTCACAGGGACTGACATCTTTTGGAACACCTTTTGGTAATTGTTATTTCTTCAGATTACCATTTGGATTATTTGTCAGGCAAGATATATTCCAGTAGCATACGGATTGTATCACAGAGAATCTATCTGGCTGTTTCTATTTCATAGGTGACTTTGCAGTTCTCAGAAGAATTAGACATAGCCATGATTCAAGCCTTCATCAGCTCATGGCAGCAGCAAGGAAAGATCAACTTGTCTTCAACAGTTAAAAAAATGTCAAATCAATATGAGCTGAATCAAATTCTTTGATTCAATCTACTTGTCAATGGTTGTAGACCAAATCCCACTAAAATGGAGGACATACAGAAGATGCTTTCATGGCAATACAAAGATGATTTCTAAAAGTGTGAGACTTTTAATGAATGATTGATGAGTGATTTTATCGTCACTTATTTTGCAGCAAAAATTACAGTAAAATACAGTGAAAAACTTCCATTGTCGCCATGATCCGGCGCTATTTTGAATAGTTTAAGAATAATAAAAAAGATGTAGCTTAACAAACCCTCCACCACTGCCAGACCCAAGCATCATCTAAGTTGCCACCTTTCATGTGCCATCTCTCGCTGCTGGATCTACTTCACTGGCATCGCCTCTGCAGATGTAGCAGCAGATACTAGGTCCCAAGCTCGCCTCTCTGCCAGCCACTACTTTGCTGCATTTGCCAGAATCCTGCTCCAGGCTCACCAACCACCTCACCACTGTCCGCCAGAGTCCTGCGATGAGTTCACCAGTCATCTCACCGCCATCTGCCAGTGTCCCATTTTGGAATCACAAGCCACCTCGCCGCCATCTGCCTGTGTCCCGCTTTGGAATCACTAGCTACCTCGCCGCCATCTGCCAGTGTCCTGCTTTGGAATCACCAGGCACCTTGCCGCCATCTGCCAGTGTCCTGTTTTGGAATCACGAGCCACCCTACTGCCATCTGCCAGTGCACCATTTTGGAATCACGAGCCACCTTGCCGCCATCTGCCAGTGTCCGCTTTGGAATCACCAGTCACCTCGTTGCCATCTGCCAGTGTTCCACTTTGGAATCATGAGCCACCTTACTGCCATCTGCCAGTGTCCTATTTGGAATCACCAGTCACCTCGCTGCCATCTGCTTTGGAATCACGAGCCACCTTACTGCCATCTGCCAGTGTCCCGCTTTGGAATCACGAGCCACCTTACTGCCATCTGCCAGTGTCCCGCTCTGGGCCTACCAGCTGGCACCATGCGCCAGACCCTGACAAAGCCACCCTCCTACTGCCTTCCACCTTCTTCATCAATACCGTCACTGCCAATGCTGCCACAACCAACCTCTCCCCAGAAGGTAAACAGAAGTAAATACTAAAAAGAAAAACTTTTTTACCTTCTGTATTTTGTGAATTTTGTAACCAAGGTATCTCCTCTTACGATTTTCTTCCCAAAAACACATTGTACCCATGGAAGTAAGATTATAAATACATTTTTCAGTCAATAAAACATGCTCCATCATCCACTGAGTGTATTTCAATATTACGCATGCTCCTATTTAACCACATTCGAAGGAGATGCATTCAAGGAAGGCCTCAGCGTGTGCCCAAGACAGGTTGACAGGCCTATTGTGTTTGGTTCAAGGTCCTTATGACAGCCAATATTGAAAGAGACACTCTGCTCTAGTTTTTAGGATACGCAGTTTCATACGTAACCAGTCATCAAAGACTTCATTCTTTATAGTAACTACAAACATCAGAAATGATCTGTCAAAAACGTCACACATGTGCACCTCCACGAAAGCAATGTGTATTTGTGAAGTCCAATGATGAAATTTAAAAGTTAAATGTAAACTAGGTTCTCAAATGACATTGCCAATGTTCTTAACTGAGTTCCAAACCCTTCCAAAAACAAACATTTCTTTTCATTCTAGAAGTAGGTGCTATTGAATCAAAACTGGAAAAATTATCTTATGATTGACCTCATAGATTTGATCACAGCAGATTCAGAAAGGTATTGAATAATGACTAGCTGGAACAGTTCAAGCAGATAATAATTAAAATTGGCCTGAAGACATCCATCATGCTCCCAGACTAGTATATTTTGTTTGGTCATTCAGAGATGAAATAGGAATCTCCAAGAATGTAATCTTTAAAGGTAGATAAGTCATCATATGACAAAGATAATAAGCTGGATGAACACAGCATCATAGGAGCAGAAAAGCTGACGGTTCGGGCCTAGACCTTTTTTCAGAAAAAAAAGAAAGGTCTAGGCCCAAAATGTCAGCTTTTCTGTTCCTATGATGCTGTCTGGCCTGCTGTGTTCATCCAGCTCTACACCTTGTTATCTCAGATTCTCCTATATCTGCAGTTCCTACTGTCTCTCATCATTCCACAAGCGCTACATTGAGATATGTTAGAGATTGCTGCATAAATCAATATATTGTACTGGCATTAATAAGGGCATTGATCAACTATAAAAGTCATGTGAAATGTGCCAATTCCATCAAACATAACAATCAAGAGATCCTTTAATTCCACACAAAACATCTTCAGAGATGTAGTGCAAGATTGCAACTGATATTTCCCATGTCCATGAACACAATTACATTCTGACGACTGACTATTTCACAAAATTCCATGTTGTTTGGCAAAATTAAAGATACCAGTAGCAGACCAATTGTTGACAGGTAAACTATTGTATTCAGTGTATTTACTGTACTCAAACAAATTGTGTCCAAAAGTGACCTGCAGTTTATCAGTGCAAACTTTCAAGATACGCACAGGAAGAAGGCTGTTTAGCACATTACTTCCTCTTCTCACTACCTTCCGTCAAGGAGTATCACAGAATACATCATTCTTATCATAAAATTCATGAACATTAAATGTAAAGGCTGAGGTGCTGGATAGCTATATTAAATCAAAGTGCTATGCGTTTAGGCAATGGTTTATCCTCACAGGTGGCACTCATGTTTGAGAGACAGAGCTGCACAGTTCAACACCAATTTTTAAAGAACTGCTGCACTTTCGAAAGGCAAGATACCTGATATTCTTTGTAAGTGCTGTTTGCACAACTGCTGGTTGAAGCAGTGGGGAAAGCTGGAGCCAGGGAGCTCCATACAAATAAAGCCCAAAACTCAATAAGTAGCTGATTTCTCTATGACTGGTGACTGGTTATCAATAGCTAAGGTCTTCTACCTGCCAACAACTACCACAGGTAATTTGTGAGTATGAATGTTTGGGAAGAAGAATCCAGAAGGGAAAAAGCTGTTTATGCTCTGTGGCGACAGTGTCACAAATTTGAAGGTAGCTAATCTATTTCCATTCATCAGTTGCTCTAAGCTGTGACCTTTAATTAATAAACCAGAAACCTTTATAAATGTGAACCTGCCATCCTTTGCCTCCAACAAACGAGCGAGTATGGAGAAGGAAAATTGATAGCAATTGTTCTGATCAGCATATGGATCATCTCAGCAAACCCTATGGACAGGAATCACTGAATTATATTTCCAGCCTTTTGACTAATTTATCTGTAGTTAGAATCTTTTTTTTATAATAAATCACAGTTATTGTTAAGGACAGAAACCTGATCTGTTTTCTGCCAACATGGGTCTAAAGACAGGTACTCTGGGCAGTCTACATATTTTATAAAAATTTGTAATTTTTGGGATGACTTTGGGAAAAGCAGGGATAGGTTTGCAGTATGTTATCCAGGTGAAACACAACAATATCACTTACCACCTACCGCAGAGGATGACATTTCCAATACTGAACCTATCATGCCAAACACCAAACAAACGCCTGTAACATCTATCCAAAAGGATAGTTACACAACCCATAGTGAAGCTACACTGCCAAGTCATAATAGTTACATAATGACTAGATTGTACATGTAGTAGGTACGCCAAGACATTATCTGATAGAGTTCAAGTAAGGGTGGCCTTCTTCCAATCAAGCTAACACAGTCTTAACACTGGTTCATCTTCCAATCAAATACAAACCCAATGGAATATCAGCTACCAGGAGGAAGGCCAGCAATGCTGAACATTACCCTTATCAAGGTGCTGTTGTAGGATTACCATTTCAAAACTAAATTGGATATTTGATATATAAAATTGAAGAAGTGTCTGGGCACCAATAAACCTATAACCCAATGAGCTGTCTGTTTCTGTATCACTGTTCAAATACCCAATCATTCTGTCCCTTCCTCTTGGCATGGACAATCCTATCAGAGTCTATGCTACAAGATGAAAGAGCAGGGCAGAATCACAACTCTTCAGTGAGCAATGTCCTACATTCAGTGTAGTTCCATTCATGTGTCACCATGGATGGTGGGGGAAGGGGAGGGAATATATGGTTTTGGTAGCTGTAGCAGCTTTCATTGGGCTTTCTTCTGACTAAGGGAAGGCTTCAAGAGTCAAATTCCTAGGGCCTGAGGGATAGAAAAGAAGAAAGACTCATATATTCCAAATGGAATCTTTAAGGTCTCATGACAGGGTGAGATATAGATTTGGTCACCCTTAAATGAAAAGAAGGGGTAATTTTGCCAGATTGGAAGGTCGGCACCATTCCTGGCACATGCCTGCCTTAGGGAAGGATTGGGACAGCTGGCCAGGTTTCAAAGAAAAAGCCTGCTCAGGAAAAATTAATATATGTGTTCTGCTAAACGGTTTAAAAGAAAAATCTGCTGTAGAGAATGACAGAATGTGTCTTTTACTGTTGCTTTTATTATGAGAATTGACTTGAAATTAGAAATGCAGTGAAATTTGCAAGTGACTGTGACTCAGGGTGGAATCATTAACTTTCTCATTATCACATAGCTACCTCATTGATATCCAGTTTCCCATTCCTCCAACAGCTGTATAGAAACTAAACAGTGACAATTCCCGACAGAGCAGTAACCTGGCAATTTGAGCTCTCTCCCAACTCCCCTGGACTTTGACTAGTCACCAACATTTAAGTTCCATGGCTATCATACAAGAAATAATGAAACATTGTGGCCTCTTTTCTTGTGAAGTGGCATTTTCAGGAGCATGTCCATATATCTGCATGCAGCAACCTGTCTATAAGTACCAGCCTTTTCTGAGTGATAACTGTGGGAAATAATGTTTCAAGTGCCATTGTGTTTTACAAATTCCTTCTCTTCTAAATCATGCTGTGCTAAAGGACCCTGCACTGAATTGTCCATCATCAACCATTTGAGTGGGTCAACTTAAATGGTAGTATCAACCAAGAAAGGAAGGGAAGGCTCTGGCAGAGAAAAAAAATGGACAAGTGATGGATGGATGAATCAGGGGAATGCAAACATTGATTCTAATGGAAAAATACATCGGGATTGATGTGTACATGCTCCTGAATCATCATTATCTACTTTACCCTATTTTACAATGTCAGGATCTTCTCTCACGGCTCTTCACCTTTTACTTTAGTGTTTCCAAAACATTTTCTTCACAGTTTGCCTATGCTGCCATCTAGTGAAAATGATGCTAGAGCAGGAGAAAGCTCATCGCCAGGTTACTGCTCTGACTTTCATGTCAGGGATGGTCACTGCTTAGTGAAACTAAGGCACTATCTTGCCTAGAGACAAATGCACATTGAATCCCAACACTAAAAGCAGAGATACTTTTTAAGTGCAGTGAAATCCTAAAAGTGCGCAGTAAAAGTGAGTGGCATGGTGGCTCAGTGGTTCGCACTGCAGCCTCACAGCAGCAGGGACCTGAGTTCAATTCCAGCCTCAGGCAACTGTCTGTGTGGAGTTTGCATGTTCTCCCCGTGTCTGCGTGGGTTTCCTCCGGGTGCTCCGGTTTCCTCCCACAGTCCAAAGCTGTGCAACCCAGGTGGATCAGCCATGTTGTTGCCTGTAGTGTTCAGGGGTGTGTAGGTTATAGGGGAGATGGGTCTGGGTAGGGTGCTTAAGGGGCAGTGTGGACTTGTTGGGCTGAACGACCTGTTTCCACACTGTAGGGAGTCTAATCTAATCTAAATTTTGGTAAATCAGTCAAAAGATTCCACAGACCACAATTGGGAATTTTAGCCCAGACATTTAGTGTGACATGGCAGAGTGTAGCACAAGGTGCAAAGTCTGAGCGTAGTTACCATCTGAGTGATGGGTGTGACTATTCTGTTAGGAATCCAGCAGTTAGTTCACTTGCCACAGACAATTTCAGGCATGTTTCTGTGTGATTCTTCAGAGCTCTGCTTCAGTAATTCTACTGCAACTATAAACTTCATTTCTGTTCCTGTCTCCACAGGTGCTGTCAGACCTGCTGACTTTCTCCATTATTCTCTGTTTGTTTCAGATTTCCAACATCCACAGACTCTTCTCTGTATTTGATCATTACAAGAGCATGTTTCAGCAGTAGCAGAGTGTAGAATTAACAGAATAAAGAGGATTTTTCGAGGAGAGAGGTGGGGGCTCAGGGAAGGTAATTTGTGGAGATAGAAGTAAATGAACTTTGTGATACATAGGACATTAGGCTGGGCATTTAGTTTAAGATTAAATAGGATTTAAGATTTAGGGTGCTAAAAAGATGGCTAACGCTGGAGAAAAGAAGGCAGATATTTTCTTTGCATTCTAGGATGATCCTGCAGTTGTTTAACAGTTTTGGCAGAGGAGTTCTGGGCTCAATTGTACTTTATGTGGTCCAACTAGATCTGGCTATAAGTAAATAAGCTAGTTGCCTGTCATATGCATCCATGTCTGCAACGCATCAAGATGGCAATGGAGTAGGCCATCTCTTTTCTTGTTATTTTTCAATTTTTCTCCTTTCCTTTACTTAACCCTTACCTAACTGTCCTTTTGAGCTCGGACAGCATTAGCACTGGTGAGTGGGCACAGCGCGGACATCATAGGGACAGCCCCTCTTATCTTTTCCAGGGTGAGCACAGGACCTGCCATTGAGATCAGTGGCTGCTACATCAGCAGAGGCCACACCGGCGAGATAGGCTTAGTTGCAAAAGATGGTGCCTGAGGATCGGCAACTCCGTAGTTGATTCGGACCAGCGCTGGCAACAGTGAAGCAGTGGTGAAAGGGCATCAGAGCAACATTGATGAGGTTGGCCAGTGGCAGGAGATGCCACTGTGACATTGGCTGAGTCAACGCAAGTGGCGGCCACGTGGTGGTGGAGGAGAGTCGACCCAGCGGGGAAAGATGGCACCTGAAGAGTGGCGATTTCAGCGTTGGTTTGGTCCAGAGTAAAAGGTGATGACACAGTGGAGGAGGGATAATGGCACAGTGCATCATTGATGATGAACTGGCTTGGGACTGATGAGCTTTCTTTAAGCCGCACCTTTCTTTTCTTTCCTTATTCTTAAAACTATCCAAAATGGATTTAAAAAGCTTCTCACTGTATCATCTGTTTTTCTCACTGTAAAATATACGTGACAGCAAAATCATTCATTTGTTGAATCCTTGGAAGCAAGTCAAAGTTTTATTGAGGACAAAATCCTAGGTATATTCAAGGGAGCCCCAAGAATCTGTCAGCACATATGAACATTCTGTGTGCCAAGTGTACACTCAATGATTTATCTAATGGTCCTTGACTTTGAGTATACTCAAATGTCTAGGCCATGTCTAGTGGACATTCAGAGGGGAATCATGAAATACTGTTCCAGTGTCAGATGATCAAAAAATTAGCCAAATCAGATCTCAACGTGAAAACTGCCTCAATAAATCATATTTTTAATTTTTTGAGTTCATGGTGGGTAGCCACAGATATTTTCACATGAGGCTGCAAATGTTCCTGAACAAAAAAATACAAGTTATGGCACAGAAGGAACACAATGAACCAAGCTCTTTCTCTCTTTCTCTCTCTCTCCTCTATGCTGCAATTCAAAAGAAATTAACACAATCTCCAAAGCAAGGTTTTTGCTCATTTCCGAACAATATCCATTCCAAATGTTCAAGACCAGGGAATTACGTCGTAATTCAACTCCTTGGATTTCCATTTCGGTGATTTCTTCCAGTTAGAGACAGTTTAATTTTTCTTTCAGTTTTTGGACATAAAATCTTTGCTAATCTATAACCTAATGCTTTCCAATTTTAATAACTTGTAGATTTCAATCTAAACTCTCGTAGCTGGGAATCTTCAGAAGCTAGACTGTATTGCTGGGATAACTAATTTCTCTGGCCTCCTGTTGAGAGTGAAAACCAAAACTTCCTTCCAAAATAAACTTTGGCATTTTCTGATTTGAATTAAAACATGAGCTTCTGGCCGCAAACACTGACTCTTCTGAATTAAACTGTAAACAAAGCTAATGACCTTAATGTGCTTACATTTCCTTAGTAGTACACTAAATCTTAAAATTCTAAATGTTTTTTAACCCATGGGGATTATTGTTGGGGGCGGGGGGGTGGTGGGTGCTCCTACAGCAGCATGCTTTCTGAGAAAGTATCAGAGATAATGGGAACTGCAGATGCTGGAGATTCCAAGATAATAAAATG
The DNA here is from genome assembly GCF_030684315.1 of Stegostoma tigrinum. Classification (NCBI taxonomy): domain Eukaryota; kingdom Metazoa; phylum Chordata; class Chondrichthyes; order Orectolobiformes; family Stegostomatidae; genus Stegostoma; species Stegostoma tigrinum. Next base: position 111,656,669 of record NC_081357.1, on the reverse strand, counting down.
TGAGGCTGGATGAACACAGCAGGCCAAGCAGCATCTCAGGAGCACAAAAGCTGACGTTTCGGGCCTAGACCCTTCATCAGAGAGGGGGATGGGGGGAGGGAACTGGAATAAATAGGGAGAGAGGGGGAGGCGGACCGAAGATGGAGAGTAAAGAAGATAGGTGGAGAGGGTGTAGGTGGGGAGGTAGGGAGGGGATAGGTCAGTCCAGGGAAGACGGACAGGTCAAGGAGGTGGGATGAGGTTAGTAGGTAGCTGGGGGTGCGGCTTGGGGTGGGAGGAAGGGATGGGTGAGAGGAAGAACCGGTTCGGGAGGCAGAGACAGGTTGGACTGGTTTTGGGATGCAGTGGGTGGGGGGGAAGAGCTGGGCTGGTTGTGTGGTGCAGTGGGGGGAGGGGATGAACTGGGCTGGTTGAGGGATGCAGTGGGGGAAGGGGAGATTTTGAAACTGGTGAAGTCCACATTGATATCAATGTGGACTTCACCAGTTTCAAAATCTCCCCTTCCCCCACTGCATCCCTCAACCAGCCCAGTTCATCCCCTCCCCCCACTGCACCACACAACCAGCCCAGCTCTTCCCCCCCACCCACTGCATCCCAAAACCAGTCCAACCTGTCTCTGCCTCCCGAACCGGTTCTTCCTCTCACCCATCCCTTCCTCCCACCCCAAGCCGCACCCCCAGCTACCTACTAACCTCATCCCACCTCCTTGACCTGTCCGTCTTCCCTGGACTGACCTATCCCCTCCCTACCTCCCCACCTACACCCTCTCCACCTATCTTCTTTACTCTCCATCTTCGGTCCGCCTCCCCCTCTCTCCCTATTTATTCCAGTTCCCTCCCCCCATCCCCCTCTCTGATGAAGGGTCTAGGCCCGAAACGTCAGCTTTTGTGCTCCTGAGATGCTGCTTGGCCTGCTGTGTTCATCCAGCCTCACATTTTATTATCTTGCTTTCTGAGAAATGCTGGTTTTAATTCACTGTCCAGAATGACATCACATATTTCTTTTTAAAAGACCTTCACAGAACTGATCAACATCAATCTGCCTTGCATTTTCAAGCAATACAACTTCCAACAATGATCAATATATGTTGCACTCCTTTCATCACACTGTGACACTTGTTACCCACTCATCACTGTGCAACGCTCCTGCAAGGGATGTCTTTTGGAGAAATGATAGATATTTTTGGGGTTAATGTCCTTGAAGATCTGGATGCAAATTACAGAGAATCAGATAAATTGAAAAACTTCTATCCCACAGAAAATACAAACTTTCAGATATTATAACACAGAGGTACATTGTCAGTTCTCTTCATGCATTTCTCTCTTCCTCTGAAGTGTTACTGTATCTCATAAACAGCAAGAGAATATCATTCTGCATATGTACTACAATTAAGCCGTCACAATAAGCCATTAGTTTTAAGCGAATGTGACAGTATATACCGTTGCTTAGTGTTAATCAGCACATATTTAATGGCCTTTGCACAGTACTTTTCTATATATTTTTCAAAATTCCAAATCCATTTACAACTTGTGTTCTCTTTCCTTTTAATAATATTCTTTCCTATGTATTACATTGTCAGTAAAACAGAAATGAAGAGCCCTTTTCCAATGGATTGTAATGTCTAGATGTCCCACTTCCTTTACTTATATCAAAAATATTCCTGCCACACTAAATATAAGTGGCTGCAGGCATTCAGTGTTGTAGAGAAAGAAGAAATGGCAAAGTTGTTTCAGCCAGATGATCTTATTTTAAAAATATATACTACATTCTTGTACACCTGCCCTGTTTCTGTTTATCATGAGGTTTCACTGGCAGTTCCATTATTCAGTATCAAGTTCACAATCCATGTGGCTGGATGATAATGACCTGAAAATCTGACATTTACATGTTAATGAGGTTGTGTCGGTGGTGAGCAAGATGGCATACAGGCATTCAGCTAAAGTGTCATATTCCCACTTGCCCCATTATGGTTATATACCGGAGGTTCACTTTAGGACTCCAGACAAATAAGTATTTTGTTTATGGCAATACTTGTATGTCATAACGGAGGAGAATCAGAAGTTGCGAGGCAAGAGTCCAACACTGTGATGTGGGAGGTGAAAGATTGTCAGGGTGGGGTGGATGTCAGTCATTTGTGTGATTACAGTCCTTTGGAGATAAGCTTGCTAGGTCAAGGGAAGACATTCTTGTTCCTCCTGGTCCACCAGCAATAGTCGCTGGAACTAATCCTGCAAGTACCCTTCAGCTGCTGGGCTATACAGAGCCTAAAAACAAAAACAGTATGCAGATGTTAACGGTAAAAGTTAAGTTACATTGGAATCCGCCATCCTCTTTTTTGTTCTTTCATGAGATTTGGGTGTCACAGGCATGGATTGCTGAAAGTATTCTTATGGCCTTCCTGATTACTGAGACCAAATTGAACATCCATATCCTATCTACTTCCATTGAATGAGAAGTGAGCAGATTACAGATGGGTCAGGATCAGGTTACTCCATTTCAAATGTTTATTCCCCTATAACCAGGTTCCACAAAGCCCTATCTCCTGATTAAGATGTGACAATTAACCCCATTGTTTTCATTCCCTGCCACAAACTCTGATCCAATTCTCAATATATATTCCTTGACCCATTGCAGAGGCACAAGCAGATCATTTCTGATGAAGGGTCTAGGCCCGAAACGTCAGCTTTTGTGCTCCTGAGATGCTGCTTGGCCTGCTGTGTTCATCTAGCCCCACACTTTGTTATCTTACAAACTTGGCTTTCTGTTTAACCCTTAGCTGAGCTAATAACCTTAGTTTCTTCTCCACCATCAAGATTCTACTTTCATAAAATTTTTTTCAATTCTTCAGCTCATCTTTCACCAACCCTCTCATTCATGCCTTTGTTACCGCATAGCTTTAACTTGGTCCTATACTGTACCCTTTAGTTCCAATGTTGCAAGCTGTGGTAAACTTTACCTAACCCAAAATTATTACTACCATCTGAAATTGCACCAAGCCTCATTAATTTGCTACCTCTGTATTCACAGACTTACAGAAACTTATGATTTGGAAACTTGATAATTTTATAATTCTAATCATTGTTTCCACAGCCTCACATCTCCTTATCATTGTAATGCCATCCAGTCTCACAAATCTCAAGTTCTGCATTTCTTCAATCTTGCCTTCTTGAACATCCCAATTTTCATCACACCACCACCACAACTCTATCTTCAGCTTCCTCACTGCTGAGCTCTGTTTATCATCCCTTAAACCACCTTGCATCTCTTTGACATTTTTCCACATACAATTGAGACCTATGTTTTTGAATAAGTTTTTGGCACCACTTCTAACATTTTCTCATGGAGCTCAGTATCATGTTATGCTTGATAACATTTCTGTGTAGTGCCTTGGGCATTTTCCTGCATTAAATATAAGCTGTTAGCAATCTTGTCAGGTTAATTATAATTTCCAGGTGGGCTCCCAAAAACATTTCTGTTCCTTCTGAGGAGCTCACTTCAAATAAATGCAGCTCTTTTTGCTTGGTCAAAGATGTAGAATGTCTGTTAAGGCTGTCAATTGAATTTCTTCATCTTACATAGTGTAATTGATTGCTCCTTGAAATAGTGTAACTAATCACAACAGCCAAACTGGTTCTTAACATTTTAACCCTTATTCAGTAGTTTATCTAAGGCACTTCTCATGTATCTATTGAAGGAGAGAATTATTAAAAAGATGTCAGTTGGTGCATATCCATCGTTCAAATTTTAACTTGAATGGGTTTCTATGAGGGGTCACAGGTTCAAGGAGAAAGGGCTAAAGTGTAAGGGAGATGTATAAGGAAAGCTTTTCATACAGAGAGCATAGGAGCCTGGAATGCACTGCCAGAGGAGATGGTGCAAGCAGGCACATTAGCGACATTTAAGAAGCATCTGGATTGTTACATGAATAGGGAAGGAATACAAGGATGCAGGCCGAATAAGGGCAGCAGGTTTGTTTTTTAGTTTAGTCAGTGCATGATGATCAGCACAGGCTTGGAGGGCCGAAGGTCCTGTTCCTGTGCCGTACTTCTCGTTTGTTCTTTGTTCATGACTTTGACGAGAACCATTAGGAGTGATAGTAGGCAACATTCCATCCCGCTGATCAGCATGTGGATGCATTGAACTCCTGTTCCGAAAGTCACTGCCACACTATGGTCCTGAGAGATCTGTGCAGCACCAGGTAGGAGGAAAGTAGATAGTGGGGTCCAGCAGAATAGTTCCCATATTTATGAAACTAGCAGAATGCAATATTAAAAAGTTCACAATGCAATGGCCGTTTGAAATTTAAAATGCATTAACTGGTCTCATCATTGAAAGAATGTGCATCAAAGAATGTGCTTAAGCTGAAAAGAGCAGTGGTACCAAAAATTAATACATTTTTTCCACTTTTATGCAGCGAGAAATACATATTAATGAATCTGCCCAAAGCACGACACTACTGTGGTATTTTGCCAGATTATCCCTGCTGTCACTTTGTAACATTTGTCACCTCTACCAGTGTTCTGAAGAAGGGTCCCGACCCCAAACATCAACTTTTCTGCTCCTCTGATGCTGCCTGGCGTGCTATGTCCGTTCAGGACCACACTTTGTTAACAGTGAAAAGTACAGTTGGATTTGGTCAGTCATAGTTACAAGGATGTTAAGGAACTGACAGAGACATATCCGATCCCTCCAAAAGCTAGAGCAGAGGTCTTTGGTTCCACCCTTCGACAGTGGAATGATAGCATCAATGTAATATGAGCATTAACCTCTTTAGCATCATCACCTCCAGCAACAATTATCACTCGTGTTTCTCTAAACAGAAAGGATGCAATATCATTTATATGTGCATCTTCCTTCTCATGAACGTTAAGGCCTGTGGAAAAGTTGGCATATCATCAGTTTTCTGCAGTCCAACACTGGTTTTATCCTCAAGTTGGTTATTCAACTAAATGAAAGTGGGGAAGAAGCACAACTATATTTGTCATTTGCTTCCTTTTGTGAGTTCCCTCCTTGTTACTGCAGGAATTAACATGGACAATGTAGCAGTTTGTTGCTGTGGGAAGGATAAAGTCATCATAGTCTTACTGGACCAGGCTGCTCTTTTATTACAGAGAGGCAGCTGGTGTTGTTTTAACTTGAGGTCTACTGTGCCTCGGATTAAGGGGATAGGATTGAAAAGGATGCAGCAATTGAACTCACACTTTTGACACTATTCTGCATCACAAACCAACTGTCCTGTTAACTGAACTAACTGACATGATAGTTAATTACCAAGCTTTGATTACATTTTACCATTCTGCTCAATAGCACCTTGCATAAGTGCTCATTCAGTTGGTTGGGGGGGTGGGGGGTGGTGTCTCACATTAGAATTACCAATACACTTGGAAACAAATATCTGATCTCTGTGTATCTGAGACAGAGGAGCAATAAAGACTAAATTCAGGATATCAACAACACTATTCGATTTATAGCTTGGTTAAGAATGTGTAAGCCAGCTATTGAATCTCTTCAAGCATGCATTTAATCGCTCCAGTTTTTATTGCCAAGTCAATAATGTTAAAGTGAGACACAGCCCCTTGATTGAATGAGAGATTTGATTGAATAGATTTTAAACAAAGCTTGGGAGTTAACTGTCAACAGGCCCTTTGCCACATTGTTGTCAATCAGAGTCCACTAAACAACAATTAGCACTTTTTTCTCATATTGCATGCATGTTGTTTTCCATTTTCACTGGTATTTCTTGTAAATTGTCCCATAGAGTGCAAGATAAAAATCTTGACAACATTTGTCTTTTCTCAGCAATAATCAACAAAGATGAGTAAATTTTTCGATTGGTTATCATGAACGCTAAATCCTAGAAGAATTATCCCCCTGCTGAGCCTTAGTGCTGTTAAGTATTGTTCATCCATCACAAAGATTAATCTTGTTTGTGGATTTATATTATAAATAAATGATACTCCTGAAATAACTCCACTGAAACAGTACTCCATCACTAAGTCATCCTTTATGTACGTGTGAATAGTGCCTGACTTTAGCACTGCCTCATTCAGAGTCAACTCTCAGAGTGTCAGTACATTTGATGCTTACCTTCTTATCTGTGCAGATCAACAGACCCAAATAGGGAGCTCATATTCTATGAGGTCCAGCTGGCTGACCTCATTACAATCATTCCGACTCTCAGTGACTTGTGTGGCACAATCTGACAAAGGGTCATCGACCCAAAATATTAGAACTGTTCCTCCCTCAATAAATGCTGCCAAATCTGCAGGGCGTTTCCAACCTTTTTTTTCAGATTTCAAGTATCTGCATTATTTTCCTTTTGTGCAACTTATTCACTTGCCTGAAATTACAACCCACTCAATAGTCAATTACCACCTTATGCTTTAGGAACATGAACCACAAGATTAAAATATTTAAACATTCCTCCTCTCACACTGACCTCTCCAGGACTTTCCATTATTCTCCAGAGCCTGAGAAACGATAGCATTGCAGTACTGGCATTGGAAAGCTATGGCATGTGGTAGCATGCCAAGAACTCAACAACACTCATTTGTGAATTACAACTTATAGAATTAATTCAATTTATTTTCCCTGTCCCCTTATTGACTGGCTCCATATTAAACCTCAGAAATAATGTGAAGCAAAAAACAAATAGATGTTTTGTGTTTCGCAACATTGATCTAATTTTGCATTGCAACTTTTGCAACTTTACTTAAAACAATTGGTGATAAGATCAAAAATACATCATAATTCAGGCAACAATTTTGTACAGCACAAACCGATACAGCAATTTTCAAAGATATTCACTCTTGCTATTAAACCCTGCAATATTTGAAGAACCCAGAAAAATTCCTACTACAAAGTAAAATGATTTCAATCTAAATTGAACCGTAACCAGTTTAATCAAAAATAACTACAAGTATTCCTATCAAATTAATCAACCTCAATACAACTTCTTTTACTGATCTTTTCTGTGAACTTGAGATTGACTGCAAAAGGGAAAAAAAATACAGAATTGAAAAGTTATCCAGTAAATACCCGAGTGAGATAATTGGAACTGCAGATGTTGAAGAATCCGAGATAACAAAGTGTCGAGCTGGATGAACACAGCAGGCCAAGCAGCATCTTGGTTTTTGTGCTCCTAAGATGCTGCTTGTCCTGCTGTGTTCATCCAGCTCCATACTTTGTTATATCATTAAATGCTCAATACTGGTTATTGTCCAAATACTTGATAAGTTTTAAATGTTAAAAACTTAGGCTATCGTCAGTGAACAAGGGGGATCGTGATATTGCGAAAAACAACACATTTGTCTTTCAAAACAATTCTCGTGGAATTTCACCTTTTTTGGTTATAATTTCCATACGTGGAATAAAATTTGAAGTGTTTTACAAATCCATTGTTTCAGCGCAGCGAAGGAACATCTTTTCAAATGTAACTGCAGCCTTCTTCCAAAAAGACAAAGGAGACCCTGGAGTTGTACTGAATAGTTTGTAGAGGCTTTGAGAACTTTAATGACAAGAATTATTCAGACAGGCAGAAATAATAATGCTGGCCATAATATAGACCTTCATCATGTTTAACATCTTAGATTTCTTTGCCTTTAATTGCCTTGTGAAGGCCACAGAAATGAAAAATGAGTGATGTGGCCTCTTCAAATGGAGCAAGGAAACAAAATTACATCTAGCTTCAAAATATAATATAATTAATTTCCCCTCCTTAAGCTAAGGCATTAAATCTAATTCATTCACTAAACAAGGTGACAAAATATAAATATTTGCAGTACTGGTGTAATTTTCCTGATTTAGTGTTTGGAGGAGGAGCAAATTTTTTAAAAATAAAATCTGTACTTTTTTTAAAATAAAGTGGTCTTTCTTTGTTTTAAAATAAATGGTTGCAGGTTGGAGATGACATCATCTTGTGCTTCTTGATGACCGTTTACACACTGATTGTTTATTTTAGACGACATGGAAAAAATAGTTTCCTGCTGGAAAATAACCCACCTCATCGACACCTCCCTGAACACCTCAGGCAATTCAGCATGGCCAATCCACCTAACTTACACATCTTCGGACTGTGGGAGGAAGCCAGAGAACCTAGAGACAACCCATGCAGACACAGGAAGAATTTGCAAATTCCACACAGACAGTCACTCAAGGCTGGAATTGAACCCAGGTCCCTGGTGCTGTGAGGCAGCAGAGCTGACCACTGAGCCACCGTGCCATGAAACCATGTGGATTCTGAGAATGTAATTTTCCATCCTGTGGTCTGGACATTTTCTAATTTATTTATCTGAGCGTGCCTGACGAGGTCAACATTAATTGCCCATCCCTAATTGTTCAGAAGGTAGTTAAGAATCAACCACATCACTCTGGGTCTGGAGTCACAAATAAGCCAGACCAGTTAAGGACATCAGTGAAACAGATGGGATTTTCCCTGGCAATTGATTCATGGTTATCATTGGACTCTTAATTCCAGGGTTGTATTGAATTCCAATTCAACCATCTGCCAAAGCAGGATTTGAAAACATGTCCCCTAGGTTGCTGGATTGCTGGCAATGAGACCACTAGGCCATCACCTCCCCAAATGTTTGATTGAACCACAAATTGATATGCAAACACGTACAGATTATTGTGGTTGGTTGACTCACCAAGCTGGCTCATTGTTCCGCACACGTTTCATTACCCTGCTGGGTAACATCATCAGTGCAGCCTCCAATGAAGCATTCTTGTGTTTTCCCACCTGGTATTTGAACTCTGGTGTCCATTGAGCTGGATTACCTCACTTCCAGTTTTCCTTCACAATGGAGTGTATATGGGGACCAGCTCCATGTGTTTGTTGATAGCTTTCATCGTGGGATACAAGGCTTCCAGGAATTCTTGTGTTTGTCTCTGTTTTAGGATAGCAGAACAGATGCTGGAGAATCTGAGATAACAAGGTGTACAGCTGGATGAACACAGCAGGACAAGCAGCATCAGAGGAGCAGGAAAGCTGACGTTTCAGGTCTGGACCCTTCTTCAGAAATGGAGGAGGGGAAGGGGACTCCAAGAAAAATAGAGAGAGGGGGAGGTGATGATAGAATGTGGATAGATGAGCAGATTGTTGAAGGGAAGACAGGCAGGTCAGGGAGGCAGGAATGAAGCCAGTAACAGGTGAGTGTAAGTAGGGAGTTGGGATGGGGTTTGGTCAGTGAGGAGGGAAGGGCGGGTACGTGGGAGGGAAGACGGACAGGTCAAGGAGGCAGGGGTGAGGCTAGTAGGTAGGAAGTGGGGGTGGGCGTTGGTCAGTGAGGCCGGAGGAGCAGATAGGTGGGAGAAAAGACAGACAGGGTAAGGAGGCAGGGACGAAATGGACAGGTCTTGGGATGATGTTGGGGATGGGGAGATTTTGAAGCTTGTGAAATCCACATTGATAACATTGGACTGTAGGGTTCCCAAGGGGAATATGAGGTGCTGTTCCTCCAGCCTTCAGGTGGCATCGTTATGGCACTGGAGGAGGCCCAGGATGGACATGTCATCCAAGGAGTGGGAGGGAGTTGAAGTTGTTCGCGACTGGGAGGTGTTGTCATTTGTCACGAACTGAGCATGGCTGCTTCACAAAGCAGTCTCCAAGGCTCTGCTTGGTTTCCCCAATGTAGAGGAGGCCACAACAGGAACAGTGGATACAGTATACCACATTAGCAGATGTGCAGGTGAACATCTGTTTAATGTGGAAGGTTTTCTTGGGTCCTGAGATGGGGGTGAGGGAGGAGGTATAGGGGCAGGTCTAGTACTTCCTGCTGTTGCAGGGAAAGTGCCAAGAGTGGTGAGGCTAGTGGGGAGCATGGAGCGGCCGAGGGGATCATGGAGAGAGTGGTCCCTCTGGAAGGCAGATAAGGGTGGGAAGAGAAGTACATCCTTGGTAGTGGGGTCAGATTGCAGGTGGCGAAAATAAAGGAGAATGATGCGTTGAATCCGGAGTTTGGTTGGGTGATACGTGAGGACAAAGGGAATTATATCTGTTGTTATTGCAGGAAGGAGATGTGAGGGCTGAGGTGCGGGAAACGTGAGAAATGCAGTTGAGGGTGTTTTCGTCCACTGTAGAGGGGAAATTGCAGTTCTTATCCATGTGGATAGAGATGAGTGAGTATTGGTCGTGTCATTATATTGTGCACATGCAACATCAAATGAAGTGTCGTTGCTGGAAAGAAAGGTCTAAACTGCAAACAAACCGGAAACAGCTCTAAAAACAGGATTGATATTCCAAATGACATGAACAGCAAAAAGGTGCAGAATTATAGGGGTAACATTGCGTGTTTGATTTCCTGGCACAGTGGAGTAGATGGGGAATTCAGGCACTTCTCAACATGATGCCTGTGGTGCAGGGATGATGAACAAAATGGCCAGTTTCTACGTCATTTTGCGATTCTGTGATGATGAACATCAAGCCACATCAAAAACATAGACAGAGCAATTTTTTACAGCGACTTAGTTGCACTGGAACAGCATGTCTAGAGATGCAACCAGTTCTGGAGCACAAGTCTTCCGTATTGCAGCTAGGATATTATCATGGCCCATAACTTTTCTGTATCAAGTGCCTTTAATTGTCTCTTGACAGCCTGTAGAGTGAATAAAATTACCGAAGATTTTTTTCTTTTATTATTGTTTCATTGGGAGTGGACATCACTGGCTAAGCCAGCATTTATTACTCAAATTGCCCTTGAGAATATCTCAGTTGTGAGCTACCTCTTAAAGCCCTGCAGCCCATTTGGCATAGGAATACCTACAATTCTGTTAGGAGGAGAGTTTGTGAATTTTGACACAGTGACAGTGAAAGAATGGGGTCAGGAAGATAGTGTTCTCATGTATATGCCGCTCCTGTCCTTCCTGATGATAGAGGTCACGCATTGGGAAGGTAATGTGAAAGGAGCTGATGAGTTGCTGGTATCAATGATGAAGAGAACCTCAGGAAGGGCTGAGTGTGATCATCCATTCAGCACACCTGGCTGAAAATTGTTGCAAATGCTTTAACCTTGTTGTTTGCACTAACAAACTAGTTTCTCCCATCTGACACTCTAGAGAAGGATCATAACTGGACTCGAAACATTAGCTCTGTTTCTCCACAGGTACTGCCAAACTTGCTAAACTTCCTCAGCATTCCAGATAAATATCCAGAATTAACAGTCTAATGATGACCATGCAACATTGTCAGGGAAAAATCCATCCAGTTCACAAATGTCCTTTAGGGAAGGAAACTGCTATACTTACCTGGCCTGGCCTACATATGACTCCAGACCCACAGCAATATGATTGACTCTTAGGACAATAAATGCTGCTTAGCAATACCCTCATCCTGTGAATGAATAAAAGAAAAAAAATTACTTTTCTTATGTGATCAGTATTATTTAGCTATTGTCCATTTTGCAAATGTCAAGGATATTGTATAGAACATAGAACATAGAACAACACAGCACAGAACAAGCCCTTTGGCCCTCGATGTTGCGCTGACCTGTGAACTAATCTAAGCCCCTCCCCCTACACTATCCCATCATTATCCATATCCATATAGTTTCAGTTACAAGTGCTCTTTGCCTTGTAGTTGAAGCAGAGGACATAAATTCCAGAAATTGGTTCTGCAAAAAGCAGTCAGATTTGGGTTAATTCTTTAAAGAGTTCATGCAGACTAGAATTACACTTTCTGTCATGAAGGAGCGAGACAGTTTCATCAATTTGAGATCCCTACGCATATATAAGAATTATATTTAACAATGCAATAATGTTGTCTCAGGGTCAGACAGAAACTGGGAAATATACATGCAAGACATATAATTATATTTGACAGGCATTGAAGACATGCATCTGCGTTACTTAAGAATCTGTGTAGACTGTAATATCTCCAGTCCAGAACTCTAAGGCCCATTTTTGGATTTCAGAGTTTTCTGTATTATACTATCACATTAGAATGTCTGATCACAAGTGTGTGAACCATAAAGTGCCATTATACAAATAATATCTAAAACATAAAACAGTAATAAAATATATAAAGTATCAATAAAAAATGCTTTGTAATCAAAATACTATATCATCCACATTTTCACTTCCAGATCAGACAAAAATGATGCTTAGGTCTGCTCAAAAGATTTACATGCGGTGTTCTTTTTTCCCAAACAATAGATTTCTGAGCTAACGAGGTTGTATTATTTTATTGTTTGGGGCACGGAATCTGTGATCTTGCTTATAGCTTTCATTTGAGGAGGATGTCATACTGGAGAGCCATCGATGAAGAGTTCACTAATAGGCCTGTGCCATTTTATTTCCTGGATTTTAGCAAGATTTGGGAGAGGTCTCTGCACTCCAACCAGAAAAATTAATGTGAAGACCTACAAGTTGAAGTACTAAGTCTAACACAGCCAAGGACTCAAGTAAGAGGCCTCCGCCACAACACTACTGCTTGTGGTGGTGGGGAAGGTTTGAAAGAAAATGCTTGAGCTGTATATAAGAGAAAACGGTGAGCTAATGAAGCTCAAGGAGATCCAGTAGAGCATTTATACCCCACTCAAACCACAATGAAACATCTGAAAGGCTCTGTAAGGTCTTTTGTCCAGGGGTCTCTGCTGACTCCCACTCTAGATCTGACTATTCAAATTTGTGTGATGCGGTCCTTATGATTATTCAGTATCAAAATTGCTCAAATCCTTGAGCTGACAGACTTGGTTGTAAAGAAAATTCCTGGTTGCTTCAGCCAGGTAGCCATCATGTGCCTATTTTCAGATTAGAAAAGAAATGGTCATAGTTGGGTTCACTGTAGGAGCCTCAAGGAATCTTTGAGGTGAATATCATAGATACATTTAAGGGAAGCTGGATAAACAAGAGAAAGAAAGGTGAATTGGAAAACAAGGAGTGGAAAAAGGTTTCTTTAAAGCATAAATATTTGCATAGATTTGTTGGGCTGAATGCACTGTTTCTATGCTGTAAATTCAATGTAATTCTATGTAACCTTCAAATGAGCAAACTGGGAGGAAAACCAGACATAATTTAGTCGCAGCAAAACAACTTACGAAAACATTTTAAAATTCTTGATTGCACTCCAAGGCTTATCAGTATTTAGATATCAGGTTTCACTTGGACATTCTGGGAATGTTTTAGATTTCTTAACGCCACATTCATAATGCTGGACATAAAAGGTACAGTGCATTATTCACCTGTAGCACTGTTACTGCAGGCAGAGTGAGTGTTTTAATTTTTAAAACTGCTTTATGTAATTTCTTCTTTGGTTCTGTTGCTAAAGATGTTGAAGCTTGCTTGGTGAAAGGAATGTGCAGAAAACTGCAAAAAAGGGTATCATTTAGTTGTCATTAAATTAATGAAAAACAATTATGATAAAATGTTGTTCAGTAATATATGGTGCTGGCAGGCAGTGTTGGCAAGTAGCTATTAATTTGTACGCAGCCCTAATCATAGCATGAGCAAATAAATCTATCAGTTATAGTAATTCCATTAAAGCATTTCCAAGCGTTGGAAGTTAATATTGTTTGTAGATGGTGAATTATTGCACATAGACTCCAAATCGAAAATAATTCACAGCCTAATAAGGTATTGTCATGAACATTAAACACAGAAATTTCTCAACACTAACAATCCATTTAAAGAAATAATTTGTGGTGCTTAGTTGTTATGTCAAAATATACAAGAAATGCAGCAAGCAGATTTTATTAGTTACCATCAATAGCGGGTGATTGGGTAATGAATATTGAAGATATGACTTTAATTTTTACAAAATTTCCCAGGACAGTGACTGCATGTCGCCATTGGGCTAACGTGTTCAAAGACAAAAGGGATTTCTATCGCATCTGGATGGATTAAAGGCTGTATTTTGTAATGTTGTATTTCTGTGCAATATGGTTTGGAAAAAATAAATGCAAAGGAAGCAAAGCTCTACTTGTACCTAGCATTGCTGATATCTGATATTGATAGGTAATCCATTTAGTTCATTGATTCCTGTGATTAGTTGAGTTCTCCTGATACAGTTGATCTGAGCTGAATTAGAAGTTCCTGTATTAAAATTTCATTATCTCCAATCAAGAAATGTAAAATAAGAAATGTGCTTTGTATGCGTGAACAGATGCTTGCATCAACTTTACAAATTTAGCTTACATACAACAAAGAACCACAGGTGCTGACGATCTGAAACAAATAAAAACAGAAATTTCTGGAGAAACTCAGAAGATCTGGTAGCATCTGTGGAGAGAAAACAGAGCTAATGTTTCAAGTGTGGTTATTCTTCAGAGCAGCCATGTGGCAAATCTAACATTGCCATTTCAATGATGCAGGAGTCAGTGGCAATAACTTTAAAAAAGTAGAAAGATGGATAAAACGTGGCTGATCATGTGTAAATTTTAAAGTGTACTGTGGGACAATGGGAACATAAATCTCGAATGGATTTTAATGAATGCAGTGCAAGATGGATTCATTGAAGTGAGTCTGGGTGCTAAATTGATACGCATGACTGCAACAAGGATATTGGTGGGACAGTATATAAGGTTGTTCTACTCTAACTGCATGGCTTAGAGTGGTCTGAGGGGGACCTCCAATCTACTCTGGGCAACCTAAACTGTTCTATTCTGGTAATGCTGTGTTCTGCACAATTGGGCCAGGCAATAAGACAATGAATGTGATACGTGCTAAGGAACTGGGAGAATAGGAGGAGGCTTTTGGGGAGGAGGAAGCTGTGGGTGTCAGAGCTCAGCTGCTTTAGAACCTAAAAGGCAGATAGGACTTGTTTGGTACCCTGTTCTAGCAGACGCAAGCCTGGTGTTGAAGACCATCAACACTATTTGATAGAGAAGCTTGTGGGACATTTTTTTAGTTCAGTGAGTTTTCCAAGGGCACAGAGGAAAAAGTTATACATTAGGCAGCTGTTGTAATGATCTGAATTTTTTTTTTGGCTGAGGAATAACATCTAAAACTTGAAGAATATTTTTAGATTCATTTTGCAGAAGTCTTGGTGGAAATTAGATGAGTTAAAGAGTTGCTCCTGAGAAAGGAAGGTAGCTTAGAACTGTTAAGAAATAAATTGCTTCCATGTTAGGTGTCTTGACTGAAAATTCCAGACCAGAAACTGTTGATTAAGACCTGAAATTTAGTAATATTTGAAGCTGAGAAAGTCTAAGCTCAGTTGTATAAAGATTCAAAAAAGATGTTAATAGATTTCAAGACTGGAAAATGAAGCCAGTTAAGTCAAACCCAACGGAGCTAAGAGAGATGTAAGTACTGTAAAGAGGTGTTGTTGGATTAACTGCATTATATTTTACTGGGTATTTTGAAAGTTTTAACTGCATTATATTTTACTGGGTATTTTGAAAGTTTTAAACTTGTTTGTGTAAACATTTCTGCTAGACTTAGAATCCCTATAGTGTGGAAACAGGCCCTTTGACCCAATAAGTTCACACTTGTTCATCCTTGAATACTATGGACAATTTAGCATGGCCAATTTATTATCCTGCACAACTTTGAACTGTGGGAAGAAACAGGAGCACCTGGTGGAAACCTATGCTGACACAGGGAGAATGTGCAAACTCTACACAGTTGCCTGAGGCTGGAATTGAACCCAGGCCTCTGGTGCTGTGAGGCAGCTTTGCTAACCACTGAGCTACTGCACCCCCTCTCTATCTTGTATTAATTAGTCTATCTGTCCTTTGTCCAGCATTAATTAGTTCAATTTTTCTTCAATTCTGTCCCATAATGAACTTCTGTTTTATTGTTTAAACCAAATCTGCAGCATTTTGCGTTTCAATGAAAGAAAACCTTGTTAAAATCAAAAACAATTATCTATCAACCTTGACTGGTAGTGACATCAGTACAGATCACATAATCTAACTAAGGTCATGGATAAGGATTCAAACAAATTAAACATAAAGGAAGTGATGGTCAGGTGAAAGAAGATTTAGTAATCCAGAAAGAAAAGTCAAGTTTTTTTTAAAATTTAAAATGAAAGAACTGCGGATGCTGTGAATCAGGGACAAAAACAAAGTTGCTGGAAAAACTCAGCAGACCCAGCAGCATCTGTGAAGGAAGAAAACAGAATTAACATTTCAGTTCCAGTGACCTTCCTCAGAACTGATGGTGGCTGGGAAAACATCAGTTTATATGCAGAAAAAAGGATTGGGTAGGGAGTAAATGATAGGATACAGCCCAAAGAGAGAGAAGAGCATTTGGACAGACAAAGAGTTGATAATGATCAGGCTGAGAGGGTGAATAGATATTAATGGGAACTATTAGTGACTGATAACAGGTAGTGTGTGATGGCAGGCTATGTGGTTACAAGGCAGGTGTGTCAGACAGGGGGCTGGGACATGGGAGAGTTTAGGCACTAAATTTATTGAACTTGATATTGAGTCCGGAGGGTTGCAGGGTCCCCAAGCATAAAATGAGGTGTTGACCTTCCAGGTTGCATTGAGGTTGACTGGAACACTTTTGTTGCGAAAGAATTATAGTAATTTGGGTAAAGGCAAACTGAGTGATACAGTAAGGAACTGTGCTTAACAATAAAGTTGCAAATAAGGTCTATGCAAGCAATAGCATAAAACAAAAAGACTCTGCATGTGAAAAGAATTCATAATAACTTAGATGAACTAATGACACAAATACAGAAAGGGTCATCAGGCCCAAAATGTTAGCTCTGAATTTTTTCTTCACAGGTATTGCTACACTTGCTGAGCTATTCCAGCAAATTCTGATTTTGCTCCTGATTTACAGTGTCTGGGGTTCTTTTGGGTTTTATTTAGTATTAACCTCACTGCGTCATTTCTTCTTGGCATTCCCACTTTGAGGAAGCTCTGCTCCTGTCTCTGACTGAAAAGGCAATTGTTCTGAAGAAGGGTCACCAGAGCTGAAATGTTAACTCCAATTTTTTCCCTTCACAGATGCTGCCAGACCTGCTCAGCTTTTCCAGCAAATTCTGTTTTGTTCCTGGCACAAGAATAGGGATATGGTTTGTATTTAATCGTGATTGATATAAACCATTATATTTTGAGAATTTGAATTTTAAGCTAAGGGTGAAGTAGATGTGTGGTTTCAGCTCTGTGAAGCTGAGGCAGCAGGAGAGCTTTTTTTCTCTTTTTAATGTAACGAACGTGTTTTTTGTAAAAGTGATAATGGGAACTGCAGATGCTGGAGAATCCAAGATGATAAAATGTGAGGCTGGATGAACACAGCAGGCCCAGCAGCATCTCAGGAGCTCCTGAGATGTTGCTGAGCCTGCTGTGTTCATCCAGCCTCACATTTTATCATCGTGTTTTTTGTAAAGTACATTGACAGCCTAATGTGAGTATGTTCAGTAACTAATCCCTACAATAACCAATTGCAAAACTTAAACTTCTAATCTATCAAGCTAAGGTTTCTCTCTATGAGCTGACGTGTACAGTATTGCTGGATTCACAACAGAATTTCTATTTCAAGATGAACTAAGTTGGCAAATAAAAATTCCAGGGGATGCAACATTTCAAAAAGACAAGTAGAGCGTAAAAGGAAAAGAAATAGCTTGATAATAAAGGATAAAATAAGAATATCAGTGAGAAAGAATATTGGCTCTGTTGATCAGGATATAGAATTCTGAATAGTGGCTATCTATCTCAACAGAACATAATGCAATAAATGAATGAAACTTGCAATAAATATGCTGCAGAAATGTAGGGAGTTGGGCGGGTTGGTCTCTAATCTTCATATAGACAGGAAAAATATAGTTGGCAAAGTTAATCTGGGAGATGAGTTTGCAGGAAATGCTTTTGCAACTATTTCCTGAAATGAAATGATAAATCGAAGGTTGGATCTTCTATTGTGCAATGAGACAGGTTTAATCAGTAATTTCATGATAAAAGGTCCATTGGGAAAAAGTAGTCATAATGCCATCGAATTCCACTTTGAGCTCAAAAGAAACATACTTGCACCCAACCACAAATTTTAAATAATGCTTTGTTTTATAGATATAAAGGGAAACCTGACTGATGGTAATCAGACAGATAGACTGAAAGTGAAAAACAATTTCAAGTAACAATTCAAATTGCTCAACAAAATTATATTCTATTGAAAAACAAAGATTCAGCAAATAATATCCAACTGTGGCTGCTGAGGGAAGTTAAGAACAGTACTTTTTTTCAAAGTCTTACCAATGTTTCAAAGAATTTTAATAAGGCTGAATTTAGCAGTCTTTGACAAACAAGCAAGCTGTAAACAAAATATTGATAAATAGGTAAAAAATAGAATAGGGGATAAATTAAGCAGGAATATACAAACAGATTGTTAGCGCTTTTACAAGTATATGAAAGAATATTGAAAGAAGTGCTGCTCCATTTGAAGGTGAGGCAAGAGGAGTGGTCATGGGGAATGACAAAATAGTAGACACATTGATCAAATACTTTGTCTCTGTATTCACATCAGAAGGCTCAAATTACATGTCAGAAATTAAGCGTAACAAAGAGACTTAATAAAATGAATATCAGCTGTGATAATATATTGAAGGAAGTGAAAGGAGTAAAATCCGACAAATCCTCAAGATGATCTATGTCCTAAAGCCCCAACTCAAGGAACTACATGTCACATCATCTCTGGAGTTAAACTCTTTTGACCATGCCTCAACCAAGGCTATAATGTATTCAGGAGCTATATTGCCCTGGCAAAAGCCAAACTCAGCATCAATGAATAAATTATTGCTATGTAAGTGCTGCTTAACAACACTGGGTCTCAATTATCTTTGACTGGTTCACCAGTGGACTTTCCTCCCTCATTAGATCATAAGTACAAATAGTTGCCAATGGTTGCGTGCTTCACAGCTCTTCAGATACTGAAGCAGTTTAGCTCCAAATGAAGTACGAACCTGATTGGACCAGATTAACAGTACCAATCAGGGAACTCATAATTTGTAAGGTCCAGCTGGCTTAACTCGTTACAATCACTACTGTAAGCAATGTATCCGATTTCACTAACAAAACAAAAATTGGTGGGAATGTAAGCTGTGAGATCATCATGGAAAAGTTACAAAGAGAAAAAGGTACATTAGTGAATGAGCAACAGCACAGTATTGGCTCAATATTTAAGGAAAGATATTCCTACATAGGATTGGATCCTGGTATGAGATGGATGTCCTGTGATGAGAGGTTGAGTACATTTTGGCCTCTACTCTCTGAAACAAGCTGCTTCAGAATCTTGTGCAGCTCAAAAAGATCACATTATATTTGTCTAGACTGCACAGGCATCTAAAAGTACTTGTCCTAGTTAGGGGATCGAGAACACATGAGAAAAACTTTAGGATCAGGAGCCACTCATTTAAAATTGAGATAAAGAATAGTTTCTTTACTCAGAGATATGAATCTTCAGGACTGATTATCCCAGAGCATTGTGGCCTTATTATTGTAAATGCTAATTCAGGTGGAAAGGGTAACTTTTTGGCCTACTGTCATAAGAAGAGTTTTCAGGAGTAGGTAGGCAAGTAGAATTGAGGTGCGAGGTCAGTCTCAATTATAATGATTAGCAGAGCAAGTTTGAGAAGGTGTAGGGCCATCTAGCTGTTACTATCACATTGTATTCTAATAGCACTCGGAGAAGAATAGTTATAGAAATAATATTAAATAATCAACAAACATTATTAATCTATTTTTGTGTGGACTATGGCATGATTTTTTACGTTGCTTTGGAACATGTATTTTTTCTTACAGTTTTGCATTGGGAAAATTAAAACAATGTGACAGCCGGTGATTTTGAAATGTCCTGGAGAACATAAGTTAAAAGAGATTGCCTAGTTTGCAACTTACCTTCCTCCCCTCACTCATTTTTAAGTTTGTCCTATTCTGTTTGTCCTTTGTTTGTTGTTTCAGTTGTAGTGGTTGCCAGCAGGAAGCTCTAAGTCATCCATGTCTGGAAGTAATAGGTTTTTGTACAAGTGTTTAATTCACCAAAAAGACAAGTCAGCACAAGTTAGACTATTCCCTGTACCCTACTGAAAATTAAAACAAATGTAGAAAGCACCCAAAATGGATAGAATGTGACAACTGCCGGAAATAATCCAGCATCATACCTTTAACTTGTTCACAATCCCTTTCTACAGCATTAGTGGGAGAGTACTTCATGTGCGTGAACATGTACTCAGATGGATATGGTTAAGTGAAAATGATAGGCTGGTGTGTGGAGCTCAAAAATGCAATATTACTGTTAAATCAGCATTAAATGGCTACTTTAATCTACATATGTAGCATGTTGCTGCTGGTTATAAGGTTTAAATATACTTTCCACCAGAAAGAAACTACAAAGGAACAGGACCAACAGCTCCAGGATCTCAAGAAATCTGCCACAGTGTTAAGTTTGAAAAGAACATTGATGCGATGAAGGCTAGTTTGCTCAGAATGCAGTTGGATCAGAATAAAGATTAATTGAGTCTGAGATAGAAGCTTGTTTTAACTGGAATAGTGGAAATCTGATTAATCTGCATCATGTAGATTTTAGGACAGGAAAGGTCTGCTATTCGAAATAAGTCTTAATTTGCAGCTCTGTTATAAAGAAGGCTTTCAAGAAGTATATGCCCGCTCTATTTTGACTAAAACTGTGCAAAGCCAAAAAGCAAATCTGCCTTTTTGTCTTTTCACGGCCTGATTGTAAAGATCTTTGTAAATAATCCAACAATAATATTTTTAACCTACTTCCAGTTTTAAAAACCTGTTAATGAGTTATTTTTGGGACTAATGGTTAGAATATTTGCTCTGCGCCAGTTCATTATTTTCTGCTCCTTGAGCAGTCAAAACCAGGCCAATGAAGAGTTTCCATGAATCATGTCAATCCATCGTTTTATTTCATGTGTGCTAATTAACTTTCTAGCTTTTTCTTTCCGGAGTTTAAATTATGCAATTCTAATTATTATTCTAGAATTGCATTTGCATTAAAAAATATAAATTCAACATGTAACAGGGTTCACTCTGGCATCCATGCAGCAGCATTTTATTTGAAAGGTTAAGAAAATGCTGAATTCATTTTAAAGTTACTGAGAGGAGATGAAACATGGAGTACATAGTGTTAGCTCACCTGATAAAGTTGCAATTAAAAGTATGGGCTCTGAATTTCTTTCCAAGGCATTGTTGATGATGAATGTCATACAATTAAGTCATCGCATATCCCAATCCTCCATTACCAATAATACCCAAAATTTACTAAGAAGCAGATTCAAATAAACCACAAAGGCAAATGAAGGTGCTCCAAACCAAAGCCAAACCATTGTTTAAAAATGTGCTTGTACTCAAAGACAATTTATTGGCTGCTTTTAATAAAATATTCAGTTTCAATCGCTTTATGTATAAATTGTGATGACCCATTTTAAACTTTTATTCAAACGTGTACAAGGGCTCTTTAATCTCACAGATGAATAATGAATTATGTATCAGTCCAAAGTATCTTTAAAAAAAAGCCCCAAGTAATTACATGAGCCTAATACCCTTACTGGTCTTTTCTTGCCCATAAACAAATAGTTTTTAATTCTTTAGGAACAAGAGTTCTACTTGCCAAAATAAAGCCACGGATGACAAAAGATAAATGACATAAAACTAAAAGCACAATACAGGGTATAACAAGAGTACACTCCTATAATCTGAACAAGAATATGTACATGTTCTGTACGTGCCTCTCCAAGGGTGCACTGAAGAATCAGTTGATGGGATGAATGCAGTTGCAGATCATTAAACTACTCGATTTCCTTGCCATTAAAAGAACAGACTAACAATTATTACTAAGGTCAATTCATTCAATCAATACACAATTAGTCTTTGCAAAATAATGCAAGGTGATCAAAACACAATGCTCTCCTGAATCTATGTGGTGCTTAGTCATAAAGAGGGATAATTCAGAATCAGAAAATAATAGTTTCATTAGTGTGCTTTTACTTATATGGTCGTTATCCAGAGGGATAGTTGCAACAGCGTATTGCAATCACACTGACAGGCGAGGGGCTATTAGTGAATGCTAACATGACCCATGGAAAAGAAATTCACATCTCAGCAATCTGATTGAATTTATCTGGGAATTTCTAAATTGCCAGATGTCTGAAGTATGATCAACATTCTGCATTTTGATTCTTAAAAATAATTTTGACAAAGAGATGCACAAAAGGCCATAAATATTATTGAGACTGTTGGAATTAATAGGATGATTTTTGGAATGAATGAGGAACTGGCTACTTGTAAGTTAATGATTTATATGACTGGTGCAGGGGCTGTTACTAATGGAGTCCTTCAGGGCTTAGTATTCAAACTGTTGTTTTTTTAATATCTTTCTCACTGATTTGGATGAAGGCATTAGGAGAGCTGTTTGCAATTTCATGGAGAATTCCAAATGACACATTGACAGGAGGATCTTTGATGAGAAATGTGGGGCTATTCCCATATAAAAGGAGGCCATCTAGCTCATCAAGTTTATTCTGAATTGGCAGCCAGATGCAGGTTTATTGGAGTGCATCTGATAATATAGATAGATTTGGAATAGTGCAGAGGGATTGTGTGCTCTCATTCTACAGTATTACATAATCAGAACTATCACATAAGAATCATTGAAGAAAATTTATCTGTACTGGGAAGCTAGTAAAAATCAAACAGTGTTGTATTACACTGAATATTCAATACAAATCCAAATATACTGTTACACTCTGTAGAATAAAATATAAGATTTTAGAATCTCAAATAGAATGCTGTGTAGTGAAATTATATCCTAAACTCAGAAGCAAGTTAGACAATCAAAGTTTTCAGGAGATACTCAAGTTGCACTACAATCTATTAAAAAAAATTTACAGCTAGAAAGACTTTGTAGATAATTTAACAAGACAATGATGTATGGTATGGTCTTCTATTGCAGGAAAACTAATGTAGACCTAAGCACAGCAGTCTGTCAAACCCAAAGAGTTTAGCCATGTGAAATATGCAGAATTGCTTTCTGCTCTCATACTGGATTTAATTATTCCCAGCATAATCAATAAGACTCACTTTATAACAATGGTCTTCATTTAGAGAAGAAAAAAAATGATACCAGCTGCTTTGTACCTTTCCCCGCTGAATTTCATTTGCCAGAAATCAAGTACAAAAGTACAAAAATTGTCAAACATTCCAAAAATTTTGGCTACTCTCACTGAGTGAGCTGTGCAACTAACTTGTCATCTTCTGAAAATGCGACTGAAGATAGTGTTGCATGTTCAAAAGAAAATTTAATGTGATGCATTAATTACATGCTCTTTAATACATAAGAACACTACTGAGAAAAGAAACCATGGATGACTATTGCAAAGAGACAACAAAAAACTCTGAAGAAGCAAAAATTACACAGATCCTAGCAAATGGAAAAACTAAAACCAACAGTAAATACTGAAGAATCAGCAAGAACTGCAAAAAAGACAGTGTGGAAAGAAACTTGCAAAGAATATCAAAATCAACACAGAAATATTAGAAAAAATGGTCAAAAGCACTGTGGATCATTTAACAATTAATAATAGTGACTTGGCCAGTGGTGATATTATTGAATAAGTCCTTGGTGTTCTTACTTGCAGTCAAGGCAAAAGCTTGTGGACGTTCCAAGGAAACTGATGTTGTATTAGGGAGAGGAATTAATGAACCTTAGCATCAGTAAAATAATAATACAAGAGACAAATCACCAACTCCAGATGGTTTCCACTTTTCTTTTCAAAAGAAAGTGTGTGAGTGGTTCTGGACCGGATCAAACCTCCTGAAAACATGTCAAGGAGCTAGCCCAGACCCTAGGTTTTCCTTATTTGAAAAGCAAGTGCGAGGCTTTGCTATCCAGATACAATTTGATTTGTCAAACCTCCAGGCTTGAAACATAACACACTTTATTCATACACTATAGTTAAAATGCAGACAAAATGAAAATAAATGAATTGGATAAGCTATAACTCTTTTGAAATCCTTAACAACATCATTAACCATTCATTAACTGTTCAAATATAGCAACATCGCTTAAGCACACACTTAGCAAAGGCAAATTCACTTGCATAGGTTGCCTCACATGCCATTCTCGCAGCAGGAAGAGAACCCCAGCTTTTAGCTGTAACAGAAAGAGGAATAAAATTTTCCACATCCAGCTTCAAGACCCCAACAGCTTCTGAAAGCTAAACTAAAAATCCTCATTCTGTGGGAACTTGAACCCACCCATTCAGGCTGCTTCCATTGTTCCAACTTTTTAAAAAAACCCAAGGCACCACAAACCATTTACATTAATGACTTTGAGCAGACCACTCAGCAAATTTGTCTCAAAGTTTCTTCATAAAAATGGACGAAATATATCTGTTAAAGTCATAGTACCATCATGGGACTACTTTGGAAGATTATGGTATATGATACCTGCAAATCCTCCTGACTCAGCAATCATAGCTCAGTGGTCAGCACTGCTGCCTCGCATTGCCAGGAGCCTGGGTTTGATTCCACCCTTGGGTGGCTGTGTGAAGTGTGCACATTCTCCCCGTGTCTGTGTGGGTTTCCTCCAGGTGGTCTGGTTTCCTCCCACAGTCCAAAGATGTGTAAGTTAAGGAGATTGGCCATGCTAAATTGCCTGTACTGTTCAGGGGTGTGTAGATTAGGTGGGTTTATAGGGGAATGGATATGGCTGGGATACTCTGATGTTTGGTGTGGACTGGTTGGGCCAAAGGGCCTGTCCCTACACTGTAGGGATTTTATGGTTCCTTCAGATTGAAAAATTATTTGCATCACTCTTCAGTGTGAACTGGGGGGACCCTGATATAACAGTGAACCCTGTTGTTCTCTTTTACTTACTGTTATCCATCATTAGTCTCAGAAAAATAGTGTCAGTGAGCTACATGATAAATGAGCTGCTTGTTGACTAATATGACTAACATAATATTGCTACCAAAAAGCCCAAGGCAAGAAAAGAAGGGACAGTACTCGGGAAATGCATGGTCATCAAATGAAAAGATATACTAACATACAAAGTAGGAACGGGAGTAATTTCCCCCTCAAGCCTATTCTACTGTATTTGTGCACTCAATTTTACTTCCATGTTTGCCTCCTACAACCTTGGACTCCCTTATCAACTGAGTATCTATCTAATACAGCCTTAAAAATATTTAATGACCTTGTATCCACAGATCTCTGGGGAAGAGAGTTCAACAGACCAATTTCTCGTCATCTCAGTTTGAAATTGGAAAGTCCTTATTTTCAAATTGTGTCCCCTCATTCTCGTCTGGTCCATAAGGTGAAGCATCTTCTCAGCATCTGTTGTATGATGGCAAAAATGACAGAATAAGCAAACACTTTATTTTTAAAGATAACACAGCATGGAGCTGGAGGAGCACAGCAGGCCAGGCATCATCAGAGGAGCAAGAAAGTTAATCTTTCTTGAGAAAATAAAGAAAGAAAATAAACCTCAAAGAACCTAAGTTTCACCTTGTCAAGTCCCCTTAGAATCTTTTATATTCAGTACTTTCATATCTCATTCAATGAATATTGAGTCTACCGCGCCAATATTTAAAAACAAAATAACTCCCTCATTCCAGGAATTGGTCTACAACTTTCTTTGAACTGCTTCTAATGCACCTGTAGCAAAAACTTTCCTCTTTTCATATTTCATTCCCACTCATATTAAACAACATTCTAGTCATGTTCATAATCAGTTGCTGTACCTCTTTACTTTCTGAGATTCAAGTACCAGATCATTTAAATCCCTATGTACCTCTAAGTTCTACAATCTCTGTCCATTTAAATTAAATACTGCTTTCCTATTTTCCTGCCTTTTTGCACAAATTCATGTTTTCCAACGTTACACTTCTGTCAAATTTTTGCCCACACATTTAACTATCTAAATTTCCTTGTAGATAGCAGGAACTGCAGATGCTGGAGTTAGAATCAATACAGTATGGAACTGGAAGAACAACAGCAGATCAAGCAGCATCAGAAGAGCAGGAAAGTTGATGTTTCAGGTTTACACCCTTCATCAAGGCCTTCAACACAGCAGGTAAACACTGACTTTATCTGCTGTGTTCCTCCAGTTCCACATTGTATTGACTAAATTTCCCTGTAGACTGTTTATGCCCTTATTTTCATATCTATCTTTGTATCATCAGCAAATTTAACCATTACATTCAGTTCCTACATCAAAGTCATTGACACAGATTGAGCGGCATTATACAGCTTGCCAACATCACTCTCAGCTTCCTGTTGGCTAACCATACCTCTGTCCATGATAATAAGTCACTGCAGACACTGTGAGCTCCTATCTTGAGTAGTAGTCCTTGATGTGGCACCTTAATCAAACACATTTTGGAAATGCAAGAATACCACATCTATAGGTTCCCCTTTACCCATATTATTCCTCAAAAAACTTTTATAAATGGATCAATTACAAATCAGTTAACTATGATTAGATTTTCATAATACTATTTTCAACTTTTCTAGTTTGCATTATAATTTCCTAAGTGGGTTGCTATGGTTTCATAAACAAGAGATTTTAGCATTTTCCCAATGACACATGTTTGGCAAAGTGGCCAGTAGTTTGAAGCCTTCCGGCTCCCTCCTTTCTCAAATAGAGAGTTACGTTCACAATTTTCCAGTCAGATTTGACCTTTTCAAGCCCTAGAAAATATTGAAAGTATGGCGATAAAGTCAATGAGGATCCCAGGGGCTCATTAGATTTTAGTTCTAATAGTTTTATCAATATCCTTTTCCTGGTGATTTAATTCCCTGTATCCATTTACAATTGTTTTTGAGCTGATATTTATGTCTTCTAATGAAGACAGATATAGAAGATCTATTCAAGGCCTCCTTAATTTTCCTTATTTCCCATCATCAATTTTCCAGACTCTATCCCTAGAACCCCCATGTTGACTTTAGTTTTTATTTTCAAAATACTTGTAAGAAATTTCATTGTTTTTATATTCCTAGTTTGCTTTCAAACTCAAACTTCTCCCTCCTTCATATATTGTTTTCGTCATTCTTTACTGTTCTTTTCAAACTTCTGCCTAATCTGACCTTCCAACAATATTTATATGACTTTTCTTTCAATTTGATATCATCTTCAATTTGCTTAGTTAGCCATGGATGCTGCATCCTTCTCCAACAGCCTTTCTTCCTCTTGAAATGTATCTTTGTTAAGAGTTATGAAATATTCATAGGGATATGAATTTATATTTTTGAATGATTTAATGCTAGATGTAAAACAGTTTGGACATTTTCTCAATTGAGAAAGGTTTTATCAAGGGATTAAATCAGCAGTTCAATATACACTGCAAGCCCCAGCTGTTACTACAGAAAATACTTTGGAGAAAACTGCAACATGGAGGGAGTTAGGGGTACTTGTGCATGAAACATGAAGTTAGCACACAGATGCAGCAGGTAATCAGGATGGCTAAGGGAGTGTTGGTCCTTGTTTCAAGGGAGCTGAATTATAAGAGTCGAGAAGTCATGCTACAACTGCACAAGGGCTGCTGAAACCACATCTGGAGTACTGTGAGCGGTGTTAGTCCCCTTATGAAAGGAACAATATCATTTCATTGAAGATAGTTCAGAGAGGGTTCACTAAGATATCCCCGAGTATGGAGGGATTGTCTTATGAAATAGACAAGTTCTTTGTCAGTTCAGGAATTCAAGGATATGGGGAAAATGCAGGAGTGCAGATTTGAGCAATATTAGATAAGCTATGGTTCTCTTGAATATTGGAGCAGGCTTGAGGGGCAGAATGACCTACTCCTGTTCCTATTTCTTATGATCTTATGGAAAAGGCAAGCAAAGCTCTCAAAGCGATAAAAGATAAGTTTTAAGGTCCTTAAATATGTAAACATTCCAACCAGAGAAGGAGTTATATAGGACTTGGTTTTGGGAAATAAGCCTGTCCGGGAGAGTGAGGTTTCAATGGAGGAGCATTTCAGGAGTAATGACCATAATACCATGAGTTTTAAAATACTTATGGATAGGGATAACAGCAGGCCTTAGGGTGGGGTGTTAAATTGGGGAAGGGAAACAACAACAATATTAGGCAGGAACTGGAGTACTTTGTTGGGAGGCAGCTGTTTGAGAGTAAATCTACACTGGACAAAGGGGAATATTTCAAACAGCAGTTGATAAGAGTTCAGGAGAGGTACTTTTCAGCGACAATGAAGGATAGGCATGGCAAGCTATGTGAACCTTGGATGATCAGGGATGTTATTATCTTGGTCAGAAAGATAAAGGAAGGATACATCAAGTCCAGGAGGATGGAAGCTGATGAAGCCCTTGAAGTATACAAGGAAAGTAGGAAAGATCTTAAACAAGGAATTAGAATGGCTAAAACGTGGTCATGTAAAGTCATTAGCAAACAGGATTAGGGAGAACCCCAAGGTTTTTTATACACATATGAAAAGGAATAAGGTAGCCTGGGAAAGGGTTGGACCACTCAAGGACAAAGGAGGGAATCTATATGTGGAGCCAGAAGAAGTAAGTGAGCTCCTAAACAAATACTTTTTGTTGGTATTCACCAATGAGAATGAATTTGTGGAGGATGATCTCAGGGAAGGTAGTGTTGAGTTTCTAAGCCAAGTTGCTATTAAAAAGGAAGAGGTGATGTACATCTTTAGAAGTATTACGGTAGATACATCCCCAGTTCCTGATGGGTTTGATCCCAGAATATTGAGAGAGGCAAAAGAATAAATTGTTGGAGCATTGTCCACAATCTTTGTATTCCCTTTGACCACAGGTGAGGTCCCAGAAGACTGGAAAACAGCCAATGTTGTTCCATTGGTTAAGAAGGGTAGCAGGGATAATCCTGGAAACTACAGTATTGGAATTGTTGAAAATTATTGGAAAGATTCCTAGGGCCAAGATCTATATGCATTTGGAAGCAAATAGACTTCTTAGCGATGGATAGCATCATTTCATATGGGAGAGATTGTACCTCAATAACTTGATCAAGTTTCTTCAGGAGGTGAAAAAGATGATGGATGGAAAAGTGGTTGATGTTGTCTACATGGACTTTAGTAAAGCCTTTGACAATGTCCTGCATGGCAGACTAGTACAAAAGGTGAAGTCACATGATATTGGGTTGAGCTGGCAAGATGGATACAGAACTTGCTTAGTCATAGGAGGTAGAGGGTTGCAGTAGAAGGATAAGCTTTTTAGAATGGAGGGTTGTGACTAGTGGTGTTCCACAGGGATCAGTGCTGGGACCTCTACAGTTCATGATCAACATAAATGATTTGGAGGAAAATGTAGCTGTTCTAACTAGCACGTTTGTGAGCGGTACAAAGATGGGTGGAATTGTGAATAGAGAGGAGGATTGTCAGAGGATAGAGCAGGATATAGGTCACTTTGAGGCATGGGCAGAAAAATGGCAGATGGAGCTTAGTCCAGCCAAATGTGAGGGGATACATTTTGGAAGGTCAAGGGCTGGTGGAAGTTATACAGTGAATGGCAAATACTTTAGATGTACTGATAAGCAGAGAGATCTGTGTGAGCAGGTCCACAGATCATCGAAGGTGGCAGCACAGATAGGTAGAGTAGTAAAAAAGGTTTATGGCATGTTTGTCTTCATTGGAAGGGACATTGGCTATAAGGATCGACAAGTTATGCTGCAGCTTCATAGAACTTCAGTCAGGCCACACTTGGAATATTGCATACAGTTCTGGTCACCACACTACCAGAAAGGCGCAGATGTTTTGGAGAAGGTACAGGAAAGGTTTATCAGGATGTTGCCTGGCATGGGGGATTTTAGCTACGAGGAAAGCTTGGATATATTGGGTTTGTTTTCACTGGGATGCAGGAGGCTGAGGGGTGACCTGATAAAAGTTTATAAGATTATGAATGGTATGGATAGAGTGGAAAGTATGAGGATTTTTCCCAGGGTGGATGAGTAAATTACTAAGGGAAAACAGATTCAAAGTGCAAGGGGAATGTTTAAAAAAGATGTGCGAGGCACGTTTTTCTCACAAATAGTGGCGAGTGCTTGGAACATGCTGCCAGTGGAGATTGTGGAAGCAGATACATTAGCAGCATTCAAAAAGCACCAGGATAAATAAATGAATAGGAGGGGAATAGAGGATAGATATGGATCCTGGAAGTGAAGACAGTTTTAGTATGAAAGGGCAAAATGTGGCAGTGCAGGCTTAGAAGTTCAAAGGGCTTGTTCCTGTGCTGTATTGTTCTTTGTTCATTGTAAATACTGGAAAACCTGACATTGAAAAGTCTGTAGTGATTGTATGCTATTAGCTGCCTAGCGACTCTTTCTGCACTTAGTTTTCTGTTTAACAGACCAATGTAGTCAGCAAGGAAAACACGCAGGAAGCTTCCAGTTAATAAGAACTGCTGATGCTGGAGACAGAGACAACGCAGTGTGGTGCTGCAGGAGCACAGCAGGCCAGGCAGCATCAAAGAAGCAAGAGAGTTGGTTTTGTGTTGGGACCCTTCTTCAGAGAATTTCTTGTTTCTCTGAAGAAGGCTCCCTACCTGATATCAGAGGTAATGGGAATTGCAGATGCTGGAGAATCCAAGACAACAAAGTGTGAAGCTGGATGAACACAGCAGGCCAAGCAGCATCTCAGGAGCACAAAAGCTGACATTTCGGTCCTCCGATGAAGGGTCTAGGCCAGAAACATCAGCTTTTGTGCTCCTGAGATGTTGCTTGGCCTGCTGTGTTCACCTAGCTTCACACTTTGTTATCCCAACCTGAAATGTCAACTTTCCTGTTCCTCTGGCCTGGCCTGCTGTGCTCCTCAAGTTCCATTGTGTGTTATCTCACACAGGAATCTTTCAGCCTTTTACCTTTTCCTCAGTAGAAGTTCCATGGAACTGGATGAAGTGTCCAAATACCAATATTTCTAACTACCTTATAAATTATGAAAAGCTGGAATGTGACCATTTTCCAAACATTTGGGTCAAAGTTGATAGTAATCAGATCTAAACTTCATCCATCTGTCTATGATTGTCAGTGATTCAATTTTGTCAACAACAAACCCAGTTTTTAGACTTTGACTGACGGGAATTTTTTTTTCTCTTTTAAACCATCATCTCTGCGGAAATATTGTCTGTCAATTTTTTTGGTATAAGTGGATCTGTGTTTGGGATAAAAAGGATACAATTAATTATGGATTATAGTTTAGTTTCTAACGAATGTTTTCTACTTGTTTTAAGAATATGTTGATTGTAATAAATGCATTATTTTGAATTAATTAAAGAAGACTACTGGAAGTTTATTTCATTCTGGATAATCATGCAAGCCAAAAATCAATTGACCATTTTGGTGATTTAATCGACACGTTTAAATTCAGGATGCTTAAGTGGAGTAGTAAGGCTGATTAGAACATACCTCCTGTCACAGTCATAACATTTTAAATATTTTAAAATAATCATTACCAATCTATAATTTAACCTATTTTTCTAGTTCACTTTAGCCTGCTGTCTTTGCGCCCTTGTCCATTTAAATGCCTTTCCCATTTGTCCCCTCTTAACCTTTGAGCCACAGTTTTGTCATGTTACTATTAGAGGCAGCTGAGCTCTGCAGCAGCTCCTCTGGAGAAATTCTCCTCAGAAAACTAGAGCTGAGGTCCACCTGATTTGCAGTCTCCTCAGAGCCTCAGAAATCTCTCACAGGGGTTCCCTGTTCTGCAGCTGCTCCTCCTATCCCGCTTCCTCCCTTCTTCAACCTAATCATTGACAGCTATTCAGTTCCATCATTGAGCCTTGTTGAAGGCTTGAAGCAGAAATATAAAGATAACACAAAACTTGCAATTTACAACAAGAATAAAATCCACACAAATTGATTTAGATGAGTTAATTGCAAGCAAATCCTAATGATTGGAATATTTGCAAGCAAGTATCCCTTTGACCAACACCTTGTTTGGGAAAGGAAGCCTCAATTGGAGATGAAGCAGAGGGAGAATCCAAGGCCTTCCCCACCAGAGACTGTGCTACAGCAGCGATGGGATGTCAGCAGGGTCCCTTCCATTCAAGCTCCGGACAGATTAAATACCCACTTGCATCCACGAGACAAGCCAGAAAGTTCCAGCCATCAGGTCAACAGTATAGTAACAGATCCTGCTTCATCACCATCCTTGTAAAACTTGTCCCTGATGATGCCAAAAATATCTGAACCAGACACACTGGGGAAAATGTAGAACAATTCCCTTCCAGATATAATTTCAAAGTTGATGGAACCCTTGAAGAGAAAGCCTCTGTTGGTGAGCAGTGCCAATGGTGGCTGTGGTCTACCAGTATGACATCGGTATACTCCAAATGACAGAGCTGGAAACACCTAGAATTCAAACTGAAAACCTGTAGGGCATGCCCATTGAATAGTGAATCGTCCTGACATAAACTGTTGTAACTTATGAACAAAGCAAGCCACATCAGGACTTATAATTGGGTGGAGTTAACTTCCAAGGCCAAAATGTTGCTGCTCACATTCGATTAAATTAATACTTGCCCAAGCTCTTCTTAAAGGCATAAATCATTTAATAATCCAGCTGTCAAATTTGAAGAGTTGACAAACTGAAATTGTGAGACTGCACTTTTTTGAATTTTGATTCTAAAATAAGTTTTTCTTTCTACGCTTATGCTCATTGCTTAGTAATAATCAACCATTGATTCCAGCCATGCAACAATTGCCTTTCCATAATGAACGTACTTGAACAAACACATTTAAAAAGAGATTTTATGCAGACTATTCCATCAAATGGTGACATCTCAATATCAGAATGTACCATTAATGTTTTATAAAGGAAAACAAGTCACAAGAACAAAATAAATTTCAGCTATGTAACTTGATTCTTAAACCAAAAGTCGTCTATCTATTCTGTCACATTGCCTTGGCTCCATTTCAAATCACTCTGAATTTCAAACTGCATAATAGGCTTTTATATATATGCTACCATGTGCTGGTAAAGACAAATAAAGTTATTGTTCCCTGCAGCTAAGAATAAAGTTGAAATATTAGTATTTCAAATGATCATTAGGGAAAGAAAAACTACTCTATGCAATGTTCCAGTATTAGGTTCCATATTTTTTTCAATTATGTTCATTCAAAATATCATGAATTAATCTTCAAATTATAACAGGTCCGAAAGGAGTTGTTTCTAACTCATAGGAAACAACATTAACAGGGGAACCTTAAATTGAAGACACTGGAATTTGGTTAATGCAATCATCCATTTTGATAGTGGCCTATCCCTGGGCACCTGCCTGAAACCAGCATTAGATCTTTGGCCTTCGTGAATGTAATTAGGGTCCTGAGGAAAATGTTGGAGCGCAATCTGTCAGTGTGCACTGACTTCAAAATAATTCTTAGCACAATGGAGATGTATGGGATTTATAGCAACATACTGATATGGGTAGCGAGTTATTTGTGAAACTACAGTGTTGCATTCAATTGCATTCTGACATCAAATGAGTGGGCAAAATTGTAGCTGATGGGGCTCAATCAGGGAAATTGTGACGTTTGTCACTTTGCACCAAGGTATATCCTAACTGACAAAATGTAAAAACTAATGCTAAGTACATAATTCACTTTAAGGTAGTGAACAAGTTGTTTTAAAAAAAACTGAAAGATGTTGAAATAAAAACAAACAAAAGAATGCTTGACATACTCGGCAGGTCAGGCAGCATTTGTGAAGAAAGACAGACAGAATCTTATTGAAGTCTAAATGACATAGGCTATGTGAGACATGTGGTAGAATTGGGTGACAAGGTAAGCAATGCCTATCTTGATGTTGGAAGCAACTCATGCCATGATTTTTGCATTTCATAAATGGAGTGAAGAGTTTCTGGCTGGGCAATGGCAAGATGCCAACTGTACTACAGTGATTACATCTTGTTACAAAAAGAGAAGTTGCTGGAAAAGCTCAGCAGGTCTGGCAGCATCTGTGAAGGAAAAATCAGTGTGAACGTTTCGGGTCCGGTGACCCTTCCTCAGAACCCTGTGTTCTGCTGTGCTCAGAAGAAGAGTCACTGGACCGGAAATGTTAACTCTGCTTTTTTTTCTTCACGGATGCTGCCAGACCTGCTGAGCTATTCCAGCAAGTTCTGTTTTTGTTTCTGATTTACAGCATCCACACTTCTTTTTGGTTTTGTAATATATCTTGTTAAACAGCTTGTTAACAACACTACTCACCTCAATAAAATGACCAAACTCACCAAACAAGCTTGACATCAAGAAAACCTGTCACGGAAACCAAGCAAGCACCTGAAAGAAGAGCAATGTTAGGAACTGGGTGCCAATATCCCCCAGTACAAATTTCATAGGCAACGGTTGCACACATTTTACATCAGCAACCATTGACATTTGATGCATCGTCATAATGACATAGAGTCAAACAACACGGAAACAGATTCTTTGGTCCTACTCATCTATGCCGACCAAATTTCCCAAACTAAACTGGAGCCATTTTCCTGCATTTTTGCACTCATGCCTCTAAACATTAGTAAAAACCAAAAGAATTGTGGGTGCTATAAATCAGAAACTAAAACAGAAGTAGCTAGGAAAGCTCAGCAGGCCTGGCAGCATCTGTGAAGAGAAATCAGAGTTAATGATTGAGGTCTGATGATCCTTCCTCGGAATTCATGCTGGCAGAGTGGAGAAATGGACCCAGTTCTGAGGAAGGGTCACCAGACCCGAAATGTTAACTCTGATTTCTCTTCACAGATGCTACTAAACCTGATTAGCTTTCCCAGCAGCCTCTGTTTTTGTCCCTGCAAACTTTTCCTATTTATCTGCCTATCCAAACATCATTTAAATGTTGTAACTGTACCTGTACCTACCACTTCCTCTGGTAGTTCAGTCCATATATAAACCACGCTCTGTGTGAAAAAGTTCCCATCAGGTCCCTTTTAAATTTTTCTCCTCTCACCTTAAAATTGCGTCTCTACTTTCGAACTCCTTGACCTTAGAGATAAAACCGTTGTTATTCACTTTAGCTATGCCCCCAATCTTGATTCGTTCTGTCCTGTTGTAGCTGTTTACCTCCTGGAATGCAAGCGGTAAGTTTTGCAGGAGATTAAAGTTGGTGCTCAACTATTAATGTTGGTACGGGCGGCGTGAATAGGCAGCACAGATGGTATATGGGGTTAGTGATCCACAGGTTGAATGGTTGAGAATGAGTTGGGAAGGTGTTGCAGGTATCCGTGGTTGAGTGGTATGGCATGTACCTTGGTGGGAGGTAGGCACAGTACCAGCTGTAAGGTAAGTGTAAGGTTTCAGAAAGAAGATGGTGGCATTTATTCTGGCAGGCTGGAGAAGTGGACATTGAACTTCTTCCCTCAGTGCTGGGCAATCCTCTGGACTGCTGAGACTGCTTTAATCTGAACGGTAACCTTGGAGCAGGCTAGCACAGTCTGGTGTCATGGTCTCCGCTACTGACCAAGACAACAAAGAAGCTTCACCAGCACCACACCACCCCCACCCCCACAGGACCTCCAGGTGTCTTCCTATACAGGGGGCAGCAATTTTCCTGTATGCCATGTCTAGGGTGTATGTCAGAAACCGTGTAGGGGGGCTCTGGGCTCATGGTGCTTGCCCTGGTGCACAATGGGATTTTAAAGATGTTGTGGATGCAAGGAATTCCAGCAAGTTCCTGGATATCTGCTGAATGGTAAATTGCTGTGGTAAGATAAAGCAAATGCCATAGGGATGCACGATTTTGGTCAGATAAGGTGAGAGAACTCATCAGGCCTTGCAACAAAATCTCCAAAAACCTCAATGCAATTCAGACTCAGCCAACAACAAAAAAAAATTCAACCCCCTCAGATTTCTACCTTCCAACTTCATGTTAGTGAATTCAATGCCGGTCACTGTGTGTTCATGCAGCTGTTTCATGATGGAGTGTTAAGTGCTGCACACAGAAAATCAAAAAGCACAATCAATAGACTCAACCTACAGCTTGGCAGACTTGGGAATAAGAATAGACTGAGGTGCAATAGGGAAGGGTCAAATCAGAAATCAAGCTCATATAAATTGAAAACACATTGCTGTAAGTTTGGGACCAGCAGAAAGGTTTTGCTTTGAATTAGATGCAATATTTTGTGAAGTGCTGATAAAGATATCTGCCCGGTCAGGTCATTTGGAATGAATATTCACACAGTTGAATTGAGGCTGAATCACAAATTATACAGGTCCACTGGATCAGAGATTATGGCACAATGAGAAACTTTTAATGGGATGAATTGTGATGTGATGGTTACATCAAGTAATACAAATGTGGTATTATATTACTGAACATGCAATTACAGGGTATCCCTAACATTGTGGTAAACCCAGATTTACACACAATTAAAATGGACAAAGTGACAAGCCTACTGATTTGGCAATCCTTGTACAGACATTTCTCTTCAATAGAGGAAACTATTCCTTCAATAACAATCATTAAAGATGGATCTTCTGCATTCCTGCTCTAAGTTTGGAAATGAAACCTGTACTACACTTCCAAGTGTGACATTGAAAAATTTGTCAGTAAAATTACACCCAGTGTTCATTGTCCAGCTTTGTGGGAGTATCCCCATCTTGGTGCATTCTGAGATATTCAAAAAGAGCTTCCGATCAGAAATTTTTACTCTACTCACTGGCCTACCTCCACCCATTCCCTAGCATTCCCTTCGATATTCCCAAAGGATTTTGTTATCCCTTATACACATAATCTGAAGTTATGGAATCAGATTTCATGTGTATGTTTATGATATACCCTCTGGGTTGTGATGCTGCTTGGTTGACATCAGGTTCTAAATGCACCAATGTTCCCATCATTAAACCACAAAGAGGAGCAAAGCTATTGCTTTTGGCCCTCACAAGAAATTCCTTACACTTCTTATCAATTTGATCACTCATCGAGGCTGCTGTCTCAGGTTCCTCTGGAAAGCTCTAGTTTGAATCCTCAGTATTATTTTCCTTAGCAGAGCATCAGATTCTGTACCACGTCCACTGCAAAGACAAACCCCAACTTTATCTCTCCTTGTTACCAATCTCAGAGCACCTGCTATTGAAACCTTTAGTTATTCCTTTGTTGACTCCAGATCATCATCTATTGCAATGCTCTTCAGGTCAGAGTCCTATCAGCAAGCATCAATGTATCCAAAACTCTGCTGCCTGTATATAAACTCACCAAACCCATTTTATCTCACTGTTCTTCCAATGGCTCCAACTAAAAATTCTCACATCCACGCTCAAATGATACCATGATGTTGTCCCCTCCTTTATTTCTGTGACACCCATTTGCACCAACAAACCTTCAATAGCTTTTCCCCCACCATTGGCTTCTTATACAGGTTCTTGGAACCTGGGTCAGCTCCTATACATAATTGAAGGAGAGCAGTCCTTAGTGTGTTTTGAAGCGCCACCATCCCTAGTTACATTTGAGAAAGGATGTTCCTCCTATTGGTTACTTTATCGTATTCAGCTCCACAAGGATTCCCACAGACCTCCAGTGTACAGGAACCCTAGAACAGAATTCTGTCTGGTAGAAAAATCAGATGTGAGAATTAAAATCCAATTCCCCACTTCATCAGTATACTTATTCCAACATAATGCTGTAACCAATAGCCACATTTGGCTAATTTGGAATCCGGATGTGCAGATTTGCATTCATACATTGAAAACAAATAATGTGATAGATTCTTGCTGAACATGCAATTTCAGTGGCCTATTCATAGATAATATTATGATCCTAGCAGATGCTAATTCCTGACAAGTCAGATCTCAATGCAACTGGGAAGAAACCTTTCACCTTAGAAGAGTTGTCAATAACTAAGGGGCACCATTTCAAGGGAAGGAGCAAGCGGTTTAGAGGGGATTTGAATGAGAGGATACCTTCTTCTTTGCTTTACTTGCAGTGCAGGGGTGTTTATTGGCTGTCCCCAGACGATAACCTTCATTGCACATTAGTTCACACACTAGCACATCAGGTTGCTAACATACACCAAACAAGCATTGCAGTTATTTTTAACTCCTTTTTTTGTCTATCCCTACTGGGATAAAAACAGCAAGGCATCTGCAGTGATAAGAGGGCAAGGTGGGAAATCAGACTCTCATTCGCTCGTTTGTGGTTCCCTGGTAAAACATTCCCTAAGCCCACATGGGGTTCTGTCAAATAATCCCAGAATTGACAGCTGCACTCATCATTTTACTGTAGCAGTCAAAACATTCTTTTTAATTCATTCACAGGATGTGGGCAATGCTGATAGGACTAATGTCTACTATCCATCCCTAGTTACATTTGAGAAAGTGGTTTTGCTGTTTCCGTCTCAGATC
The DNA here is from genome assembly GCF_030684315.1 of Stegostoma tigrinum. NCBI lineage: Eukaryota > Metazoa > Chordata > Chondrichthyes > Orectolobiformes > Stegostomatidae > Stegostoma > Stegostoma tigrinum. Next base: position 111,618,449 of record NC_081357.1, on the reverse strand, counting down.
TCCGCAGCCCATTTGGTGTAGACATTACCAGGGTGCCATCAGAGTTCCATCATCGTGACTGTTAGATAGTTAGATTCTTGACTGACAAAGGGGGTCAAAGATTTTGGGGATAGGGATCAATATGGAGTTGAAGACACAATCAGATCATCCGTGATCTTATCAAATTGCAGAACAGGTGTGAGAGGTCATATGGCCTACTTTTATTCCTAATGTAGATTTTTGTATGCTTGTAATTAGCTTTTTTCTTGTTAGGGATATCTCTTGAATGTGTTGGTCGCCACACTATGTAAGCATTTCTTGTCTCTACACAAGTCACTGCTAAAATGTGTCCGGTTCTTAGTCTGCTCTCCAATTTCCCCACAGCCCAGTTTAGACCAGAACTAAAGTGCATACTGCATTCAACATTTGCTTGTTGTATTGCTAAGATAAACAGACACATCAGGGCATTCTGCTGAGGTGAGAAATACCAATAAAAAAACCACACTCAATGTCATCCCACTGTAGTCCAAAAATGTAGTAGGAGCCCACCTCCTAGAATCAGGTGTGCTTCAATAGCACTAGATATTAGCTGCTGAAATATTAGATATTAAAAGCCTCATTCCGTCAAACAGAACATTGAAAATTTCCCTGGGGAACATATAATAAGTTGAGACATATTTCACATGCATTAGGAAATTCTCACCCTGTTAATTAAAACGTTGAGACAGAGCCTGGGGATGGCCCTTCCTTCAGAAGAATTGGAGGAGCCACACTCTGGAGCCATGAGGAGGTTGGTGGATGGGACATTCTCTGAGGCAAATGCACACCAAGGAATTATGAATTTCAACTACGATAAAAATCATTAAAGTGGAATGTATTAACAGGTTTGTTCAATGATGTGGAGATTTTGCTTCAACATCATCCAAGCACTGGCATTTTACATGACAAATAAGCCTCTTAGAACGTGATTAAAATTGATATACAGTATCATCATGCCTTCGTCAGAAGAATATCTTGTAACCTATTACGCAGAGTGTCAAATTACACAATCAAAAGCTACCTTCCCTCTCAGTCAACTGCAATGGCAGTTCACAAGTAGCTTTTGAAACAGATTTTGCAATAAACTCACATTTTTAAATGTGAGTTAAATCAACTATAAATTATAATTGCACAGAACATTGAATCTTTATTTACCACAGTTATGACATTCTTCTATTTACAATATTATCACATAGAAACATTAATTTATTTCAGATGGATGAATTTGAATTTCACCAAACTGGCAAAATTCTGATTATTGTGTATCAGAATTATACCAGCCAATCATTTTACAACATCTTTAAAATTCATTCTTATTTGAAAATGCGCATAATTAAATCTAACCTGCCACAATTTTTGCTGTTGCCTCTTAAGCAGCCCAGTGATTTCTTTGAATGAAAATAATACCTTTCATGGCCCTTGAGTCAGAAAGTTGCATCCTCAGTTGTTTAAGACCGTAGCATCTACTTGGCTTGAACAATAAGAAAGCTTCATCTCATCAGCAATTGTTCAAGGGACCAGACTGGAGCAGATAAATCCATTTGCATGCTTGTTATTGTTGCCAAACATTGGGTGCACAAGGCCATATTTTCATATTGGAGGTGACAATCAAGAGTTGCGGCATTTCCCAACATTGCAACCCCACCTCCTGCTCAATAGTGTATACTTCACTGCCTTTAGGCATCATGGTGCAATCAGGCTGAAGCTATAGTTGTCACTTCCAGAAGCTGGCCTGAGTTGGAAATAAGGGAGGCAGATGCCAAGATTGACAGGCTAAAAGGTCCTTGGCCATTCACTGCAACCTCAAACCAGTTCAGTAGATGACCGAGAGACACCCCCCCAACCTTTGTCCCTCTCTGTAGCCTCACACCCACTCACCCAGTACGCAACATGTACAGAATTCATGACACCTTCATAATACTGGAGAGTCTTTGAGATGATCCAAAGGTAGTCAAAATGAACAAACAGCATTGTAAAATGCCTTGAAAAATGGTTTCAAACCTCAAGGCAAACAGTCATTCACACACCTCACCGAAAGAACCATTATCCTATTAATAGGTCATAAATCAGTTAAAATAATCATACTCTTCAATAACCTGCTTGCTAATGATCAGTTTGCATTCTACAACAGCCATTCAGCCCATGGTCTTATTACAGATTAGGTCAAAATATAAAAGAAGAGCTGAACTCAACAAGGGAGTAATAGTGAGTACCCTTAATGTGAAGGGAGCATTAATGTAAAAGACTAAGTGTAGCTTCAAGGAGTCCAAGCAAGTTGTAGTCAGTGGGAATCAGGAGGATAACTTTCTATTGTTTGGAATCAGAGCTAGCACAAAGAAAAATGTATGCCATTGCTGTAAGTCAATCAGCTCCATTCCGAGACATCACTGCAGCAGTTCCCCAGAGAAGTGACCTGAGTCCAGGCAACTTCAACTCCTTTATCAAGAGCTTTCCCTCTGTCATGAAATCAGAGTGAAGATGTTTACTGACACTTTCACACTGTTCAACACCGTTTGAAACTCCTCATATATGGAATCAGTCCATCTTTGCATTCAACAAGACCTGTAAAATGTTCAGGTTGAAAACATCTTGATATTAAATAACAGCACTGTTGAATCCACACCAACAATAAACTGGGGGTGCCATTGGCCAGAAATTGAACCAGACCACCATATTGGTTCTATGGCCTAAACAACAGGTCAGAGGTTAAAGACCCTGCAATGAGTAACTCGTCTCCTGACTCACAAATTCTGTCACCTACATATTGTCAACAAGTTGGGAATGTAATAGAATACACACCACTTCCCTGGATGTGTGCTGCCCCAAAAACAAGAAGTTCAATGTAATCCAGGAAAAAGCAGCCCACTTTATCATCGCCACATTCATCAAATTCAATACTTACTCTATAACCAATGCAAAGCATCAGCAGACTGTACCATCTACAAGGTTCACTGCACCAACTCACCCAGGCTTCTTTGACAGTATCTTTCAAACCTGTCATTCAAACCACCTAGAAGGACAAGGATGTAAGTGAATGGGAATGCAACCACCTGCCATATGCAACCACCTCCAAGCCATATACCTTCCTAATTTGGAAGTGTTGTTGGTTCAGAATCTTGAATCTCCCTTCCTAACAGCACTATATATGTATTTACACCACATGCTTTTCAGCAATTCGGGAAGGATGCTCACAAGCACCTTCACAAGGACATTAAGGAACAGCCAATAAATGCTAGCCTTGCTAATGGTATGCATATCCCAAGAAAGAACTGTTGAAATTTCTTTTGATGGCTGTGTCAATAACCTCTGCAGAGTTAAATTTGCCATGGTTTTGAAGTTCAGCCAAGTATTCATAATTAGATCCCATTTCATAACTTTGAAAGCAAAACTCCCTGAACAGAATAAAACTAAAACCTTTCAAAATAGACAGAACATCAGCCAGTTGTCAAAGCTTTGGCGCAGTGAAACAGATGGCCAAGCTCCAATCAATGAGTTCAGCCATCTCTTCAATTTCTTCACTGTTTTCAAGGAATACAACCGACAATTGAAATAAAGTTAAATGAAAAGCCCAAAGTACAAGAGCAACTGACACACTCAAATCTGAATTTCAGGTCTGTAGAAGAACACTTTATTCAATGGGAAATGTCCTTCAATAGATCCAAAAACATTTCAGCATTCACAATTCTTGCTAATTTGTTAGTCACTATTTAAAAACAAATTGTGTCATAAATTATTGTATTAAAATTTATAAGTAACATGTAGAATTTCATTATGATATGTGAAGTTTGCAATAACTTAAAAATTAACTTTCAAAATGTTTCTGACTCCAAACAGGATTTTTCCATGGTTCGTAACATCTCTGAAATGGTGTAAAACACATCATCTTCAATTATCAGCCCAAGTCCATCAAACTCATTGCAGGGTACTGAGAGAAGAGGTTTAAACAGTACACCTCTGCAATTTAGCCAGCCATTTTGAAACAACAGCAAATGGGCTTGCAATCCATACCTACATTGTTTTCACCAGTCTCCTAATAGAAGACAGGCTGAAAAAAATGAAAGTAATGCGTAAATCTTGAAAGATCCAGAATAAAACAGAGGCCTACCCCACCAAAATGATACCTCATATCTGTGCTTGGATGGATTGGTATGCCTCAACACATTCTGAACACTAATCATTGGAGGCAGAATCCCCTGGTCCGGGAATCTCCATTTATAACCTTGATCCCTTTTAACAGTTAACACTCTGTGAAGCAAGAAATAGCTGGGAAGTGAATATGCCAGGACCTGTGCTAGCTTACAACCTCTCATGCTAGAGCACACTGAAGTTAGGATGCTTTCAGTGGCAGGTGTGTGGAGAGAACGCAAGCCAGGAAGGAACTAATATATTCGGGCAGAGTCAGTTTGGGTTGAGGTCAGGAACAAGAAAGGAGCAGTCACTTTGTTGGGTTTTTTTTACAGACCCCTGAATAGTTGCAGAGAAGTGGAGGAGCAGATTGGGAGGCAGATACTTAAATGGTGCAGAAGTCACAGGGTTGTAGTAATGGGTGACTTCAACTTTCCAAATATTGTTTGGAAACCTTTTAGCTGTAATAGTTTAGATGGAGCAGATTTTGTCCAGTGCATTCAGGAAGGATTCCTGACGCAGTATGTAGATAGACCAACATGAAGAGCGGCCACTTTGGATTTGGTGCTTGGCAACAAACCGGGCCAAGTGTTAGACCGGTTGGTAGGAGAGCATTTTGGCAGTAGCGTTCATAACTCTGTTACTTTTACAATAGTCATGGAAAAGGATAGGTGCATATAGCAGGATAAGGTTTATAATTGGGGGAAGGGTAATTGCAATTCTGTTCGGCAAGGACTGGGTAAAATAAAATGGGAATAGTTGCTGTCAGGGAAGAGTACTATTGAAATGTATAGATTGTTTAAGGAATGCATACTGCATGTGCTCCATATCTTTGTCCCTGGCAGGCAGGGAAGATGCAGTCGAGTCAGGGAGCCTTGGTCCTCGAGAGAGGTCGAATGACTGGTTAAGAGGAAGAAGGATGTTTATACAAGGTTTAGGAAACAAGGAACAGAAAAGGCTCCAGAGGGATACAAGTTACCCAGAAAGGAGCTGAAGAAAGGGCTTAGGAGAGCTATAAGGGGGCATAAGAAAACCTTGGCAGATAAGATCAAGGGAAACTCCAAGGCTTTTTACACATACGTGAGGAATACGAGAATGATCAGAGAAAGCGTAGGGCCGATCAATGATTGTAAAGGGAATTTGTGCACAGACCCTGAAGAGATAGGAGAGGTCCTTAATGAGTACATTTCTTCGGTATTCACAACTGACAGGGACCTATTTGTAGAGGAAGACAGTAAGAAAGATGTACTAGGAATTTTGAGGAATTTGAATATAGGTAAGTCCCCGGGCCTGATGGGATTTATCCAAGGATTTTATGAGAAGTGAGAGAAGAGATTGCAGGGCCTTTGGCAATGATCTTTTCGTCCTCACTGTCCACGGGTATAGTGCTGGAAGATTGGAGAGAGGCAAACTTCGTTCCCTTGTTCAAAAAAGGGAACAGGGATAACCCCGGAAATTACGGGCCAGTTAGTCTTATGTCAGTGGTGGGCAAATTATCGGAAAGGGCTCTGAGAGATAGGATTTATGATCATTTGGAAAGGGTTAGTTTGATTCGTGATAGTCAGCATGGATTTGTGAGGAGTCGATCATGCCTCACAAACCTTATTGAATTCTTTAAAGAGGTGATCAAACATGTGGATGTAGGCAGAACAGTGCATTTGGTATAAATGGATTTAAGTAAGGCATTTGATAAGGTTCCCCATGGTAGGCTCATGCAGAAAGTAAGGAGGCATGGGATAGGGGGAAATGTGGTAGCTTGGATTTAGACTTGGTTGACCCTTAGAAGACAAAAGGTGGTAGTGGGCGGAAAATATTCAACATGGTGCTCAGTTACGAGTGGTATACCACAAGGATCGGTTCTGGGTCATCTTCTATTTGTGATATTTGTAAACGAATTGGATGACGGAGTGGAAGGGTGGATTAGTAAGTTTGTGGATACGAAGGTGGTTCGAGTTGTGGATAGTGTGGAGGGGTGTTCTAGGTTACAAGGGGACATTGATAGGATGCAGAGCTGGGGTGAGAAGTGACAGATGGAGTTGATGTGAAGTGATTCATTTTGGAAGGACAAATTTTAAATCAGAATTCAGGGCTAACGGAAAGATCCTTGGCAGTGTGGAGGAGCAGAGGGATCTTGGGGTTCATGTCCACAGTTCCCTGAAAGCTGCCACCCAGGTGAGAAGGCATATGTTGTGTTAGCTTTCATTAATAGAGGGATTGAGTTCAACCCCAAAGTTATGCTCCAGCTATACAAAAGCCTGGTTCGGCCACATCTGGAGTATTGTATCCAGTTCTGGTCACCTCATTACAGGAAAGATATGGAAGCGTTGGAAAAGGTGCAGAGGAGATTTACCAGGATGTTGCCTGGAATGGAGGGAAGGTCTTACAAGAAAAGGTTGAGAGAGCTAGTGCTCTTCTCTTTAGAACAAATTAGGATGAGAGGTGACTTGATAGAAGTGTACAAAATGATCAGAGGTATAGATAGAGTGGACAGCCAGAGGTTTTTTCTAAGAATAGTTTTAAAGTGGAGCATTTTAAAGGGGGCATAGTTTTACAGTGAATGGAGGTAGATTTAGGGGAGATATCAGAGGTGGATTCTTTACTCAGAGGATGGTCAGGGGTTGGAATGCATTGCCAGAGAGGGTAGTGAAGTTGGCCTCATTAGGGGCATTTAAGCAGCTATTAGACAGGCGCATGGATGATAGTATAAGGTGGGGTGGAGGTTAGATAGACCTTAGGGATAGGGTAAAGGTTTGGCACAACATCGTGGGCTGAGGGGCCTGTACCATGCTGTGCTTTTCTATGAGAGTATACAACACTCCTAGTGGGCAAGCAGTGGCCAACTGATACTATCATTAGATGGTTAATCCAGAGACCAGGTAATGTTCCAAGGATCTAGGTTTTAATCTTGCTGCGATCAATATTGAGCATTGAATTAAAAAGAAATCTGGAATCAAGAGTCTAATGACGACTATTAAACCATTGTCAACTGTCAGGAAAGATTGATTTGGTTCACTACTGCCGTCATCCTTATCTAGTCTGGCCTATGTGTGACTCCACGACCACCCCAGTGTAGTTGGCCTTTGAGACGATGCTGTAGGTTGAAGAGATGCATTTTGACCAGGTTTCTTTTAAGAGAAAGGTTGAGAGGTGAGAAACAATCTTTGGTAACATAAACAGTTTGTGAGGCCTTATGCTTTCTTTCAAAAGTTGGAACAATAGAAGCAGCCTGAATGGGCATAGCCAGTTCTCACAGACCAAAATTTCTAGTTTTTTTTGTTTCTTAGGTTTAACTTTAAGCAGAAGCTGCTGGAGTTTTGAAGAAGTAGAAGCTTTTTTTTTCCACTCTCTCAGTTACAGCTGAAAACTGTGGATCCTCTTCCTACTGTAGGAATTGAATGCAAGAAAATCTGATTTCTGAATTTGCCTTTTGGCCAAGACATGTATTTATGGAATCTTACTATATTGGAAGATTCACTATTTATTCGTAAAATAATTCATCATTCTGTTAAGTTTTCCAATAGAGTTAAGTTACTCCAAGTTCCTGTTTCTTTTGTTGTATTTTAACTATAGCGTTTGAATAAATTGTGTTTGTTTTTTGTTAAGTAGTTTAACCAATCAAATTGTATCTGGAACATACATCTCACATTTACCTTTGAGGCTAGAAAATGTTAAGGTCTAGTCTACATTCTTAATATATGTTGAGGGGGTCTGTTCTGGTACATAACACCTTTAACTGCCCTCTGGGCAACTATGACAGGCATAAATACTGGTCGAGTACACAATGCCCACATCACATAAATGAATATTTTAGAAAGCAATTTCTAGTTTTAGTTGTCTGAAATGGACAAGCTTGCAATCTCTCCCCTAAATATTTGTGACCCTTTTTTTGTTCACATTCTCCCATTTTCATTCTTCCCTTTTTTCCTCCCTTCAGCTCAATATCCACACTTTGCTAACTTCCACACTGCAAAAGATCTGTCTGCAGAAGAGGCATGTTGTAGAAATGCAAATTGATGTTCATGAATCGTTTGTCCAGAGCAGCAGCATGCACTGAAGTTAAATTGACTGCCAAATTTTCTCTCAGCTTCTCTATTTCCCTCAATATCTGTTTAGGTCACGTGGTATCAATGTTATCAATTGAGTTCACACTTTTAGTTGCTTTTTTTGTGCACGGTATTGGAAAAGTAACTGCATGATACTTGCAAATTTCTCTGTGGTTGAAAGCAGCTATGAAAATAAAGCCCACCAGTGTAACGCAACTACGATTGGAATCGTGATCTGAGACTAATACAGTGAATAGCAAGTCCAAAATGGGAAATAATAAATTACTTTATAACAAATCAACTCGGCTAGAGGCAGAAGCTTTTGAGCCTTTGGCATAAATGTTTTGCGTAGCCTAATATGAAGCAGTACCAAGTAACAATCTGTTTACTATCATTCAAGAACAAGGGGATAGAATTTCCCTCTCTTCAGTTTTTAGGGCACTGATTTGCTGTCTGTTTTTGCCAATAGAAGTCAAGTGATGCCAGTAAATGCTAGACATCTGCAATGGGGGTGCTGTTAAGGTGGCATGGTGGCTTAGTGGTTAGCTTTGCTACCTCACACTGACACAGAGACCTGGGTTCAATTCCACCCTCAGGCCACTGCCTGTGCAGAGTTTGCACATTCTGAGTGGGTTTCCTCTGGGTGCTCCGATTTCCTCCCATAGTCCAACAACGTGCAGGTTACGTGGATTGGCCATGCTAAATTGTCCACTGTGTCCAGGCATGTGTAGGCTAGGTGGGTTAGCCATGGGAAAGTCTGGGTTACAGGGATAGGGTATGGGGGGTGGGTCTTGGTGGGATGCTGTTTAGAGGTGCAGCATGGACATGGTGGACCGAATGGCCTGCTTCTAGGCTTAAGGGACTCTATGATATTAGCAGCTGGACCTAGCTAAAGGGAGTTTAGAATTGGGTTTCAAGAGGCCATAAATTTAGGGTGCGAGAGAAAAGATATAAAAGGGACTGAAGGGCAACTTTTTCATGCAGAGGCTCGTGCATGTATGGAATAAGCTGGTGGAGACTGATACGATTACAACATTTGAAAGACGTCTGGATGGTGACATAAATAGGAAAGAACAGATGGATGTACGCCAAATCCTGGCAAATGGAACTAGATTAAATTATGATAACCAGTTGGCATGGACAAGTTGGACCACTGAATCTGTTTCTATGCTGTACATCTCTATAACTCTATTAATCGGAATTGATTTTCAAATGTGTTTTCTCATTCTGGAAACAAAGAGAGGATTTGATCTGAAAGTGTAGTGGAGGAACTACCTGGAGATGCAGAGAATTCTTCAGGAAGTTAAACTTTTATTTGCAAACAAAAGCTGTGACAATCAGAAAGTGGTTTCCCGATCGCCCTTGATCCTTGGGGCTTGTTATCCTTGATATATTTTCAGTTATCATGCTCTTTCGCAGGTTGCCAGCACGCCCAATGATGTCAGTAGGGGTTATCTTTCTACACTTAGGCAGTAAGTCAATGCTGTTAGTTTATGTTATCTTTCTGTTTCTGCCACTATGGCTGTTTCTTTTTCAAACTAAGATAATGATTATTTATTACTACATCTGCCACAATGGTCTCTTCTACTCCAAACTTAATCTATTAGATAGTGATTATTTATTACTACATCGGCCACAATGGTCCTTCGCCTCGGGTTGACCCCATTACATCATGCTAGTCCTTGCTTCTAAGTTACATGCTTTAATCAACCTAATTAAGCTGTCGTTAATAGCTCGCCTAGTTATACTACCATTGTTCTATGCTCCCTTGACCTATGCTCAAGCACCTCATTCTGTTAAGGTACAGCATTTCATTGATTATTGCAACATCCCATAATTCAGTACATCATCCTACTGATCACTGTAAGATTTAACCCTTTGTCTGTCCCTATGTTTTTATTTTCCATCAAAAGCACACTGAGGCAGTCTCACTGGGCTGCCTTTGGGCCTAGAAGATCAATGGGAGCCATAAGTAAGTTACTGCTGACCAGAAGGAACTTCTGAAGGAGGTTGATTCTCCTCCTCATCACTGTTCGCCTAAGGGCGTCCACAGAAATTTTAAGGAACCTTGGAACCTATTCAAAGCTCTCTTCAGCTATGTCTTCAGGATGCGGTGTGTTGGTGGGAATATGAGTGAGAGAGAGTCTATGGGAGGTGGGAAAATGAAATAGAAAAGTATAGTGGCTCTTCAACCTGCAAGACATCACCATCAACACTCTATGTTCCCACTGTAAATAAATCCTGTGCAATGTTCTCCATTCCTGTCAGAGGCCTTAAAATTGAATTATTCTCTGTTCAGTCTTGATCTTTCCTGTTAAATGCCAACATACTTTGCAAACATAGAGTTGGGGCTCATAATTCACTGCACGCTTTACAAGTAGGGTGTAAGTGATATGATGAGGAAGCTATAGAGAATGAGAGGAGACTATGAGCATTGCTCAGGGGATTGCTAAGGTAGATGGAGAGATGCTTTTGCTTGTGGGAGATTCTAAGACCAGAGGACATAATGTCAGTACAATGGATCACCCAGTTAGAACAAAGAGGATATTGTTTTGTCCTAGAGGCAAGTAAATCTGTGAAATTCTTTACCACAAAGGGCTATTGCAGCTGAGTCAACATTATAGGTTTTTGCAAAAAACTCCACATATCTCAAAATTAAGCAAAAAATTGTAAGATTTATCCCATAGTGACTGGCTGACAGCTGTAGCACACAGGAAAGAAAACAGACATCCTTTACATACCTTGGTTGCTTAGGAAGGATCATTGGCACAGAGTCCTTTTACAGTGTTCACATGATGACATTACCAATTGTACATTGCAATGTCTAATTTGTGTGAGATTGTCTCAGAGTTTTACTCAGGGAAGGTGTTAATGTTGAATAGATCAGACCTCAGCTCACATTGATGCTGGATCTGTACACCTAGGTGCACGGGGAGTCCACAACTTTGTCAACATGGTACCACAATTGCCCAAGATGCTTCTGGTTTCTTCTAAGTAGTTGCAACATGTTTTAAGATTCTGGATTCATGCCTACAACTTGTACACTGATGCTGGAGATTTGCAGTGAAGGAGTTCAGCAGGAATGAACATGAAAGAATGGAAATGACCATGACAGCACACCAGGCAGACACCATGATGTAAACCATTCTGCTCCAGGAGTGCCTGTAATGGAAAAGTCTACCGTCCTATGTCTTTAATCTTATTCTGGAGGTTTGATTTATGGCCCTGCAAGACTGAAAAAACGATGATAATAATGTAACATCTGAGAGCAATCAACTGTTGTTATAGATGGAATGTGATTGAACATTCACAAATGAGACAATTCTCAATCATGTGATACATTTCATTGCTATAGTGACCTTTATCTGTGACCTCATGCCACAACTTCAATCCTTCAGTCTGATGGGACTCTTTCCAGGTAATAAAACTATGAACAGACAAATTCTAAATGCTTGAATCATAGCTCAAGGCTATTTTGTGATTACAAAGATAGTCATTTATTAATGGTGTGGTTGATGCATTTTTTGTTTACATTTTGCCTTGTTAAAGTAAACTCAAATCATATGAGGACAATGTTGCTTCAGATGGGAGGACAAAATAATTGACATGTTTTATATGAATATCACTCGACCCCTGTAGAGTCTTAATGCATTCTTTATAAATTGCTACATAAATTTGGTGGGTTTGTATTGAGCTTTAAAAGTTGCTGGAAGATGTTCATGGGAATTGGAGACAAATTGTAACTTTTGGGTTGGGAGGCAGTTTGTGATGGACCTTTAAAATGACTGATTCTTAACTTGCCCAGAAATCACTGAATTTAAAATGCTTGATGAGTGTTTCTAGCAAGGCAGTTCCATATTGTCTAAGATTACTAAGAAATATTAATTCCCAAATATTATTACACATGTTGTGCTAACAATTTGAGATAATATAAAACATTTATTGTATAAGTACACTCTTAAAACAAACATCCATAGTTTGTCTTGTATAATTCATTGTGTCTAAACTAATATTCGACATGGAAAAGTGGATTAATTTGGGAAAAGCCATTTTAAAATAGTGAAAATTATGACAATAAAACAAAATTATAATGCTATATTCAATGAGGCATCATAGAAACTAACGACACTACAAGCAAGTGAAAGCTTAGATTTCTGTTTCAAAAACTGTTTACATTGGGTTAAGGTAAATTTTCACAATGGAGGTGCTTTCATCTTGTTAACTGTATCAGGGGATGCGGATTAGAGATGAGTAAATAGAATTGAAATACAATCCAGCCACGCTGCTGTATCCATGTTAGTAAAAGGTGTTTAACAGCAGTGAAATAAAGTTTATTATTTCAAAGAAAAAGCAATACAGGATAAGCAAAATGGTGGTTGCTTAGATAGAAGAATATTATTGCTTGCTAAACAAAATTACTTGAGGAATGATAATGACTAACTGAGTACCAATAATAAAAAAGGTAACAACTATTAGCGTTAATTTGTAGCTTCATAGTGTCTTCTGGTGTTTTGTTTATTGTTCAGATTTGTTCAAGGGATGCAAGAGTTACCAAGAACAGCATTCATTGCTGATCCTCAATTGATTTTGAGAAAGTGATGGTGAGCTATCTGCTTGACACAGGGAATTTTCTTTTATATACTCACTCATGGAGTCGTAGAGACATACGGATGGAAACAGTCCCTTCGGTGTTAATAGTCCATGCTGGCCATGTTCTGAAGACAAATTAGTCCCACTTGCCTGTGCTTGGCCCATATCCCTGCAAACCTTTCTTATTCATGTATCTAAATGTCTCGTAAATGTTGTAACCACACCTGCATCCACCACTTCTTTTGGCAGTTCACTCCACACACAAACCACTCTCTGTGCAAAAATATTGTCCCTCATGTCCATTTAAAACTTTTTCATTTTCTCCTCTCACCTTAGAACTATGCCCGCTAGTTTTGAACCACCTTCCCACCCTAGAGAAATGACTCTTCCTATTCAATGTATTTATGACCCTTGTGATTTTACAAACATCAACCTCCTATGCTCCAGAGAGAAAAGTCCCAACTTATTTTTATATCTCAAGCCCTCCATTCCCAGAAACATCCTGGTGAACCTTTTCTGAAGCATCTCCGATTTACTAATTTCCTCCCTAAAATAGAGCAACCAGAACTGCACACAGTACTCCAGAAGAGGCCTCACCATTTTCCAGTGCAACCCCAAATGAATCTGAACTCCTATAGTTAAAGGCCTGAGCAATGAAGACAAGGTGTAAAATGCTTTCTTAGCCACCCTCTCTACCTATGGTGCAACTTTCAAAGAATTATGTACCTGAACACCTTTGTCTCTCTATTATACAACACGACCCAAGTCCCTACCACTAATTGGATAAATCCTGCCCTTGTTTGTTTTACCAAACCTTGCATTTATCGAAATTAAACTCCATCTGCCACTTCTCAGCCCATTGACCCAATTGATCAAGATCTCTTTCTAATCTTAGATCACCTTCTTCACTGTCCACTATATCACCAATTTTGGTGTCATTTGCAAACTTACCAACGGTGCCTCCTACATTCTATTTCCAAATCAATTTATGTAAATGACAAACAAAAGTGGATCTAGTCTTGATCCCTATGGAACTTCACTGTTCACAGGTCTCCAGTCTGAAAGACAAAACCCCACCACCATATTCTATCACCTACTTTCAAGCCAATTTTTTATCCAATTAGCAAGCTCACCCTGAATCCCATGTGATCTAACTTTACTATTTAGTCTACTGTGCAAATTCTTGTCAAAGGCTTTACTTAAGCCCATGTAAAACAATGTCTACCACTCTGCAAGAACCACAGCAGGCCACAAAAAGGCAGAAGGAACAACAGCCATGTCAAGAAATTGTTTTTGAGGTTCAACTGATTCAGTTGGCCGTAAGGATCACAGAAGTTAGAGACAAACAGAGAGAGAGAGAGAGAGATGTCTTTTTCACAGGCTGATTGTTTCTGTTGCATTTTCCAAACATCAAACTGTAGTGACTCACCCAGGAACAATCAGGAAGTTGTTACAATGCCTAGTACTCCTCAAGCCACACAACTGGTCCTGGCTGTGAAACCAATGAAAAGTCTGCCACTGAGCAAAACTGCCCAGGGACACACACCAGTTAGAGCTGCAATGTCTAATATCCTCCTCCTCTGCTAAAATGAGACTAGTGCTATATCTCATATTTTCAATGAGCGTCTGAGTCACAGGTTGATTTCAGGTGGCATTTCTTGTGGCTTACACAGCAGTTACAGCAGAGCAAAAAGGCATACAAAAGGCTTCAGAATGGCCTATACAGTTTAAACATAGAACACACATGCCCCCACCCCCCTTTGATTGTTATTGGTCAATGACATTAACTTATTTTTCTGTTGTTGGCTCTCTCATACAGCATCTTACATAGTTCAAGCTTGCCTCAATATACTTCCAATTAAGCTAATCATATCACTGAACAACAATGCGATGTACAGGCTTGTGGTTCACCCTTTTTCCTTCATAATGTTTTCCCAGACTTTCTTATCTTTCCTCTTGAGGCTTGTCACAATGGGTACTGTGTTCAAGTAACATTGCCAACTGCACCATGTTAAACGCCAATTATTTAGACACTCACCCATTATTTCAGGACTTTTTAAATTCCTCATTACAGAAAATACAAAAGCATATTGCATTTTCGTCAATTGAAATCAAGTTATATGATTACACCTTATGTTAGAATTCTTTAACTACAAAGCTGTGTTTTAATGTGCTCATTCAATCCATATTCCAATGTCTGCTAGTCTCTGTACTCATGATTCATTCCTCCCATTATGATACAGAGGCTGCTTTTACTGTTTGAAACTAGTTTCAATCTTTTCCTTGAATTCCTTTTGGGATGTTTTTGTATATATGTGGATCTATAACTATTTCAGAATCTATTTCTATGTTTGCCTAAAGAATCTTAACTAAAACCTAAAATGCAACAAATAATTAAATAATTTAAGAGAAACAACTAATTAGTATGAAATGTTCTTAGCCAAAGTAAGCAATTGCAGCTGCACATTCTATAACCTTGATTAAACAGAGCTACTATTGTCCTACTTGTGAAGACTACATTGAGCAAATATTTTCCTAAGTGCCCAGACTACTGTCAGACATGTTCTGCTGCATTAGCCATGGGCAGCCATCAGCTATTTTGTGCCAATCAGTAACAGGCAGTCCTAATGGCCATCTAGTAGACAAAGCACAAAATGAGTTTCAGTAACTTATTTTTTTCAAAACTACAACATCTTATTCCATAGTCCTGTGGTACGAAGCAGCATTTCTTTTGCCACTTTTTCAGTTTACAGTCCAAAATAAAACATAATCTATATAAGATCAAGTCTTCCCATTCTACTGTTATGGATCCATTTCCTCCTCTTTCTCTGCTTAAATGTTGTTCGCTGAAATGCAGTTCCCTTGTATGTTCCCCTGTTAGGCGTTATGGTTTTTTTCCAAGCTGAATAATCTGCAGATGATAGGTATAAATCAAACAGGAAACACGCTTCTGAATAACTGATTTCAATCATTTTGATGACATACTCATTTCTGACTGATTCCTAATGGTTTAGACAATAGCCAATAGACAATAGGTGCAGGAGTAGGCCATTCGGCCCTTTGAGCCAGCACCACCATTCATTATGATCATGGCTGATCATCCACAATCAGTATCCTGTTCCTGCCTTATCCCCATAACCCTTGATTCCACTATCTTTAACAGCACTATCCATCTCATTCTTGAAAGTATCCAGAGACTTGGCCCCCACAGACTTCTGGGACAGAGCATTCCATATATCCACCACTCTCTGGGTGAAGATGTTTTTCCTCAACTCTGTTCTAAATGGCCTACCCTTTATTTTAAAACTGTGTCCTCTGGTTCTGGGCTCACCCATCAGCAGAAACATGCTTCCTGCCTCCAGAGTGTCCAATCGCTTAATAATCTCATACGTCTCAATCGGATCTCCTCTCATCCTTCTAAACTCAAGCGTATACAAGCCCAGTCGCTCCAATGTTTCAACATATGATAGTCCTGCCATTCTGGGAATTGACCTTGTGAACCTACGCTGCACTCCCTCAATAGCAAGAATGTCCTTCCTCAAATTTGGAGACCAAAACTGCACACAATACTCCAGGTTCAGTTTCACAAACTGGCTCGATTGGTTCCTCACTGTAGCCGTCTTCAGTCAGTGCTTTTCCTTCTTAGATTCACTTTAGCCCATGAAAAAGTCCCATATTTTGAAAACCTGATGCTAGATGTTTAAAAAATTGTGGAATTACCACTTTTTACTCTTATAATAACACTAGGTAGTTACAAACTGCATCAGCTGCCAATGATTGTAGGCATGGCTCCAAGACAAAGTTCATCCAGAGAGCAAGTCAATATTGGAGACACTGTGAGAAAAGTTAACACTTTGCCAGTGGGGGTTAGGAATCATCTCGGAAGTGTGAGAGAAGTGGGATTCATCTATAAAAAGTAGTATTCATTCAAAATCATGAACAGCCTGGGTTGAGTAGATAAGGAAAAGCTGTTCCCACTTTTAAAGTGAACAAGATCAAGAGGCATAAATTTAAAGTGACGTGTAGATGAAACAAGTGTGATGTGAGAAGAATCTCTTTTCACACAGTCAGTAGATTGGTGTGGAGTGCACTGCCTGGCAATGGAGGGGAGGCATTTGAATTAGGCATTCTACAGGGCACTGATTGCGATTTTTGATCAGAATTGTGTGCAAGCATATGGGGATAAAACAGGAGATTGGCATTCAGTAATGATGTTTTTCTGAAGAACCCAGTGCAAGCACAATGGGATGAGTGGCCTCTTTGTGTACAATAACTGTGATTCTGTGTAAAGCCAGTAAAGAAATGGGGATAGAGATAACACAGTGTGGAGCTGGAGGAGCACAGCAGGCCAGACAGCACCAGGAGAGCAGGAATGTTGATTTTTTTGGGTCAGGACCCTTCTTCAGAAATAGGGGAGGGGGAAACGAGCTTCAAAATAAATAGAAAGAGGAGGCGTGGGCCTGGTGTAGGTGGGATGGTGATAGGTGAGTGCATGCAGGCAGTGGTGGATATGGTCAGTGTGGTGGTAGGAGCACATAGGTGGGAGAGAAAATGGGCAGGTTGTGTCTAGTCAAGGAGGCAGAGATGAGAGGGAGGGTTGGTCATGGGATGAGGCCAGGGGTGGAGAGATTTTGAAACTGGTAAAATCCACATTTAGGTCATGGGGCTATAGGCTCCCAAGGTGGAATATGAGGTGCTGCTCCTCCAGTTTCTGGGTGGTGTCATTGTGAAACTGGAGGAGGTCCAGGATAGACATGTCGCCCAGGGAGTGGGAAGGGGAGTTGAAATTGTTTGTGACTGGAAACTGTTGTTGTTTGTCACGAACAGAACATAGGTGCTCTACAAAGTGGTCTCTGAGCCTCCGTTTGGTCTCACTGATGTAGAGGAGGCCACATCAGGAGCAGCGAATGTAATGGAACATATTGACAGATGTGCAAATGAACCTCTGTTTAATGTGAAAGGTTAGTTTGATGCCTTAGGTGGAGGTGAGTTGGGGGGGAGGTGTACGGGCAGGTGAAGCACCTCCTGTGGTTACAGAAAATGGCGCATGGGAAGTGAGGAGTGGGCGACGGAGTTGCAGAGAGAGTGGTCCCTATGGAAGGCAGATAGGGGTGGGGAGGGAAATATATCCTTGGTTGTGGGGCCAGCTTGCAGGTGGTGGAAGTGTTAGAGAATGATACATTGAATATAGAGGCAAGTGGGATGATATGTGTGGAAATCAGAATATGAAAAAATGGGAATCAAAGTTAGTAGGTTTTATGTGGAGAACCACTCATAAATGATGGGAAGCCTCAATTTTACTCATAATGGCATTTCACCAAACAAGGAAAAGTTGCCAGTACGTAATTCATATTAGCAACATTCCTCAACTGCAGAATTGAAAGCCTTTGAATGAAGGGAAATAAATAATCAAATTAGGGAGTTGTTTCAGCAAAAATAGTAGTGTCAGGAAGATTTAATTGCAGACATTGGCCAAATAGAATGCAGGATTTGGAGAAAATAATTCTACATTTCCATAACTGTTTCCAACATAGGCACCAAATCAAAAGCTCAACCATTAAGTTCAATTTTCCCTACAATTGGAAGCATAAGCTGATGATATGCAAACTTGACAGTGTGTCATAGAAGTAACAGACACTATTGATGAATTCTAAAAGCCTTTTACAGCTACTTTATTCTCAGGACAAATAAACAGCTAGGCACAGAATATAGGACCAGGAGTCAGCCATTCGGCCCTTCTAGCCTGCTCCGTCATTCAACATGATCATGGTTGATCACCCAACTCATTGTCCTGTTCCCACTTTCTCCGGATATCATAGAGTCATGGAGTCATATAGTATGGAAACAGACTCCTCAGTCCAACTCATCTGTGCCGTTCCCATACCACAGTCTTACCTTATCCCATTTGTCAGTAGTTGGCCCATATCTCTCTACACCCTTCCTATTTATGTGCACATCCATATGCCTTTTAAATGTTGTAATTGTACCAGCCTCCATCACTTCCTCTGGCAGCTTGTTCCATTCCGTCTGCCTGAACAAGTTACCCCTTTTTAAATCTTCTCCACCTCACCTCAGTTATATATTAAAAGGGCATGTCCACCAGAATTACAGGTTATTAGTTTAATTTATATATGTGCCTTCTATCTATCAATATTCAGTCAAACAGAAAATCATTATCATCTGCAATCAGTTTACAGTCACCAAATACAAAGTTACAGCTACAAACAGCAACTATAATGTATCAGGTCTCCAAGATTTCAGAAAAACTAATCGAACTTGTATTACCCAACACCTACAAGTTGTAACATGATGATCCTGTCTCAAACAAAAATATAAACTTTTTGTTTACTACAAGCTATCCGCCTTCTCCAAGGTAACTAATTTCATGCCATCTAACTTTATTTTTCAATCAGCCCAGATGCTGTAACTGACAAAAGAGCCAATATTGTATTGTACTTCAAACAAGCTGGTGAGAGTGGAATATTTACCATGGCTGTTGTAGTAAATGAATTCCCCTCTTCATGTTAAAAAAAGTCATTTATGACCACATATTTTAAATAGTTCCTCAGAATAGAAGTTTTTATATTAAACTTGAGATGATAAAATAAAATTAACTTGATATCCCAGCCTACAATCAAATAACCAAAGTCTTAGAGTCATCCGGGATGGAAGCAGACCCTTCAATCCAACAAATCCATGCCAACCACTTTCCCAAGTTAAACTAGTCCCATCTGCCTGTATCCCTCCAAACCTTTCCTATTTATGAGCTTATCCCAATGTCTTTTAAATGTTGCAACTATATCTGTATCAGCCACTTGTTCTGGCAGTTCACATAAATTTCTAAAATGCAATACAATGCAATATCCTTTTATTGTCATGTGCATCCTATTGTAGAAGTACAGTGAAAAACTTTTACAGTGTCTGCCTTCTTTCCGCGACATCCCAGGTACAAGTTCCTAGGTGCAATTCTTGGGATAAAAGTAATTGCTTAATTACAGATTTGAAAATAAGGTAAAAATGGGAATATATTAAGGGGTATATTCAGGGGTTAACATTACAGTGTTCTAATGTAAGGATTGTCCCCTCACACCGGTCTCTGTCCAAGAATCACTGCCTGCGCACTGCTCCAGGGGCTGCTGCCCTGGGCACACCTCAATCTCCTATGCTCTAGTGAAAACAGTACCAGCCTTTCCAGCCTATTTTTTGGATCTCAAACCCTCCATTCTCAGCAACATCCTGGTAAATCTTTTCTAAAACCTCTCCAGATTAACAATTAATTAACAATTAACAGAGGAGTCCAGTGTCACAACGCCAACCTGAAACTAGAGGAACAGCATCTCCTATTCCGCCTTGGGAGCCTACAATCCAATGGGCTCAATGTGGGCTTTACTAGTTTCAAAATCTCCCCCCACCCTGGCCTCATCCCATGATCAACCCCCCCTCTCATCCCCGCCTCCTTGGCCTGACATAACCTGCCCGTCTCCTCTCTGACCTATCTGCTCCTCGCACCTCACTGCCCAACCCCCACCACTGCCCTCCTGCAGTCACCTATCAGCATCCCACCTATCTTCCCCAGACCCACCCCTCCTCTCTCTATTTCAGAGCTTCCTTCCTTCTCCCCATTTCTGAAGAAGGATTCTGACCAAAACATAGTTTTCCTGCTCCTCCGATGCTGCCTGGCCTGCTGTGTTCCTACATTTCATTTCCTTTAAAAGTGTGTGTGTGGAACATGTAAAGAAATTTAGCATTTTGTTTTTCTTCTACTGAAAACAATGCCCTGTGTTAACATCAGTTGCTGTCTCTATCATTAGCCTCTATTGAATTGAAAAATAAATTTCAGTTTTACGAAACAAATAATAATGAAACAGGTGTTAATCCTTGTTTCTATAACATGATTATGCAGTGCCCAAAAATTTTGCAGGCCTTTATATATTATGAACTAGGGCCTCATTTCGGAAACAAAAATCATGCATACTTCTAACAGTTTAGCAATTTTTAACCATAATTATCATAGAGTCCAACTGTAGAAGCAAGCCATTTGGCCCATTGAGTCCATACTGACTCGCCAAAGAGCATTTCACCTAGACCCATCCCACTACGCTATTCCTGTAACCCTGCATTCCCCATGGCTAAACCACTTAGCCTGCACGTCCCTGTACACTTTGGCCAATTTAGCTTGGCCAAGTCACCTATAGTGCACATCTATGGGCTGTAGGAGGAAACCCACACACACACACAGAAAATGTGCAAAGTCAATATAGGCAATTCCCTGAAGGTGGAATCAAGGCTGGGTCCCTGGTGCTGTGAGGCAGCAATTGTAACCACTGTGCCACCGCCACTATATGAGGTCTGAGTTGAAGTTCATTGTATAGAGTTCCCAATGTCACAATTTACAACAACATTATTGAGCTTTTGTGTTCACATTCAGTAAGAGTAGAACATCTTTCCAAGGAAGTTGAAACCTTTACTTTTGCAAGCTGTATCATGAAACAGATGACACCTCATAATGACAATGCAAGTAGAAATTTGTAACAATCTAACATCTGCCAAAAACTGAATTGGTTTAACTTAGTCAATCATGTACATAAATTCAACCATGGTGAATAACTCAATACCCATCCTCGGTATACACAGCTTATGTCAAGTTGCCAGTCTTCATTAAATTTTAATCAGTATATTTCAAATCTTGCAAATAAATTGAACCTTAATCAAATATTGAAAAGAGTGATTTTATTTTGTATACAGTTAACAAATATCAGAAAGAGCTCAACTATGTGCTACAAGCATTAATCTGCAGTAGATCAGCAGTAAAAATGGGAAATTCAAGTACATTCATGAATACGGCTGAAAACAAAACTTTACATACCAACAGCAAATTACATAATACAATGCTTTAAAAACTTTATGATACTCAAGCAAGAGAAGAAGCCACAGGCATCCCAAACAAACTTAGGAAATACCAAATGAAAAGCAATATCAATTTCGCTGGCAATAAACCCAGTCACACAGATTAAACAGGCACAAAACTGATCAGCCTTATCTTTGACCACAGGAGGAAGGAAGATAGATTCTCCAGGATGAAGAAATTTATAGGCAGAATCAATTGCTACCTGCCTAAATCAATGCACCCAACTTTCACTGTTCAACAGCTCCCAAATAATTAAAGTTAACATGAACAAAACCCCATTGATAATGATTAGCTAACAACTGCCATGATAAACTTAAAAGTCGATAATATCAATCTGATTCAACAGTGTGGAACTGTGTATGGCTGACAATAGATTATGAAACATACCTTTATGGTCCTTGCTACCACTTCATCTGGCCCTACAGTTAAAAAAAAGTCAAGCGGCAGAGATGAGAATCCAGTTTTGATGATTTTAGGCAGTGCACTTTGTGTTTTGTCTTCTTCCTACGATTATTTTAGCCCTAAGAAATATATCAATTTCTTTCTTAAGAACACTCAATACCTTGGCCTTAATGGTAAAAAATCCTGAAAGGTCAAGATTTCATGGAAAAGTTCAGCATCAGGTGAGCTCCTGAGATAATTTAAGAAAAGAGCTCTACAGATTATTGGAAAATTATTGGAAAACCTTTCATCATTTAGAATCGGAACTCACAACAGACAGAATTGCTGTTGGAATTGTTGATGAGCCCTTGTCGGACTTACTGCTGTCGAAAGAAGACCAGATTCCAGAAAAGCATATTCACATGATGAGTGAAGCAAAAGTGCAGAGCAACACCGATCAATTCTAAGAAGAGAAGATCAAACTTATTATATGAGATTAGACAAATCCATTCAGTTCTCAAGGTCTAAAATCTTTAAAACCAAACCAGTACAACATGTAGAACAGACACTGTCAATAGCGTGGAGCAAGGAAATTTCATGAACACAAACAGTCCCCAGTTATTAAAATATAATGATTTATCTGCAAAATAGCATATAACTGGGAAGAAATGTGCTGCAATCAAACGCAGTCACAAAGCTACAAGTCCAGCAGCTGCTCACAGAAATAATATCGAGTTAGAGCAAGTTACAATAGAAGAAAAGTCAAAGGTACTCCTAGGTGAAGTAAGTAATTCAGATCCAAAGTTTTGGAAAGAGGTTGCTTATGTCAAAAGACATCTTATTAATGTTAAGCATTATGTAAAAGCAAGTATCTATCGAATTGTGTCCTATAATTGAAAAAAAAATCACAACCTACAGTAGTGTACCCATATATTCCAGGAAGTATAATAGTTAAAATCAATGGTATGCTAAAAGCAACCCTATAACATAAGGGGTGTCAGATGGATCATACACGGACTTCAGAATCAAGGATTCTCACTTTTGTGTATGAGTGTGTGGTTTGACCTAAATCATCTTAAAATGGTGGAAGAAGTCAAATTAGCTAAAGTCAACAAACCACTGGTCAAGGAAGAGCTAAGCATGGAATAAATGGTCAAGGAGCATTCAGTCATGGAGAATTTATAAGATGACCAGGAGATGACATCATAGGGCTCTGTCAATTTATGGCAGAATCCCAAAAGAAAATAAAATTAATTGAGATTAGCTATGTGGCATTGTAACTTTGTTTCATACTGTCAGTAAGGTGAAAAGCTGTGACTGTACTTGATTGGCAGAAATATTTTCCATTTCTATCAGCCCTCAAGAGGGCTAAAATTACAAAAATCAGCAAGGTTAGTAAGGTACACACAATCAGATAGCCTACGCCATGCGATCTTGTTGATAATTTTTCAACTAAGATAACATAGAATTCTGCATGCTTTTGTGAACAGTGATCTCAAGTTAATTCTAATGTCAGGTACTGAGACGTGACAAATTCAGAAATTAGAAATTAGAACATTTCATTTCTTTATCTGCCCAGGAAGAATCATCAGTACCAGTGACAAAGATCGTGACAAGCCAGAAGCAAACCTCAAATAATACATCTGAGGAAGCAAGTTCATCAAACAAACACTGAGAGAAAATGAAAGTGTCCATGTTAAGCAATCAGTGGAAGTGAAGAATTTACACATTTTAGCAAAGGTCTACCAGCAAATAAAGAATCAAAGTCTACTCACACAGATAGAAAGAGTGGCATGTATAACTCCATATAACACTATTGAGATAAGCCAAGCAATGTCCACAGGTTTGGAATACAATCAGGAAGAAATTACCTGGTCCAGACATCCAGGGAACTCCAAAAAATAAACTGCCTTTTTCAAAAGGATTGAGATTCTCCATAAAGGAAATACATGTGATTCAAGGTCCTCCAAGTATTAAAATGGAGCAGTTGCCTTGTTCTACAGGTATAACGTTCTCAATGAAAGAAATCTAAGAGATACAAAAGGTCCTCGGGCTTCTTCTTTTTACCTTGTCCAATGGCTTTTCTCGACCATCCTAAACAATCAGGCCTCATAGTTCTCTACAGGAAATAAAATAATCACGACAAAAACTACCAGATTGTTCATGATGAGCAACAGTTAGCGTTCATCTTACACACATTTGAGGAACAGCTGTTAATCCAAAGAACTATTACTATCATCCAGGAAGCCATGTTCAATAAGATCCATCCAAACACCATCCTTTCAATCCCATGTGAATGCATGGTTCCCTTAAAACAGAATAGGCTAAGGGTTGCAAAGGCTAGATTAAAAATTATGCAGGACTTTGACAGATTAAAATTTAAGTAATTGTTTTCAGCAGCAGAAGAGTTACAGGCAAGGGATGCAAATTTAAAGTACTTGATAAAGAGAACCTGCAGAACTTGAGGAAAGAAAAGTCTGCAGCAAGTTGCTATGATTAGCCATGGAGTCCTGGTGAAAACTGATAATACAAAAATAATTTTCCAAAGGGCATTGGATAGACACCAAAGGGAAATATATACCATGCCCATGGGAAGTAAAAAACAAAGCAATAGCATGATTTGGAGAGTTTCTTCAAAGAGGCACTTGTCTCTGAACTAAAGGATTTGGATTCAAATCCTATCTATCCAAGAGGTCATAGAGATGTACAGCATGGGAACAGACTCTTTGGTCCAATTCACCTGTGCTGACCAGATACCCTAAATTCATCTGATCCCATTTGGCCCATACCATACTAAACTTTTTCTTTTCATGTACCCATCCAGCTGCTTTTAAATGTTGTTACTGTGCCAGCCTCCACGCTTCCTCTGGTAGCTCATTCCATATGTGCACCACACTCTGAAAAAGTTGCCCCTTAGGTCCCTCTTAAGTCTTTCCCCTCTCAACTTAAATCTACCCTCTCTAGTTTTGGACTCCCCTATCCTGGGAAAAGACCTTGGCTATTCACCCTGTCCATGTCCCTCATGATTTTATAAACTTCTATAAGGTCACCACTCAGCCTCACCTAATAGACTCACCTTATTTAGCCTCTTGCTATAGCTCAAATCCTCCAACCCCAGCAACATCTTTGGAAATCTTTTCCGAACACTTTCAAGTTTCACAACATCCTTCCCATAACAGGGAGATCACGATTGTATGCAGTATTCCAAAAATGGCCTAACCAATGTCCTATACAGCTGCAACATGACCTCCTAGCTCCTATACTCAATGCACTGACCAAAAAAGGCAAGCATACCAAATACCTTCTTCACTATCAAAACAGATGTTTCTGGGAAAGCTCAGCAGGTCTGGTAGCATCTGTGATGAGAAATCAGAGTCAACGTTTTGGGCCTAGTGACCCTTCCTCAGAGTTCTGGGGATTTTTGATCCACAGCATCCATAGTTCATTCAGTCTTCTTCACCATCCTGTATACCTGTGACTCCACTGTCGAAGAACGATGAACTTGCACCCCAAGGTCTTTTGTTCAGCAACACTCCCTAGGACCATACCATTAAGTGCATAAGTCCTGTCCTGATTAGCCTTTCCAAAATACTGCATCTCATATTTATCCAAATTAAACTTCATCTGCCTCTCCTCGGCCTATCGGCTCATTTGATCAAAGAACTGCTGGACAATGATGTAACTTCACTGTCCACTGCACCTCCAATTTTGGTGTAATCTGCAAACTTACTAACCATACCTCCTATATTCACATCCAAATCATTTATATTAATGAAAAAAGCAGTGGACCAGCACCAATCCTTGCGGCACACCGCTGGTCACAGGCCTCCAGTCTGAAAAGCCACCCTCCACCATCACCCTTTGTCTATGACCTTGAAGCCAGTTTTGCATCCAGATGGCTAGTTCTCCCCGCATTCCACGCGATCTAACCTTGTTAACCAGTCTACTATGTGAAACTTCGTCAAACACCTTACTGAAGTCCATATGGATCACCTCCACTGCTCTGCCTTTGTCAATCCTCTTCCAACACAGTAAAAGAATTCGGTGGGGTTGTTTTTGGGGGAAAGGCGTTGAGCCTCAGGGCTTGGTAATACAGCTTAATACTTTCTCCTTTTCTTAACCCCTGACACTGATATACATTGGAGGGATTTACTCGCTGAATCTCAGCCTGTTCAATCTCATTATGAATCTGGCTTTCACAGCTATCAGATCCTGCCGTGGAACTTGAATTCAGAGCTTTTGGCTCAGAAACTGGGATGCTACCCAATGCAGCACAAAACTCCTTTCTCATTTTAATAATGACAATAATTTACCAAATTACTTTTGGAGATTATTTCTAAAATGAATATTCGGGGACATTACAATTTTATAAACTAATTATTCTTATCTCATTCCTTAAGATTAGAAGCTCAGTAGTTAAAATCGATGCCTCACAGCATTAGGGATTCCACTCTCGGGTCTCTGGATTTTGCACATTCTCTCTGTGTCTGTGTGGGTTTCCTCTTAGTCCAAATATGTTCAAGATAGGTGGATTGGCCATGGTATATTGCTCATAGTGTCTAGGGATGTAGGAGCTAGGTGGATTAGACAGGGGAAATGCAGGATTACAGGGATAGAGTGGGGGGGTGCGAGTCTGGTTGGGATGCCCTTTGGAGGATCAGTGTGAAATCAATGGGCCAAAATGGCCTGCTTCCACAGGAAATTTAATCTTCTTCCAAAGGTAAATTTTAATTATGATTGCAAATTAACATAAAAATTATGCACAAACTAATTTCAGATAATGGCAAGTTTATCACTTGCTATAGGATGTCCTGAGGTAGTGACAGATGCTATGTAGATGCAGTTTTTGCTTTCTTATATTCCATGCAATAAAAGTAATATGTAAACTATTGCAACTGCAAACCAACTGAAAAGATATTTGAATACTCAATGTTAATTTTGCAAGTTTATTTGTATTTTAAGCAATCACCAATATCTTATTTTTATTTAGTACCTCGGACATAGCAAAATATTCAAAAGTCTGCTGAAACTCCTTGGTAATATTGACAAAACAACAAGTCTGTAAGTCAACAATTATCACTGGAAAATCTATTTGTCAAAGCACAAATTATATTAATGTGCTTGAAGTGAAATAAATATAAAGTGATATTACTGTGGGCCCAGACAAAATCTCAAGACTGATAGTGATTAACTTCATGAAGAGTATTGCAGGAGGTAGCGAAAAAGTGTGTGAATGGAAATGGCATACAAATCAGACTTCATCTTGCAGAACAGCAAAACAAGCTCCATGGTCTACTTCTATTTGTTTTGTTTTAAATGATAGATCTTTGCAATGAGGGATGTTAGAAATGTGAAATGGATAACATTCGCATTCTGGGTTTTAGCAGATCATTAATGTCACAAACTAAAACTAAACTCTTTTGGATTCTATATATCTTTAAGACAATATTTAAAGGAACACCTAGGAATATGGCATTGTCTACAGCTGTTCTTGCAAAATCAGGAAATGCCAGACTTGTTGCTAACAACTTACTTTATATTAATTTTCCACAATACAAGTTGAGAATGAAGTACAACAAAACAGTCAATGTCATTCCACTATTTACGAAAGTGTGACAGATAAATTGGGAAATTGCAAGACTATTAACCTGTCACCTGTTGGGAAGTGTAGTATGACATATGCATAATAAGCTGAGTAGTATCTTGCACTGCATCATACTAAACTTCCATAATTCTTCTTGAGTTCTACCCACAAAGGCCAGTCTGACTCTCATTGTCACAGATCCGAACCATGTGTAGAGAACAGGCAAGTAGGTTCTGTATTCATTCTACCTGGAACCGAGAATTTGATCTCTACTGTAAATGCGGCTGATTGAGCCAATCTCCACCCTCCAACAAGGGCTCCTGGAAGGAGTCTAAATTGCTGCTATACATATATGTTGAAACTTAGAATGAATAGGTAATGATGGTAGAAGCTCACATTTCTACCCACCATATGGTGCCCATGAAACTCTCCTGCTCATACCTTTGACATTTATTAGAATGATTTACAAGTTGATTGTCAACCTCTTTGCCCACATAATGAATACGCATTCTTTGGCTATCAAGTCTTGGAGTGCGACCTGGAGCTTCCGACTCAGAGGTAGTGAGCCAAAGGAGCTTCTCTGCAATTCTGTTCTATGATCTCAGACAATTCATTATCAAAATGTATTGCTCCAACATATATCACCTGGTTCTCGTGATTCATTTGTAATTATTATTCATTTTAGCAAAACATCTATGTCAAAGTCAATATTGTATGCTGGAAATCATTAAACACAAAATGGAACAGGAGACAAACTTGAACTAAGACTCACCTTGGGACAAATGAAATGATATAAAAATGATTGTTGATTGAGAACTGTAAATGCTCTATTTAATGACATATTTCATAAATGCAAAAGATAACTTTTTTTGCATCAAACTCAAATAAGCATTCATTCGCTAACTGACTGTACATAATTCATACGGGAAGGTCTTGTGTTGCGGCAGTAGTGCCTCTATTTCTGAGCCAAAGGATCTGGGTTCAAGTCTCACTTGTCCCAAAGGTGTCTTATGAAATGTCTGACAAGTTAATTCACTATAAATATCTTTAGAAGCATATTATTTTAAAATAGATTCATTTGGCTCGTATTTGAATGGGACATAATTTCTTTTGTATATCTGGCAAAATGAGAATAATTCAAAGTACTAACCGCCGATTCAAACAGTCTGTCTAAGAAAATCTGTACTAACGCATTTACTATGAAAATTTTTCATTTCTTTCAGATCAAAGATCATGTAAACCAGAAACAACAAGGTAAATTAATCAACCCACTTAAATTATCCTTCAGGCAGCCTAAAAATAATTCTGTTTCTTTTGGGGTTCTCTGGTCCAAAAAGTCTAGACTCACGGCCATTTGTCGCTTCATGTAACCGTTCTACCTGTGAAATGAAGTTTAAAACTAAAACCAAAGGCAATTGCCAAAAAAATTATACTGTTTCATGCCCAAGGTCTAGAAAAAATACACATATCCATGAGAATCATTTTACCGTCATGACCCAATGATTAAAATTAATGGCTGGAAAATTGGGAATGTCATGAATCAGAACATTGACTTCTGTATTTATTTTCTGCACTGTTGATTCGCTAGATTCAGAATGTCACAGCTAGAAGGAAATCATCCCATTGTGATTTCAATATTTTCTTTACATTGTGTATTGTATTCAAGGAGAACTTGTTACTTACACATATCATTCACCAAAATATATTCAGTACCTTCATTAGTTTAGATGCTTCTATTTTCAGATGTTAAAGCCAAATTCTAACATTCTGAATAATTGCCAGAAAGCATTCAACGTTCACATGAAGTTTCTATATCTGCTATTTTAACAAAGCTGTTAATGGGCAGACTTCCATTCTATCATGATCATGAAAACTGATTTTTAAAGCATATGTATTTTGTACTTTGAAAAACCTACAAAACGTGACAAAGTCTATTTGGCCTTAATAACTTATGCTAACTTGCTGGTTAATGTAGTTGCAATACATGTTCTAAACACATTTATGGTATAGTTATGGGTATTTATACATGCTACAGAGACAATACTCCCAAAGTAGTGAATAGTCAGGTATTATTGAACAAACTCGACATTGCCTTTCCTGAAGGCGTAGATGGATCGCTTCACTATTTTTGAGAACTTGGCAGAGGATAGTGGTGTTCTTTTATTTCTTGACTGGTGTCAATTTGTCCTTGTGCCGAACTGAAGGGACTGGTTTGAGACTCAAAGTGGAGTTATATGTGCCTACTCCACAAAACTGTGGTTCCATCACCATCCACTCTCCCTAATCTACATTGGCTTCCAATGCCCCAAGTTTAAATAATTCTGTGGCCTCATTTATTTCTATTTCCACATTTTCTCCAGATCAATCCTCTCTAAGAACTCTCTGGAGTGAAAGTGTGAATAGGCTGAGAACCAAGGGCTGTGATAGTGACCCATGATTAACCTGTGCCTATTCATAGTTATGAAAATGGCACACAAACTTTGTTAGAGATAGTAGGAACTGCCGATGCTGGAGTCTGAGATAACAAGCTGTGGTGCTGGATGAACACAGCAAGTCAGGCAGCATCAGAAGAGCAGGAAAGCTGACATTTCGGGTCCAAATGATATGTAATCCAATGGCAATCATATCTCAAAACAGAGGGTTTAGTTTGTCAGAAGATAGCACTGAATACTTACTGAAGTACATTTACTGTCAGGTTGTAAATGATAAAGAGTATCCTGGCTGCAGGTGGTTTGAAACCGGTTGCAGAGGACAATTTAGGCAGAAAGAAGAATGGAAATATAGCAACAAGCCAGAGGTGTGCACAACGATTCTACAGTGCAGCACTGAGCACCTTGGTGCAGGTGTTGGACAGGAAGGAAGAAATCTCCACGGATCAGGAGATCCTCCCGAAATTCAATGAGAAGAAAGTGAGGCTTGTCAGCGATGGCAACACTTTGGCCCAGGGAGTTGGATGTACTGAGGAAGTGCCATTACCTCACGAGAAGTTAGGGTCAGTGAGATCATCGACAATTGCCAACCGCCTGCCACATACCTCCTGTACAGCCCTTCTCCACCAACAATCTTCATCAAGCACAATACATGCCCCATTATCTGTCACTTTCACCACTTCAAATAATTCTGCAAAACCACTAAGTACATTTTAAAATCTTATTTTACCAGTAGCACTGATATGAGAATGGCTGAGGAGGAATCTCATTCCTGCTGTTGGACACACATTTCAGTTGTGAGTGTTTAAGTGAGGCCATTGGTTGGAGCAGGAAGGTCAAAAATGGCAGTGCTGGAGACAAGTTAGCATGAAATGTTGACAGGCATTACAATCTATGTGATATTCTTATCCCACCAATACTTAATACCTGCAATAATGCCCTCAACAAGATAGTCAGAAGTGTATATGCACAGTGCAGATGTAATTTTATTATTAAAAGGAGAACCCTAACAGACGGTATGAAGATCAACTTTTTGCCCTCTCTTTCTTTGATTCTAACCTCCTTTATATTTCTCACCCCTCACTTGAAGCCTTCAGCCAATTAGACCCAGTGCCATAGAGTTTCCTCCCTCAATGTATTCATCTCCCCAGTTCCTTCTCTTCCTTTTATAGCTCTTTTTTCCTTCTAGTTCTTACTTCTTTCCCCCATCATATCTGCACTTTACAGAGTTCTGCAGCTGCTACTAGTGTTAACAGCTATATCCCTATACCTCTGTCCCTCATTTGAGGCACAAAATAACGTGGCCAGGCTAAAGACTATTGTCAGCTCTCTTAGTAAATATACCTTGTATCTATATGCATAAAGTAACAAGCAATTTATCACTTTTAGTCACACTGTACACTAAGTAAAAGATTTAGAGTTCATTATCAGTGAGACATGGTTTAACTGCACATTACATCTACAGTTTATGACTTGAGTCTGATGGTATCCCTTCAAAAGCACAACTCTCTTATGAAGATTTTACACCTTTTCATTCGTCTTAACAATTTCTTAACTTAAATGTTTTCCTTTAATGACAGGTATTCAGAAACATTCTACTTAAAGTAGGAAAGAATGTTTCTACAACTTTTTTTTTAAGTTTCCTTACTTCAAATAGGATAAAAACAGCAATCATATATCTGGAAAATGACTGTTTGATTATGGTAAAATCTATATTGTTGCCATGCAGAGACAGACAGCTAAACTAAATCAGCCTTTCTACCTCTGTGTTCACATCACAATAAAATTAAAATCTTCAAAGACCCTCAAAATTGACAGCAATGGTTCTTGAGCAGGCTTTTGAAATAACCAATCTCAGACTTTGTGAATAATCAATTCTCGATGTCTGTTTGTATCTTAAACAAATGACTCAGCAATTTATTAACAATAACATAACTTCACCAGAGCAAAACTAAACAACAAAGTAATCTAATTGTCAGTGCTATAAACACAAGAACATTATTTTTGTCGCCATTCACATAAAAGACCAACAAACAAACACAGCTCAGGGATAAGTCAAAGAAAATAACGGATCCAGCCAGAGTACTTGAGTGGCTTTCACAATGGGTTGTTCCAATGGCATAGATGATGGTTCTCCTGATAGTTATCTGAAGATGTCTATCAGAGTCACCTTTACAGTTCCCTCAGATAAAGGCAATAATACTTATCATGTAGTTTCCTATTCTCTGAACTTCCAAGAGCTGCTTATGAGAGAATAGGCAGGGAACTTTCAAATCTTAATCTGTAGCATCAACAGTCAGATTCCTTCTCATAGAAAACACATTCAAAATCCAATTCATATTCTTCATGCTCCCTGACAGACTGAACTGCTCCTCCACAAGATTCCAATTACCATTCAACATCTACCATCTGCCTAAGCATAACGTCTTTTTCCAGACTTGCTGGAACAAGTTCCCAGGATTTGTCCTCATTAATGGCCAACTTCAGCTATCTGTTTAAATATAATGCTCTTCCCTGATAATGAAGCATCTGCAGACCCTCTTGATCAGGATCCAACCTACAATTAACCTCTAGGCTTGGCCTCATGAATACTCAAAAGATTTTTTTGGTCTGTTTTCTTTTTCATGCAAGCTTTTTTCCCTCAGTCTAAGAGTTATCTTTAGCTCACAGATCTTAGTTTACAACACCAACCAAAATTCATAAGAAGGAATAAAATTAAAATAGTGAAATATCAGAGAGGGCTCTAACAAGGCACAGTCACCATTTTCTTGCAAGAATAGTACCACTGAACGTAATGAACTTGTCAGAAAATAAGATAATTCCTATAAAATGATGATCACCAGGAATTGCTATTAGTGTAGAGAGAACCCCATATGTTATCTTGTCAGTCTGTGTTTTATATGATACTGTTTTTAGGATCCTTTTCTGTTTGCTTCAATTCCTAGTTTAACATTTCAAGACAAAATAACTCAAAATTCCATCTCAAAAACACCTGAAATGGTTCCAACAAACACAATCCACTCCACCAGTGCAATTTATTTGCTCTGTCTCCTCTGAACTAATAATTGCTACATAGATATAGAATGCATCAACTTGAACAAGGATCTTTGCTATTTCAATCTGCAAGAGAGGATATATCCAGTAACCTTTAAAGGAACTGTTCCTGAGATTCAGGCAGTGATGGCCAGAGACAAATCATTATTTTCCAGCGATTTATTACCTGGTTTCATGATTTCATACCTTTCTCTTATTTTGAGTTGGCATTTGGAACATATGTACCAAAATTAGTAACCTGAAGTAAAAAAATGGATCGGCTGAGAACAGAGAGAGAGAAAAAATGGCACACAGATGCAATTCAAATGGTTTATTTCAAGAGAACTGGGGTAGAGCTGTAATGTAATTTATGCATTGAGGTCCTGTGACTTTGTAAAATAGATCCACAATGAGCAGCAATCATAATAAGCTCCTCTATAGAGCTTACTGTATCTGTCATGGAAGATAAAACTTTACATATTTTAAATGTCTCATAGCTATCAGGTCTCCTGCTACTGTCACTTTTCATTGATGATGATAGGTGGGTATTTACATAATTTCAATGGTCAGAATGACAGAAGGTGAGAAGAAACTAACATCGAGCACACAACAATCTTATATGCATATATATGCCTTTAAGTGGCCTAGTGATCTGCTATATGGAGGTCTTAATAAATGGTTAACATTTAAACCATCTTCAATACCTTTTTGCCCAATTCTCTGTTAAATCCTAAATCAGGATGTTCCCAATTAATCCAATTAGATATTTTCTCCAGTTAATTTTACAGTGACTTAACTCTAAAATAGTCTGTCTAATGCTTTGTCCAATGTGCTATTTTTAATGATTCCATGCACCTGCTTAAAGAGAAAGCATTTATTAGCTTTTAGAAGTAAACATGCCAATATGTGTAATTTTTATGCTGACCACTGTTAATGTCCTCTTACCCAATATTAATGTAGAATTATTAGACTATAAGTGTGTGAACAAGTTGGAGATGTTGGAGATTAACATAAGTTAATAATGGGAGAATCAGATGCATCTGACTGAGGTCTCACTTCCTGTACGTTATGATTTAAGGGAATCCAAACCGAAAGGGCAACTCTGTACCTACATGGCCTGTCTGTGATTGATATCATTCCATAAAATACAATTGTGTATAAATATGTTTAAGATCTGCTGACAGAATGAAGTGCTTGTTAATTGATTTCACCTAACAAAATAAAACTTTCTAACCTGAACTCTATATGGGAGATAGGTTCAATAGGCCATATTCGAAACAGGCTAAACAATGTGAATAAATCAGAGTACATCAAAAATATGCTAAATGATCCAAATTGAATACGGGTGTTAAAACATAGGGACCACACAAGAACCAAGGAAATAGGTATTCATTTCCCCACCAGCAGAGAAGGTTAGGATGTTAGATGGAAACTACCTCAAGGTTATTGCATCCAGCCATTCTCCTATGCCTGTCCGCTAGCCCCTAAACCACATCCCTTACCAACGTCAACATGAGAATTTCCCTTCTTCTTCACTGGCATTTAACACTATCATTCTTACCAATGGAAATGCACTGATGTATGACTTGTAACATCAAATTATGCACAGAATGGGAGATTCTCCATCCTGGAATTTTGCCTGTGAGTTGGTTGCAAGATAATTCTGAGTTCCACAAACACAGCTTTTAAAAATAGCTGCCCTGACATCTGATTTTCAGCCCAGTACGGTGGCATGCTCCATTAGAATTTAGGCCAGGTGATTCCAGAAATATTGAGGTGAATGTTAAGTGAAGTGGCAGGTTGGCAGAAGGTTTTTTTTTCAGGACTCTGGCACTGTGTCCAATATGAAAAAGGAAAGAATAAAATATTGAATATCCCTACCCGATCCCCAGATTTAACATCTAACTGCCCCCTTGTCTGTCCACTCACTCCAATGCTCCATCCATGCTAACCTGTACCATCTCATACTCTATACCCACTCCATAACTCTTCACTGCCTTCATGTCAATCCACATCCCGATCCCCTTATAAGTCCAATTGAGTAACAATTTGGTCAGGAGGAGTCAAATCTGGCTACCAGGCACACAATCAATGATTCTGTGATAAAGTTTGGTCTCCAAAGATCCATTTTAAGTAATTATTGATTATCTTGACTTCTTCATAAAGGAGGCTGAAGGGCAAGCAAACAATTACTTCACTTGGGCATTCTCACATCACCCTGCACCACCCAAATGAGACAATCTTCTGGCAAGATGCCTAAGCACAAGGTTCTCCCCACTGATGTATGTCAAGGTCATGTAAATGCAGGAGTCATCCCATGATTCTAGTTACATTGGCAAGGTCACAACTATAAGCACCAGATACGTACTTCCCAGTATTTATGGTGCAGGTGATGTAGATTTTTGGCCCTCGTGTGTTTTTGCATAAATTGAAGAGTTAGGAGAAAACCTGAATTGTAGCACCTTTTATCATCCTAAGGATAGAAAATAACCACTTGCTTCTAGTTACATTTGAAGGATGAAGAGAGTCTTAGACAGCCCGGACGCCATGTCACTGTAGGCAGCAAATGTGATAAATCAATGTTGTCCTGTCAGAGTCTGGATCAATTGTTTGGCTTCCCATTGGGAGATTGGATGGCTCAAATTGCACAAGTTGATCCAGAATGACAATCATCATGTAATGGTAACAAAGATTCTCAAGCTATTTCCAAACCTCATTTATTGCTTTGTTCTGGAGGACACAGTTTTGCATTTCAATTCAACAGTGAATCCACCGTAGAAAGATCTATGAGGCTTAAATTCCTCTTTAACTTTAACAAGGTTATTCAAAGTTAAAAAAAAATTCATGATAAGATAATCTGTTTCACCGGTATTTTTGCAATACTTAAGATAGTGGAGTATGGAACAAAATCCTTCCCATTATTTATAAATTTCATTAGACTGTGACAAAGAAGGAGGTTACACTGATTAGATACTTGCAACTTATTATTTTATTCTTTTCCAATGTAATCAATTTAATTCATCTCCTGAGGCTGTAATTTTTTTTGCAAATTCAATTATATTTAACAGTTAGCCTGCTGATTAGGCAAAAACGGATTTAATTAATCACAAAATTACAAAAAAGAACTAATCACCACGATACAGAGTGAAAATTATATCATCTGTTATACAGTAATGAAATGTTACGAACAAATATATTAGTCAAGATGCATCTGGAGTGGACAAACTGTTTGATTTGTTGTTTCAAGACATTAATACACTTAAAATAATCATATTAATGAGCATCTGAAAGCTGCAACTTCATATAAATGCGTATTGATGGCTTTACAGGACAGTTGCCCACCAGTGCTGAAAATGTCTCTTCAAGATCCCATTTCGTTTTTCTTTCAAAGACTTCATTACAGAATGTTTAACCCTACAAGTGAACAAAGCAAAGTCTATTATGGAAAAGAGTTCTTGAGTTTTTTTTTTGGATAAACTGTCCATTGTGCATCTCTCGCCATCACTGGAAAACATACTCAGAGCTAGTATGCAATGAACGGCTGATTCAACATTGTCTATTTTATACCATCGCCCAAATTTAAAATTACCCACAGCTACCCAACAAGAGTGCCTGCTGGGAACAGAAAAATAAGTTACATTTCCTGAAGCCTTGTGAATTGCTTTTGGAAAGGAGCCGTTTTTGAGTTCTAATGTCTTCGTTTTTTATGCAATGGAAAGGAACTTTATATTGCACTGATTGAATAATGCAATAAATATTATCCACCATGTAAGATATTTGGATAAGTACATGAATTGAAATTTTTGGAGAGTTATGGGCCAGGCAGGCATGATTAGTTTAGTTTGGGCTTTGGCATGGACTGGTTGGACCAAAGGATCTTTTTCCATGCTGTATGGCTCTATGGCTTTATGTATCCTAACTTGTCCACTGGTAATGTACAGGGCACCAGGAACAGCCACACTAATGGAGCAGTCCAGGTTACTAAGGAAGTAATTTTTTTCACTGGCGCAAATTATTCAGTGAAGAGCTTGCAGTTTCATTGGAGTTGTACATGTGTTACCAGAGTTATTTGTGGGTTCTAAGCCACTGTTGCTATCAGCATGCACAACAGGTGAATCTGTGACAGCCACTTATCACCTTGAGGATGTCAAAACAGCCAGCAGCTGAGAGCGGGAAGTTGGGTCTCACTAACAGCCACCCCCATCCTTTCTCTCCATGCACATCAACAACTACGTTTCTTAGATTGGCCTGGATTCTCTCATCCTGGGATTCCACAGCTGTCCTTCCTGCAGCAGCTCCTCCCACCTTGGCAACATCAGCACCTCCAGTTGGCTGGCAGCTCTCATTGGCACTCCATACCCACCCAACCCCATGAACCCTGATACCCAGGTCATCATTCCAGAGGAAGGCCTACTGGTGGCATTGTAGCTGCCTGATTGAATTGTGGTTCTCTGGGTCTTCCTGAGATAAAGCCAGTGTGGGTCTTTCATCAGACCCCCTCCAAGTTTCCGCAACAGGCTTCCATCCATGACATTAATTGGTGCAGATGGGGAGCCCAGGGATTGGCAGAAAACAATGACTCAATGTGTTTTATCCCCTTCTCCCCTCTACTTTCATCCTACCCCTCTCTGACCTAAAGTTAGAAGAGCCCAGAGAGTTAGGAACTGGGACGACTCACCAATAATAGATGTTGGTAATCCCATCTCAGCAATCATTGCGTCATGGTACAACTCAAAATGATCAAGTAACATGCACTCTTTCTCCTCCCCGGTCTCTCCTCTTCCCTGCTGAGGGATGACCTCCAAGTATTTACAAATTGTCAGACAAGGCACAACACCAACGATGAGTAGTGCTGAGATACTGGGGACAATTCATTGATAAAGAAAATGCAAAAGAAAATCCACAGACATCATATGGTCCAGTATCACAGGTGAAATGTCATGT
The DNA here is from genome assembly GCF_030684315.1 of Stegostoma tigrinum. Classification (NCBI taxonomy): domain Eukaryota; kingdom Metazoa; phylum Chordata; class Chondrichthyes; order Orectolobiformes; family Stegostomatidae; genus Stegostoma; species Stegostoma tigrinum. The sequence continues at coordinate 111,580,394 of NC_081357.1, read as the reverse complement.
GCCCAGAATGTCATCACACCAAACCTTTGTAATGCCTCGCTCCTGGGTGGGCAGCCTGGTGTTGGATAATGTAGGCCTGTGTTTTCTGCAAGTTGAATAGTACCAGATGATTTACAAGCAAATGAAACTTACAGCAAAGGCCGCCAAAAGGGTGTTTGGATCCACACACTATTTATATGTGCACTGGGCCTGAATTAGTTTCAGGCATGAGCATAGCTTCAGGGCATTTCACCCTTTCCCAATATGGTGGGACATACAGACACTTCCAGCTGGAGCCCTAAGTCTAACCTTAAGCTTAACCAGATGGCCGGAGCATGTCCTTTCTGCCCATCATACTGAAACCTTGGGAAAACATCTGACATCCGACAAGCACATAATCCCTGATATTGAGGGGGTTTTTTTCAAAGTTAAACAACTGTTGCTTTGAAATTCTCTTTTTGAGTACACTTTCAGTCAGAATTTCTGAACCTTCCAACTGGGAGGTAAAGCATACACCACTTCAATATTTTTCATGCCATTGGGTCATACAGTTTTAAAGATGCTAAATAGTCATTCTGAATTTCAGCATATTGTAATCGGCTGCATATCACTTAATAACTCTTCCGAATTTCTATTAAACTATGCAATCTGAGGTGAGAAATAAACCTGACCCTTGTGTCCTCTCCAACAAAGAAGCATGAAAGAGCAAGCTGGGTCCTGCAGTGATGTTAAGAGAAAAGCAAGCATACTCATGTGTGATAGCCTTGTTCTGGTTGCATACCAGCTTGACGTTAAGTCAATGGACACCCTTCCTGTTGATGAATTTTCCTGATCTCTTATTCAGCATCTCAATGGCCACAAGGCTGCAACAGGTCATGCCCTGCACCTGGGGCAGACTTGCATGGAAACAAATCTCATTGTCTCTGTGCATAAGTCCTTGTCCTTCTGAAATTGTATGAAAAACCCAGGCCTGACACACAGGACATTAACAACCTACACGAAACGCAGTTCCTCAAATGAGCGCGAGTCAAAGACGTTTGAATTCATAGTGACTTTAATTAAGATGTGGTGCCCAGTACTGTGAGGTCTGAGGTCTTTCTCAATGTCAGCGCAAATCTCAACGACCATCTGCCCACAGACTCCAGCTGACAAGGGATCATTTTCCTCAGTGGCACATTCCATCTTGAGGGCATAGTCTTTATTGTCTTTTTGCCCCTCCTTTCTATACTATTCCCCTCTTCGTGCACAGGCTTCTGCATTGGCTCCTGAGGATGGAGATGCTCAGTGGTCCTCAACCTTACCTCAGAGTACCTGAATCCCAATCCATGTGTTTATTTGCAATGAGCTACATTCACAATACTTCTTGGGCCCACCTCCCAACATAGCTCACACCTCACTGTCTCCCAGAGAGTTAGGACCCCCTCAACTGACTAAGTGATCACAGTCCACTTGCTCCATTAACTACACTGGCAAGATGACAATTATGTTAATGAATGGGCATCATTCTTGGCCATACACACTTTATAAATCCCTTTTATTGAATGATGTGACCATGACTGGCTCCCCAGTGCATCTTATCATTTAAGATAACAAAGTGTGGAGCTGGATGAACACAGCAGGCCAAGCAGCATCTCAGGAGCACAAAAGCTGACGTTTCGGGCCTGGACACTTCATCAGAGAGGGGGATGGGGAGAGGGAACTGGAATAAATAGGGAGAGAGGGGGAGGCGGAGCGAAGATGGACAGAAAACAAGATAGGTAGAGAGGAGAGTATAGGTGAGGAGGTAGGGAGGGGATAGGTCAGTCCAGGGAAGACGGACAGGTCAAGGAGGCGGGATGAGGTGGTAGGTAGGAAATGGAGGTGCGGCTTGAGGTGGGAGGAAGGGATGGGTGAGAGGAAGAACAGGTGAGGGAAGCAGAGACAGGCTGGGCTGGTTTTGGGATGCAGTGGGTGGAGGGGACAAACTGGGCTGGTTTTGGGATGCAGTGGGGAGAGGGGAAGAGATGGGCTGGTTTTGGGATGCAGTAGGGAAAGGGGAGATTTTGAAGCTTGTGAAGTCCACGTTGATACCATTGGGCTGCAGGGTTCCCATGCGGAATATGAGTTGCTGTTCCTGCAACCTTCGGGTGGTATCATTGTGGCACTGCAGAAGGCCCATGATGGACATGTTGTCTGAGGAATGGGAGGGGGAGTGGAAATGGTTCGCGACTGGGAGGTGCAGTTGTTTGTTGCGAACTGAGCGGAGGTGTTCTGCAAAGCAGTCCCCAAGTCTCCGCTTGGTTTCCCCAATGTAGAGGAAGCCACACCGGGTGCAATGGATACAATCTACCACATTGGCAGATGTGCAGGTGAACATCTGTTTGATATGGAAGGTCATCCTGGGGCCTGGGATGGGGGTGAGGGAGGAGGTATGGGGGCGAGTGTAGCACTTCTTGCGGTTGCAGGGGAAGGTGCCGGGTGTGGTGGGGTTGGAGGGGAGTGTGGAGCGGATAAGGGAGTCGCAGAGAGAGTGGTCTCTCTGGAAGGCAGACAAGGGTGGGGATGGAAAAATGGCTTGGGTGGTAGGGTCGGATTGTAGATGGCGGAAGTGTCGGAGGATGATACGTTGTATCCGGAGGTTGGTGGGGTGGTATGTGAGGACGAGGGGGATCCTCTGGGGGCGGTTGTGGCGGGGGCGGGGTGTGAGGGATGTGTTGTGGGAAATGCGGGAGACGCGGTCAAGGGTGTTCTCGACCACTGCGGGGGAAAAATTGCGGTCCTTGAAGAACGTGGACATCTGGGATGTGCGTGAGTGGAATGCCTCATCCTGGGAGCAGATGCAGCAGAGGCGGAGGAATTGGGAATAGGGGATGGAATTTTTGCAGGAGGGTGGGTGGGAAGAGGTTCTTCCCCTCTCCCCACTGCATCACAAAACCAGCCCAGCTCCTCCCCTCCACCCACTGCATCCCAAAACCAGCCCAACCTGTCTCTACTTCCCTAACCTGTTCTTCCTCTCACCCATCCCTTCCTCCCACCTCAAGCCGCATCTCCATTTCCTACCTACCACCTCATCCCGCCTCCTTGACCTGTCCATCTTCCCTGGACTGACCTATCCCCTCCCTACCTGCCCACTTATACTCTCCTCTCTACCTATCTTGTTTTCTCTCCATCTTCAGTCCGCCTCCCCCTCTCTCCCTATTTTTTCCAGTTCCCTCTCCCCATCCCCCTCTCTGATGAAGGGTCTAGGCCCGAAACGTCAGCTTTTGTGCTCCTGAGATGCTGCTTGGCCTGCTGTGTTCATCCAGCTCCATACTTTGTTATCTTGGATTCTCCAGCATCTGCAGTTCCCATTATCACTGCATCTTATCATTTGATCTGTTTCAGATCCACCATGGCTTTCCTGAAAAAATTGCAGACTGTTCCTTAATGAGTCAACAGCAAGCTTGGGTCTCACCTTTCGCCCACACCACTATAACTTTTGATTGACCAAACAGCATCCGAAATGCAGGACAATGCTGCATGCCATTCACCTCAGTTCCTGACCCAGTTAGTCACTTAAATCTTGTCCCTTTAATTTAATGGAAACCATCTCAGTTACATGGGTCCTGATCACCATATCAGGATATAACGGAATAGTCAGGATGGTATGCGACCAAAGGCCTATAAAAATGTTAAGCTTTCCTTTGTAATTTGTAGAGAGAGTCAATATCAAAATGTTGATGAAGGTAACAGCACTACACCCAGGGGAGGCAGGAATTTAGTTTGTTTCTCTGCATGTCAGATACTAGTAGCATGGGGCACAATTTATTGAGATGTTGTGATTCTTGCCTGCTTGCTGCTAATGCTCAGGAAGGCCCACCAAACCACCAGCCAATCAGATCACCAGCACAGCTTCCCCTGGAATCATGAGCTTGGGTCAGACGTCCTGCCTGCAGAGAATTGCCAACTCATCAGCAGGGAGCAGTTCTTTGTGCTCAACAGTACCATGGAGGAGACAGTGGCTGCTTCAGAGAAGGACACCCACCAGAGATTCAGGATTCCAGAGGAACCAATGCCAGATACAACAAATGGGAGGGTGGGTGGAGGGTGATTTTCACGGGCTGAGGGCTGTGGGGACAGGACAACAGTGGCACCAGCACCTAGGGTAATGGTGCATGGTTGGGAAATGTATAAGTTGTTCGGCAAATCTTCTTTGCCTCTTCATCACATATAAACTGATCAATGCCAGCAAGCAACAGGTCATTTCCTAATTAATTGCACAATGCTGGCTTAATACTGGAGTAATCTGCGCCACTATATCAAATATGTCCTAAACTTCAATAATTAGTGCACGCGGTGTTATTTTTAAGCTTTTAAATTCATGCTATGGAAGATTATCTGGACTTACCACATGCTTCATCTAGGGTGTGGAACAGGGGACACTGTCCTCACTTGTTATCTTTGTAACCATCTAAGAAAAGATATAGGAGCACAGAGTCATTTCAACATACATGCAGGAAGATGAATGATCTGAAATAATGCATGTATCTTGCAATTAATGAATTCAGCCCTTTCCTGTGTGAGAATCGAAACAACAGAGGTTCATAATCCAGCAAAGACAAACAAGTACTAATGTACACAAACTTTGTGTAACTAAAGGTGACTAAAATCTGATGCCGTCATTGAAGAAGCTGTGCTGAGCGGATGCTTATATAACAGAAGAATCATTTTGCTCGATCAGACAAATTAATTCTCTAAATGTTGTGTTATTTGCTTATTTATTACCACGTAAAAGATCAGGAAGAGTAAAGCACAGCAGAAATGCAGCAGTGAACAGCTGAAACACACCAAGAGTGAATAATAATGTTTAATTTCAAGATCTCTGATCCAGTCCATCTATGGAACTAGCCTTTGTATATGAATACAATTACAATCTTTTTCTTTCAGATCTAATTTCATGGGAAACTGAGAGGACATTTTAAATAGATGAATGTGCATCATTGGAGTCAATAAACTGATTCAAATCAATGGTAGGTTTTACAGAACAAGGAATTCATTTTACAGGTTTTTTTTTGCTGAATTTCCAACGAAATCTAAATAGACTGCCATCTTTTTTTTAATCTATAAATTACTAAATCTTACCAAATCTGTGCACCTGAAAGACCTACCCATGGATTTTGCTGACTTCCTGAAATGAAATCCAAACAGTTTTCTGAATTTCTCCTGTCCCCTTGGTGCCTGGAATGTAAACCATGATTGTTCAGCCAGTTCTTATTTCCTTAAACCACAGCACATAAGCTAGAGCTGCTATTAACTGCCCAACTATTGAATGTGAATGTTCTGCCAACCAAAACTTGACAAAGGTGTTATTCCTCTTCAAAGAATGACATCTGGGACTTTGTGAAGCCAATCAATTAGGTCTCAGCAGCATTTTTAATTTTGCATTCAAAGGGCAATGTAGGGAGAGCAGAAACCTTCTGAAGATTTTCATGTTTGGCCAATTTTGTGCACAATGTGTGAGACGGCACTGAGGTAATGTTTTTGGCTTCAAGGGAAAGGAGCAACATGCCACAGGACTGACATCTGGACCAGACCATGCTATCATGGCTCACTTGCTTCACAATGTAAGGAATCACACATAAAAATTGGCCACCTGAGTGAAGCGCTGTGCTGTGCTATTGGACCTGCAGCATAGCATAAATCACGACTTTCAAAAGTGTAAATGAGTAAACTGAATCATTAAAATTTTCTCAGTGGTAAATGGTATTAAATGGTCACATGAAGGGATAAAACAAACACAATACTTATACATAATGGCGACCTTAAGTTTAAGAACAAATAGGCTGTTGGACAGAAAAGCATTGAAAGAAAGCAGACTATTCAATTATTATGTTAGCATTTATCATTACCATGAAATAAAAACATCAGTTCTACCCAATGATACGTCAACAGCAGATTCCTCACATTCTCTTTTGTTGTAAAGGAAAAAAAAACTTTGATAACATAGATTAAACCACCAACTACTTCTCTTGCTTCATCTCTCATCCTAACAATTGACAGGTACTCATTCACCATCAAGGCCTTTATCTTGAACATCAAATTAATACTGCATATATAGGCTTGGAGGCTTCCTAGTGCAGCAAACATATGCACCAGTACGTCTATCAGGTGTCTTGTGTAAGTTGGACTATCAGAGATCTCATCTGGAGTTTCTGCATTAAAATCTCATACTAGTTACACCACACCTAAAATACTGTGAACAGTTTCAATTGATTTATCTAAGGAAATATATATCAGTGGCATTAGGTTAATCCTGTATATGGGGAGACATTTTGTGAGGACAGGTTGTGTAAGATGGACTTGTGCTCATTGGAGTTTGGAAGAATGAGAGGCAACCTGATTGAAACATGTAAAATTCTTAGAGGGTTTGACAGGGTAGATGCAGAGAGGTTGTTTCTGTTGTTGGAGAGTATAGAGAGCATAATCTCGGAATTAGGGGCCACTCAACCAGGGCAGAGATAAGAAGGAATTTCTTTTCTGGCCATTATGAATCTATGAAATTACTTATTGTAGATGGCTGTTAAGGTGGGATTGATAACTATATTCAAAGCTGAGAGATTAGTATTGTTGCTTCAAAGCACCAGGGACCTGGCTTTGATTCCACCCTTAGGCAACTGTGTGGGGCTTGCACTTTTTCTCTGTGCCTGTGTTGGTTTTGTCCAGGCACTCCAGTTTCCTCCCACAGTCCAAAGATGTGTGGGTTAAGTGGATTGGCCATGCTAAACTTCCCATGATGTCCTGTGTTGTGCAGGCTAGGTGAGTTAGCTGCGGGAAATGCAGTGCTATAAGGGTCAGAGGATGGGTCTGGGTGGTATGGTCTTTGGAAGAGCAGCATGGACTTAATGGGCCAAATAGCCTGCTTCCACACACCAGGGATTCCACAGACAGATTTTTTAATCCATAAAGGATTCAGGTTATGGAGGAAAGGCAGGAAAGGGAAATTCAGGATTATCAGACCAGCCATAATCTCATCAAATGACACAGCAGATTCATTGGCAATTTGCTACTAGTGTTCCTATTTTGCATAGGAGACAAGTACAATTATGAATTGGAAATAAATGCTGACCTTAACAACGATATTCATCTGCTATAATTACATAACAATCAGAACTTTGTGGAACAGTCTCTGTTTATCCATAGGTTATTCAATATTTTTCAAACAATTCCATGAGTGGCCAGAATATTATGACTTTGAGTCAATCAACCGAGCAGGAGACCATTCAGCCCACAAAATTGACACTGTTATTTTAAAAGAACTATGCAGTTGGTCTCACTCTCCTGCTCTCCACCCAAAATTGCCTAATGGTTTTTCCTTTCAAGTATTTATCCAATTTTCTTTTGCAAATTACTACTGAATTGTGTTCCATCATTTTTGTAGTACATGATGTAGAGATGCCAGTGTTGAACTGCAGTCGTCAAAATCAGAATCATCTGGCACCAGATTCACCTGATGAAGGAGCAGCACTCCGAAAGCTTGCAATTTTAAATAAACCTGTTGGACTATAACCTGGTGTCATCTGAATTTATAGTACATTTCACTTCAGAATACTTTGCAGTGTAAAAATGTTGTTCTTGTTTTATTACCATTTTTTTATTAAACAATTTTAAATCTGCAGCCTTTGATGACCAAATGTCCTCCCAGAGAAAGTGGTTTCTCCTCTATACCTTGTTGAAATTCCTCATCATTTTGAAATACATTATCAAATCTCCATTTCACCTTCTCTGCATTAAGCAAAATAATCCCAGCATCTCTAGTTTCACAATATAACTTAGATCCCGCTACCCACCCTCCAACCACAGCACCTTGCTAGTAAATATCCTGTATACCATCTGCAAGCCATTGAGCTTCCTTCCTGAATTTTTGTAAACACCATTCTCTGGCTGAGGTCTAAATCAATGTTTTACCAAGATTTATCAGAACATATTTTGTTCGCATTCTCTGTCTCCACTTGTAACGCCAAGGACCCCATATGCTTTATTTAACAGCTATCTCAATCAGCCTGTCACCTTAAAAAATTTGCCTATGTATACTCCCAGGTTTCTGTGTTCCGACATTCCAGTCAGAGTTGTATAATTTTGTTTCTATTGCCTTCTGTGAGTCTTGATAACTAAATATATCACTTCGCACTTGCTGCATTAAACTTAACTTGCCATGTGTTCCGTCCTTCAGAAGTCTGCTACATTCCTCCTTAATGCTCCCCACATTTGCAAGTTTTATATCATCTGCAAACTCAATTCTAATTAAATATTTTTATGAGCGTTAGCATGACAGGAAATGGTGTTAAACATTAAAGAATGAATTGCAATGGTGTCATACACAGAAGAAGCTGAAAATATTCAAGATATACCTTTGGCAAACGTGTTCTGACCTGGAAGTATAAAATGCATTTAGACGAAATGCTTGCAAAAACAAATGTCGAAGTTAAGGAAGATTTTAGCAAATTAAAGATAAAATATACGCCAGCCAACAAGAATTAATAAAATACCTTTCCAAACTTCCCCTTAATCATCCCCATCCCTGTCTTCAATTCAATTATTTCAGGAAAGGCCTCAATATGTCAGTCAGTGAAATCCTGCTGCCAGCTATTTTTTAAAAGAAGCGCCAAATCTATTGTAGCATGCTGATGTAACCACAAGATACCTGATCCAGCATATGCTATTCAGATCTGCAAGGATATATCCACTGATATACTGTCTAACATCAGGTGATAGAGTCATTGTCAAACAAGGTGCATCGATCAGGGAGGCCTACAGTATGATAGCAGCATGCACCATCTACAAGATGAACTGCAGAAATTCATCAAAGCTCTTTATGCAGCACCTTCCAAATGCATAAACACCGCCATCTGCAAGGACACAGGTAGCAAACATATGGAAACACCTCCACCTGCAAGTCCAGCTCCAAGCCAAACTCCATCCTGATATTGACATATATCATTGTTTCTTTAGTGTCACTGGATCAAAATACTAGATCACCCTCCCCAACAGCACTGAGGGCTTATGTAGATCAAACAGACTGCAGCGGTTTGAAAGACACCTTGCCACCAGCTTCTCAAGGGACCTAGGGAAGAGCATTAAATGCTGGTCCAGGCAATGGTGCTTATGTCCCATCGCATAATTTAAAATTTTTGATGCTCACCCTGGGAGTCACAATTTAGCTTTTCCTTGCTGTGGGATTGTAACCGTTCAACTCTTGGCTGTTTTGTCACATTTAAGTAATAGCGTGGGGTATATGGAAACCAGTTAATTACTCAATCCTCTTGCCACTGTATTGCCAACTGCCTACTAAGACCAGAGGATTAGTCATGTAAAAGTTCCTGACAAAATCAGGGAGAAAATGCAGCTGTCTACATCTCTAGCAGGAGAGATGCCCAATTCCTCTCACAGCCACTCATGCTCCGACCCTTAGCGTAACTTCCTGAGAAAGATTTCACAAGATTTTGAGTACATATTTCAGGGGCTATGGCTCCCCAAAAAAATTCTGTCCAGTCACATTATGGAGCTGCAGCAAGTTCTCCACTGCAGGACATGGCTTCTTCCCAGCTAGCAGCTGTAGATTCTGCACAGGGAGTACCTCCAGGAGAAAAATCAATGTAATGCCATTTGATCCAGGAAAGTGGGTTCAGGCAGTGTGTAGCAGAAGTTCTTTTTTAAATTCATTCATGGGATGTGGGCATTGTTGGCTGGGCCAGTACTTATTAGAGAAAGTAAGAACTGCCAATGCTGGAGTTTGCTGAAGAAGCGTCCTGACCCGAAACATCAGCTCTCCTGCTCCTCTGATGCTGCCTGGCCTGCTGTGTTCTTCCAGCCCCATCCAGTGTTTATTAGTTACCCTTGAGAAGATGATGGTGAGCTGTCTTCTTGACTCGCTACAGTTTATTTGCTGTAGTTAGGCCCCCAGTGTCATTAGTGAGAAAAATCCCACCACACTGTGGGCAGGACAGTGGCTCAATGATTAGCACTGCTGCCACACAATGCCAGGAACCCAGGTTTGATTCCAGCCTTGGCAGCTGTCTGTTTGGAATTTGCACGTTCTCCCTGTCTTTACGTGATTTCCTCTGGGTGCTACAGTTTCCTCCCACAGTCCAAAGAAATGTAGGTTAGGTTAAAGAGGATTGGTCGTGCTGAATTGCCCTGTAGTGTCCAGGGATGTGCAAGTTATGTTGATTAATCATGGCAAATGTGGGGATAGTGGGGGAAGGGAGTGGTTCTGAGTAGGATATTCTTTGATGGGTCGGTGCAGAGCAAAATGGCCTCTTTCTGTTCAGTAGTGATTCAATGATTAACATTCAATGATTAACGCACCTCCAAAGAATCTCTATCACATAATCTTGTGTTAGATTTCAGAACCTTCCTTTTATTTTAAAATATCATTGCGGCTCTTCTCCTACCTATCTCTGTAACTCCTTCAACCATCCAACCCTCCATGTTATCTGCATTCTCCAGCTGTGACCTCTTGTAGTTTCCCACTTTTAATCACTCTATCACTAGCAGTCATACTTTCCACTGCAGAGGCTCTGTTTTCTGGAATTCCCTCTTTACAACCCCCTTCTTAGTAAAATGCCCCAAGACAGTCACAGGAGAGTAATCCATCAATATTTGGCATTAAAAGCCCCATAAGATGACAATATGGAATTCCGAACACAAAAAATCTTATTGAATAACAGAGCAGGCTCAGGGGGTCAAATGATCTACTTCTGCCCTTATATTGTATGTTCAGATATCAAACTTTATTTCATAATGTTCTTCTGAAGACCCTCGAGCTTTTTACTAAAGACCTTGTGTAAACACAAATTGTTATGATGGTGCAAATATAAATTAGAGTCCCAAACATCCAAATTACTAAGGGTTGGAGTACACATCACACCCTGGGCCTCAAACAGCATGAATGTATGGTGTGGCTGCATTCAGAATAAATGAAATTTATTTTGACCTAATCAATCAATCTGATAGGGAGTGCCAGAAGTCAACACCAAACATTTCAGTTTTAAAGCCCAAAAAAAATGTAATACTTAACTGTAAGTATAATTTTGAGGTCAGGTGTAGAGAGGTTGTTGACTTGCTTGCCAAGCTGGCTAGTTCTTGTTCAGATGTTTTGTCACCATGCTCAGTGACCTTATCAGTGGAGTCTCCAAAGAAACGGTGTTATTCTACTCTGCTTGGAATTTAGACTGGAATTTATTCTGCTCACCATAACAGACTGGACAGCATAAATTCCAAGCGGATTAGAATAACACCGCTTCACGGGAGGCTCAACTGATGCTGTCACCTAACATGGTGACAAAACATCTGAACGAGAACAAACCAGCTCAGCGAGCAAGTTAACCATGTCACCCACAACCCGAGCTACAGATCTTTGGCAAAACATTGGACAGGTGCGTAGAGTCAAAATCTACAGAGCCTTCCCGAAGATTTACTTTTCCTTGACAGCTAAATTCAAGGCATTTTCCGAGCAATAGCCTTTTATTAATCCAATTGATGATACATCCTATGCAAGCAGCATTTTCACAGCGTTTGATATGATGATGACAAGAGATAGAAAAATCAGAGAGCGTTTAAATCTAATGTCGTAACATAGTGAATGGAATATATGTTCATGTCATGCTGTTTTCCACTGGCGTGCACGCAGAAGTAGGGGTGATTTTTTTCCTTTTCTGAGTCAGCGTGCAGAATCTAGAAAATTCAGGGTGCCACTTAGATAACTTACACGTTTAGTTTTTTTCCCTCCTTTGGACGAACTGGAGTTTCGCCCATTGTCCCTAAAGCAGTGCAGCGGTGACCACAAGGAGTGTGGCTGTTTAAAAAACACATCTGGTACTGTTGTGCATTATTCCAATCACGATAAAAACTGCAAGACTTCCTAACACTTAACTTTCAAATTCCCATCCATGCCCCATACATGTCAACTCATGCCTCCATCCACATTCCTGATCACTCAACGCCATTCCAACCTATGGTCATCTACAAACTCAATGGTCTTTCATTTGCCCAATGTCAATTAATGCCCTCCCAAACTTACCTTTGGCTCACTACAGCTACGCCAACTCATGGCAACCTATGAAAATCCTCCCAGTGCACTGACTTCCACTTTTCATGTCAACATTCACCATGGGTAGAACCCAGGCTGAGATGAAATAAATGGGTTATTATAAACTTTACTACTAAAAAACACACGCTCATTGATCAAATTTTATTCAATATATTAAGCTATCTTCAAGTATGCAATCCCTTATAAAAATAAACATTGTTATTCATAGCCACACATTCAAATAAAGCTAATCTCTATATAACCACTTATCGTTGTCAAACTATGAATTACCAAGTTTCCCCAGACACTCACTGTAAGTATGGTGGTTTCCAGAATACGTCAAGCAGCATTAATGCTGTAAAGGTAGCCCTCAGGTTTATATTAACAAACATAGGAGCAGGAGGAGCCTATTCAGCCTTTTGGAGCTGCTGTGTCATTCATTAATATCATGGCTGATCTGGCTATGGTTTCAGCTCTGTTTTCTTATCTGATTCACACAACGCTTAATCCTTTGACAAAAAAAGTCTATTCATCTCAGAATTAATTATATTCACTGATCCAGTTTCCAATATTTTTCTGGAGAAGATAATTTGTATACTAAAACCCTTAGAGAAAAATAAACCTACTTATCTTGGTCTTAGAAGAGACAGACCTCTTATTCTTAAACCCTGTCTGCTAGTCCTAGTTCCTTATACTATAGGAAATATCCACCTGCACTATCAAATCCCCTCTTGGTCATATACGCTTAAATAAGTACATGTCTCGAAAATAGTGTAAGCATTAATTTCTTTCAATCACAAGCATTTTTTTCAGTTTAAAGAGCAGGCAATTAAAATTGACTTGGCAGTTTGACTGTTCCACTGGCCTCTTTCAATTTTAAGCACATTCATACCTATTCTTAAGCATTCAAAGATGTCCAAGGATGAGCGGGTTAGGTGGATTGGCCGTGTTAATTTACGCATAGTGTCCAGGGATGTATGGGTTAGGTGGATTAGCCAGGGGAAATGCAGAATTACAGGGATAAGGCAGGGCGGTGGGTCTGGGTAGAATGCTCTTTGGAGGTTCGGTATCAACTCAATGGGCTAAATGGCCTGCTTCCACACTGTAGGGATTTTATGATTCTACAGTCCCAAAAGGATATCTCACCTCTCCAAAGAACTGCAGCAGGCTTAGATCTTTTCTTCAAATTTGTAAATCCCACAAGAATCACTGATGAAAATGCTACTCAATGAAAGGAGTTATATCACCAAAGGCGTCTCCATGAAAATGGACATCCCAGGGCAGGCTGCACTGTAGGCTCCTACCTGTGAGGTCTATGCAGATTTCTTCATTGAAATATAACTGGTGGGATGTAAAGGTAAAGAGCCTGCAGTGATGTCTGTCTGTCTTCAGGAAACTAACACAATCTGAATAAAAAATACTAACTAATTTCTTCAGCTGGAAATGGCCATTATAAAGTGGGTAAATTGATACTTACAGAATTGAAAGTCCCTGTTGCCATGGCAAGAACTGGTTCAGTACACTTTGTAATGTCTATGGTCACAAGCTATACTAAATATTCAATTGTTTAACATTGGGACAATAGATCTGAGCCTGCTGCTTTTGACATTCCAATTCCTTGACTTGTTCAAGGCTTGAACAACAATTTGAAGTGTACCACAATGAGATCCCTGATTGAAGTTTAATTTTACATTACTAAATTACTCTTCCTTCGGATGACACCCAACATGAACTCATCAATAATTAACAAGCCTTCCAAGTTATACTATTTTGTCCCCATAAAGTTCTGGCAACTTACACAGTAGTACTGTATTACTTGCGTTCCGATTGTCTAGCTTCGCTTCTTGTGAAGTTGCAGTACTTGTCTGACTCAACTTGTTTAAATGATTTCTTAAATAAAAATCAACTGTACTGTCTCCGTGCACATTCCACCACAACAATTAGCGATTGCACACTTTTGTGGAATTACAGCTCATTAAGTTCCTTTTTATTGCTAACCTTTTCTAACTCTGAGACTTCATCAATATGCTGTTGATTCTCTGCCAGCTCCTGACATGTTTCTGATTCATGTGACACCGGATCTTTCTGAGCAGATTGTAAGCTCCTTTGTTCTGAAGTCACACCTGTCATGTTGCCATCATGGATTGGACGAGAGCCTTCTTTCTTTGAATCCTCCTGTTCGCTATGAAGTTCATCTGCTCCTGTAGGTAGTGTATTTGAATTTCCAAGTATTGTAGTGATATGATCAATATTATTGGACAGGCTATCCTCTTTAGTTTTATTGTACTCTTGAACATTTTCAACTAGGCCATCCTCATCTCCCGTCCATCCATTAGGGTCATTCCACTGCTCTCTTCTATTCTCATAATCATCCACTTCATAACAGGTATCTTCTTTGTGGTTGGTTGTAAATGCCGTATCATCGTAAGATGGTATTTCTTCCTCATGCACAATTTCAGCAGGTATCTGTAAAACACAACACAGTTGTTTTCAATAGGCTAGAATTTGCGGTTCATCCATTGTCAGAGTCACAAATGGAGATCTTCATGGTATTCTAGCTAATTCATGGTTGCACAAGTTTCAGGTTGGACAACAAGTGAGACTAGCAGGCAGCAAACTAACATAAAACAAGAATAAATTTAGAATCCAATAGCCAATCTCACTCTACTCTGTAACCTTACCGTCAGTTACAGTCCCTTTATTTCCCATTATTAGTGCTAAAATCACTGTTCCACGTAATGTTTTATTTTTTCCACCTTAAGGCCTAATTATGCCATCTTGTTCCTCGCTGCATCCTTACTGTATCCTTATGACCCTTCACCACCACAGAGGAACAGTGCCCACAAGAAGCAACTGTCAGGGTTTGGAATTATAGAGCATCTCTATGACCTCCATTTGCTGCTACAAGGGCAGAAGTATAAAATTACCTCAACTGTGTTGAAATCCATGAATGTTACACTGTGTCATATTCAAGCCCATTCAAGTAATCAGACCTTCAGATCAACTGTCAGAACCTTTCTATGGGAACAAAACCTGACATGTACATATTGGAGCCACAGGCCAAACAGAAACAAATCAAAGACCTGGTAAGGGAGGATGATCCCAACCTTGCAACTCCTGCCAGATATGACACTTGCCCATGCACAACGAATTCCCAGAATGACACGGTAAATTGCTATGCCCTGCCCTTGTCAATATTGCCATGAACAGGCTGAATGTCTGAAGGTATGGACTGTATATTTTTTATGGCTGCTGTCCCAAGAAATGTCATGGTCACCAGGGACTGGAGAACACTCAAATCTCTACTGGCCTCATTTCAAAGGCATTTTAGGAGCAGCTTTACACTTGCCAATCTGCCAGTTCTACCATCCACCGTTAGACTTCTACAAACCACCAAGGAAACCCAGGTGAACCTGACACTAAATACACATAACACATCATTGATGTGTGAGGGATCTCTAAGTACACAGGGCCCACAGTAATCAGTCCAGAAAAATGCCTATCTAGAATATCCAGAACAATGAGCCCAGTCAGTTGAACAGGCATTACCATCCAGTATGCACTTGCTTAGCACCCAGAGGGCAGGTAAGGAAATCAAAAGTTATGTGGAACTTAAGAAACAAACAGAATTGCCGTGATCTTATTGAATGGTGGAGCAGTTTTCTTTCTTTATTTGTGCCTGGAATGTGTGCGTCATTGGCTATGTCAGCATTTATCTCACATCCCAAAATGTTCAGAGGGCAGTAAGCATCAGCTGCATTGCAGTACCTTTGGAGTGATTTGCTGGTGAGACCAGGTAAGGATGACTGATTTCATTCTGTGATATAGCCATTTGTGATTACTGAACCTGGCAGGTTCCTATGACAATTGACAGGGGTTACATCTTCGCCATCAGATTATAATTTTATTTCAGATTGTTAATCGATTCAAATTTCATCAACTCCGATGGTAGGATTTAAATTGTTGTCCCAGAACACTAAACTGGGATTCTGGATTACTGGGTGAGTGGCATTACCACTAAGCTACCTCCAATTCTAATTGTCCAGAGATTTATGTGAAAATTTCTACATTGTTTGAAATATATTTTGTGAAATCGAGCTTTGCAAAAAATCTTTTAGATCAACAAAATATGACATTATTAAACAATTGTACTGAAGATAGTATTTTCACATGCTCGTCCTTAAAATTAAATTGGAAAAATACTGAGAATTTTTTAAAAATACTTTATAAGTTATAGTAATTCTTGAGAGATATAACTTCCAACAGCTACCCTATCAATTTCCTGCACATAAAAATTCAATTAAATTCGCACATGAATTGAATGTGAATTAATTATTAGATCATTGTATACGTTTCACATTCATCACTGTCATTACTGCGTAGGATGATAGAGTGCAAAAAGTCACTTACATTCACAGTTACCAGACTACTTTATCAAAGGAACAAGGCAGATAAATTATTTTGAATCTGCACCAAACTGAAGGGCATTTTGTCCTGGTCCAAAATAAATAAATAAATAAGAACACTAGAATATAAGAAATAAGAGCTAAAATAGACTAGATACATGCTCAAGCCTGCTCCATCATCCAATGTGAAATAGACTGATCTTGGGCCTCAAGGTCATTTTCTTGCCTGGTCCTCATATTCCTTGAATTCTACAGTGACTATAAATCTGTCCAACTCAGTCTCATATGTATTAAACGATAGGGCATCTGCAACAATCTGGATACAGAATTGCAAGCATTCACAATGTTTTTAGCGAAGGCGTTTCTCCTTATCTCAGTCCTAAATAATAAGCCCCTTATGCTGAAACTGTGCCCTCTGATCTAGTTTCCCAAGTCAGGGAAAGTAACCTCTCAGTATCTGTCCTGCTAAACCCCTTCAGAATCTTGTGTGGTTCAACAAGATCACCTCTCATTCTTCGAAGTTCCAGAGAGTATGGGTTGAATTCATTCAGCATCTCACCATTGGATAATCTTGTCATCCCATGACTCATCTAATGATCCTTTGATATATTACACTGATTTTTTGTTATTCTTACCCTTTTCTTTTATCAATTCTGAGTTATAAACTAGAAATGAATGATGGATTTTGGAACAGATTAAATGAATCAGAAAAGAACACACCAAACAAGCTTTGTTTGTTTGTGAGGCCAGGTCTGGAGGCTAAATACAGGCCGAGCTTTGATTAACAGGTTTGGACAGATACTGCAACCCCAGGGAGAGTATTGTGTTTAAACAGAAAGCAGAAGTCAGCTATTTGATTTGGCTTTGGCAAGTCAGCAGGAGACCCTATGTTCAAACAGATGGCATGTGTTGAATGGTAACTGAGGCATTGATGACTGATTCAGGGTGGAACCTGAATCAAAGTGTTTTTTCGAACTATGTATTCTGAAGATGGTTCTGAAATGCTGCTGAGGCAACATGAAAGTTTGAAAGCTCCCTAATTAATCTGATATGCCAGCTTCCAGAAGCCCAAAGAGAAGAAATTTGAGTTTGGAGTATTGCTGCCTTTGCCTGAGTGAACTGAGAAGGTGACCCTGATCAACATTTCGGAAAGAAAACCGCCAAGGAATCCAAATTTATGCCTATGAAACAATGCATCATCAAGCCATTTTCATAACCTAGCCAGTTTTGTTATTTTCTTGCATTTGTCCTTTAACTCCATATGTCTGTTTGTCTTTTGTGCGAATGGGGCTGAAAACAAATGTTTCCAGTTTAAAGCTAAGTCAATCAACTTACCACGCCATTTAATTTTCTCTTTGCTAATGTTAGTTTGTATTTATTTATTAAGTTGTTAAGATTTTTATTTAAGATACAAAACCGATGCCTGGAAATTAACTATTCACAACATCAGGGGCTAGTTATTCCAAAGTCTTGTTAGGAACCATTGCAGTGACTATTTGGGGTCTTCGATGGTTTAATTATGACTGTGTTGTGAATATAGAAGTAGAAAGACAGCTGTCTGTCTCCATGTCATAACAACATCCAATGCAAATACATCCTTCTTAGATAGTTATGGGGATCAGATGAGAAATAGACGGCTTGAAAATCAGAATTTCAGACACTTCTGTTGCCTAGAAACTATGGAAGTGTATCAGTTGTATTTCCACATTTCATGCAATGGACAACACATTAACAATATTTGCACACCAGGAGCCTAATCAGGAAATAGGCGAATTTGAATATTATCCTATCAGCTTCAGATGTTTTGCAATGATGTATACTTTTGATATAGTAAGTGTGCCTATCTTGATACACATTGGCAGATGAGTTAGAGAAGGAACACTTTACTGTACATTAAGTCCCAAATTTACATCAAACAAAATGAAGGACGTTGGAGCAAGTTAGCACCTTGAATTCACACCAGATATTTGGGGAAACTTTAAAGAACAGCTAGGTCCCATTTAGAAAGAAATGGAAGACATCTCACATCACATAATAGATCATCTACTGTAATATTGTCAATAAAATATTATACTCGAAACCAACACAGCACTGTTATTAGCACATGCTATGAAATGCAACAAAAAATGAATGTTATGGTCTGTTAAAGGATAAGATAATAGCTACCTTATCGAAATAAAATCAAAGATAAAAAAGTTTAGAGCTAGATAAACACAGCAGGCCAAGCAGCTTCAGAGGATCAGGAAGGCTGACATTTCGGGCCTCGACCCTTCTTTAGAAAATTTTTCTGAAGAAGGGTCTAGGCCTGAAAAGTCAGCCTTCCTGCTCCTCTGATGCTGCTTGGCCTGCTGCGTTCATCCAGCTCTATACCTTGTTGTCTCAGATTCTCCAGCATCTGCAGTTCCTACTATCTCTGAAATAAAATCAAACATATTATTTACCAACAAAAATAGAAATTGGTGGAAAAGCTCAGTAGGTCAGGCAGCATCTGTGGAGAGAAATCAGAGCGAATGTTTCAGGTCAAGTGACCCTTTCTCAGAGGCTAAATTGCCCGTCGTGTCCAGGGATGTGCAGTCTCAGCAGATTAGACATAGGAAATGTAGGGTTACAGGGTTAGGATAGGGAAGTGGGTCGGGGTGGAATGCTCTTCGGAGAGTCAGTGTAGATTTGATGGGTCGAATGGCCTGCTTCCATACTGTAAGGATTCTATGATTCTATTAGCAAGTTGGAGGGGAGCCACCTTCTTGAACTATAGCAGTTCAGCAGTTCATGTGGTGCAATCAGGGAGAGTTCCAAGATTTTGATCTGGTAACAGTGAAGGAACACTAATATATTCCCAAATTAGGATGATGTGTGACTTGGGATGCCATAAAAATACAAATAATTTTCTGTTAAATATAGTCGTTTTTAATTTCATAAAAGGTGAGGAAGAGAATTTAAATGAACTAGATGTTAATTGTAACATACTCTCCCATTTAAAAAGAATGATCAACTTCAAAAACTAATCAAATGGAGCTGGGTAAGTGAGCATAGATGGACCACAAACAGAAGCTCACACTCCATTGAATTTCTCATCTATTCAGATACAGCATCCTATCCTACTGTCAGAAGGAATAGCTAATAAATTACCATGAAATAAGGATATAGTTTCTTCTAATAGGCTAGTACTAAAATGAAATCTGATTAAATAGAGAAACAAGCGTATGAATAAGCTCTTAGAAGAAACATAGGCATAAAAAAATTAAATGTTTTGCAATAGTTTACCAATAGACACCAACAACATCTTGCAGGAGGAATAAAATTATGTCTCATTTCAATTCATCTTCCAGCATTCATATCCTGCGTCCACAAAATGGACAAACTAGAAAAAACAAAATATCTCTGCACTTGTCAAAGAATGGCAAAAGCTATAATTACAATCTAACCTGATCGATAGGTAGATCCACCCTCATATCTGCATCTTCTCTCACCTCAGCAGCACCTTGGGTTTCTTTGCGAGTGTCTTGAGCTTTAAATACACCATTGTCTTCTACACCAAAGACAATATTCATCTTGTTACACACAAACTGAGGTTACCTTTGCAAACAGCAATTGTGCTTTCAATGAAAGCCATTTGATACATGAAAGCCAAATAAGCCCGGAAATTCAACGTCCAGTTATATGTACATTATGGACTTTAAACACAGTTATTAAATGATATTTCCAAAAATTGCCACCAAATATATCTTCATTCCAACTTATTTCACCCTTGTATTTCTGAGCTCAAAAGGTAACAGCTATGATGAAATCTTACAACAATTTCTCATTCCATAAAATGGGGTGACCTCTAATAAAGAAAGTATAGTCATTTACACTGATTATCTGCCAGTGTCCATTTTTGCAACAAATGAGAATATCTGGCCAGTTAATTTTCAATGCAGCTAATACTTGCCACCTTTGGACGAATCAAAAATTAGGCAGGAAAATTTCAGAGCTTAGCACTATATAATAATACAAAATTGTAGGCTTGACATGGTTTTTTGAGTAGCATTCTAAAATACAGCAAAAGACAACACTAGATAAGCTGTACATGCATTTTCTTTTCCTTTCTCTACATGCCACTGAGCAGCAAGTGAATAGTGTTCCCTAAATAATAGGGCTGATTTTAACCTGTTAAAAATTCATTCACGTTAAGTCAAAGTTGGGCAATGTTATAGGAAACAAAATTCTATAGAAATGAATTGCATTTAAAATTTGATTACAAGAGCTATTTTGCATCTTACCATAATCTGCCAAAGGATCAGTTGAATGTTTGTGGTGTTTGACCTTCATGGGTTTTGCACGAAAAATGGAGTTTTTCTCCCTGGAAGGCTTTGCTTCCAGGTCTTTTGGTTGCCCTTGGACTGTCTGGGGAGGACCCACTTGTCCATCTGTTGTAGAATGGGAGCTATCACCTTCAGACTAAGAATGAGGAAGAGAAACATTTTCCATGTTTTTAAAAATGATTGCTTTATTTCTGTGCTTATGACAGATAAAACAGCGTGCATAATCAACGTACAGTGCAATTTCATCTTACATTAATCTACTTTTAATGATGCATACAGCTCATTGGAAGAGTCAGTCATTGATTTTCCTTTAATTCCTGTCCTGTTTCACCAAACAGTCCATCAATCATGAGGCTGGGCAACCTCATGATTTACTGACCAATCATGGGAGTGCAATATTCACAAAAGCTCATCAGTAGATTTGGGAGTGCTGAGGACTCTCGTCACCAGAACCAAAATGCTTGCTGAGAATTATCATTTAAGTTATTAATCCCCTTTGCTTATATTTTTTAAAAGTCATCAGAATTAACTCTGAGATGGAGAAGGTGACTGAAGTACATATTTGGAGTGTAGAATAGTAATATTTTTTCAGTTCGGTTTTGTGCTGTCTGGAAATTTTCCCTCATATAATTTTTTTTTAATTCTCTGGGCGCTAGAGAGTTCGGGAAGGTTACACGCCTCTTCTCAAAATATAAATGTCTCTCATCAATTTATTGAGACTGTACTGCCACATTCAAACTTTTCTTGTGCAAAACCACATAAACTTCCAACAGGACTGTGAAATGGAATGTATTTCCATTTTTGGCACTATTAGTGGCTAATTCTGTTGCATCAGTCAAGTGTGAAAGCAATAATTGGCATTTATATAGCAGCTTTGACGTAGAATAATGGCCCAATGCAGGTCAGAGAGGTATAATCAGAGAAAAGAGGAAAGGTCTTCTTCCTGCCCCAGTAACATGTCTTACATTCATCTCTGGTTTGAGCCTTCCTCACTAGCCACTCTCATGGCTCTTGGAAAGCAGGATGAGACCTGAAATAGTTCTCAACATCTTTAACAAATGTCAGTTTATCTGCGTTGACTGCAGTTAAAGTCAGGGTCTAGAGGCTTTAAAAAAGACAATGTGAGAGATCAGTATTTGAGTAAACAGTCCCCGGCATCACCTCAAAGCATATTAAATTTGAAATAATACGAACGAGGCATACAGTAAAATTGTCTTCATACATTCTCACAATATATCCTAACACATTACCAAAAATGTGGCCCCTTCCTGCAACATTGTAATCATTTCCATGTGTCAGTAACAACTATTTTGCTTTCTTAATAAAATTGCTAAATAGTATCTATCTATTTTGTGATGTGAACTTACATTTGTGAGAAAGTGGGTTGAGAATTTCAAAACTCACCAAAAATGAGATTCATGACTATTAAAAAGAAATATTTGCTGTGTCAGTCTGAGCTGGATTCAAATTCTAATTTCGAGAGTCAGAACCATGATAATCTAAAGCAACCTGGTAGTTAATCCTTAAGCAAATTTACCATAAACAGCAATTGGTTTAATGAGTAATTCTTCAAAGTCAGAACAACTTGATTTATCACTGAAGCATCATTACTGCAAAGGCAGCATGTTGCACGAAGGAGATTTCAAAAGATTCCTCATTTTATCTCTTTAGAGGTGAAATTGATTGCAGCTGCAAACTCAAAATTGGATCATGATGAATTAATATTCTTCCGTTCACACTTCTATTGGAATCAGTGGAAATGCTGAAATAGGTTGCCAACATGCAATGAGCCCTACCAGACCACTGGGCCAGACCAATTGCACTCCCAGATTGGAATCTTTACTCATCTAATTCTGAACTGTTAGCTTTGTATGGAAGTGAGAAAAAAAACATGCCACATAACATGAGCATGCAAACTATTAACCTTTACATATGAAATTCTATTGCCTGCTACTGGTTCTAATAACATGGTAGGGGAAAAAACTTTACAAAAATATATAGAATTTCACTCTGTTGTTTGATTAATACTGGCCAAATATGAAGGGGAGTTTGCAACGGATAATAGGAATAAAAATACTTTTGTTAGGAATTGTCTATATTTTATTTATATAAATCTTGCCCCTGTATGTAATAAGTCAATTCTAAACAATAATCAATATTCAAAATTAAAGCGTGCCAAATGAAGAAGTGTCTTTGACGTAATGTGCTGTGAAATTGGTCCATACCATTGACATTAATGGAAAAGAAAATTGGTTCAGGTTAGAAGAGGCTGGTAATTCACCACTAGCCCATTTCTCTCTACTGGCAATTGTTGACATCAGTCCCCAAATTTCCAGCACACAGAAACTTCTATTGCACAAGTGTACAATGATATAATAAAGGCTAAAAGAAGGACTGCTGTTTTGCCAGCTAACTGCTGTTCGACAACCACCAGTTTACCTGTTGGGGAGAGGTCAACAATCCAGAATCACTTGATCCACCATGAGAAATCTGCTGTAGTTCAAACTGAGGAAACAAAAAGCAAATCAGATGTATAGCAATTTGGTAGGAGTACAAGTCAAAATTTTGAACAGCGACCATAACAATCTCAAGAACAAAAGCAAAAGCCATAAACGATTGGAGCATTTCACAATTACGTAATTGGGCACTGCTGATTATTACGGGCTACAGACTGTTGTAGATATTGTATCATTTTTGCTCAAAACATTGAACCAATTGTTCCCTATTATTCTTTATAAATTCACTATCAGTATCCTATTCCTCAATGAGATGTATACTGCAAGAAAGTTTTTAGCTTTTTGAAAACATAATGTTACAAGCCACTTTACACAAAAGCTTTTTTTAAGCATCCTGCAAAATGTGAAAAAGAGAGTTAAATCAAATGAGTCCATGTTCATTTGGTGATATAATCCCAAAGACTACAGGTCAAAAGAAGGAGCTGTGGATGCAGTTGATACAGGGAAGGAGATCTATAAAGCAATTTAGGATTCTTTTCACCAGGTAATAGGGTTTGGTTTTCAAGGTAGCTAATAGCCAATTTACCCACTGTCGAGTTAAACATGTTTGCTGTTATTGTTAAATCTTCAACAAAAGACATTTCTAATCCACATATCAGTTTTGATTGCTATCAAAAAGAAATTAAGAACTCAGGCAGAGATAATAGGAACTGCCGATGCTGGAGAGTCTGAGATAACACGGTGTGACTACACGGTGTGAAGTTGAATGAATACAGCAGGCCAAGCAGCATTTTCTGCAGAAAGGTCCCAACCCGAAACATCAAGCTTTCCTGCTCATCTGATGCTGCTTGGCCTGCTGTGTTCATCCAGCTTCACACCGTGTTATCTAAAAACTCAAGACGGTTTTTTTTTAAGAATGTTATCCAGCATGAAAAGATCCAAAACTACACACGCAAGCAAAAACAGAAAGTGCCAGAAAACCACTGCAGATCTGGCAGCACGTGTGGATAAAAAGCAGAGGTAAAATTTCAGTCCCAGTGAAGGGTCACTCCACCTAAAACATTAACTCTGCTTTCTCTGCACCGATGCAGCCAGACTTGGCTGAGTTTTACAAAAAAATGTTTGTTTCTGATTTCCAGCATCCACAATTCTTTGGGTTTTTTTTCTGTTTAGTGCTTAATTCAACTGCCTAATCTCTTCCAGGTATGCCTACCTTAAAGAAGTTCTGCTCCTCTCTCTAACAAGATTTCCGTTCTAATTTTCTTCCTATTCATCATCATTACCCATGTTGTGGCTCCTAACGTTTGACAAGGTATTGGCCGAAACTCACTTCCACAGTCACATCATATTCCTCAATGCCTGATCCAGTTCAGACTCACCCCACACAGATTCCAAATCAATTTTCATCCTTAATGTTTTGAATCCACCCAGGATCGCAGGTGTCACCGTGATGTTCAACAGTCCGCAGACAGCTGTTCCTGCCGCATCCTGTGATCCACCACTCAATGCCATGTGTCATCATAAACCAACTTGCGACCTCTCCTTTCATCGGCACCACCTCACGCTGGCTCAGAGCTGCCTTGCCCCCCAGTTCTACTTCATTCTTCGACTCATTAGACATTCTAAAAAGAAGCATTGTCTTTTCCCTCCAGGCATAAAGGATCTCAGGATGCAACAACTCGGAGATACCCCATTCTTCTGCAATCTTCCTCCCCTCCCTTCCCCTTGACTCCCTCCCCTCTCCCACCCCCACCTTCTGCCACTAAAAAAAGGTCACTGGTACTAATGCATTAACTATGCTGTTTCTCCACAAATGCTGCTAGACCTGAGTCTTTCCAGCAATTCCTGCTTTTGTTTCTGATTTCCAGCATCCGCAGTCTTTCATTTTTTTTTCCCAAAATTATATATACTAGCTTCCTTAAGTTGAATGTCTTACAAAAGCTTTTAGGACTAATATAATATCTGCAGTAGGAGATGCAATCTGCAAAAACATGGGAAAATCCCAACAGAGTTTGATTGTCCAAAAAGGAGATATATTCATATTATTCAGATGAATTTGTCAGTGCATTTTGAAGGTTTCTTCATTGTTTATAATGATCAAATACACAGGGAGAAATTGAGCTGGATTATCCTCTATATTTCTACTGGAAATGGGGAAGAAAATAATGGAAACTGAGGAAAATCGGGTAATAACATGCCATCACTTCACCACCCCGATCTCAACTCTACCCTCGCCCACAGCATCTCCCTCTATTGTATGCTCATGACTCGCAAATAATGGCAATCCCAAATCTCCTGTCCATTTCCGTCTCACCTGCTCCAGTGACTGCTTCTCTTTGGAACCGTCCTAGGGAGGCTGCCTAAAGCATGTAATTTGTGGATCTTCTGACACTTTATTAAGCCAACTATCTTGCCTTGTCTTACTCTGACAATCCCAGTGCACTTCCACTGGCCAATTTATGGCCATCTACCAACTGGTGGGAATCTTGCTTGCGACCCTACACAGTCAGAGATGTGGGCCTAAATTCCACACTTCTGCTACAGCTATCTGAAAGGGGATGATCTCCTACATCTGTTTCTTTTTCTATTATTTGTCTGCAGCAACTTAGCATTATGCTGTAAATTCACAAGCTTACTGTTGCTGTTCACAACATGACAGCCAATGTTGTTGAATGAAGTCATTTATAATTGTGCCAGTTGGCAGTAAGTACAGCTTCCTATATGGTTTGTCAGGCTTGAGCTGTGAGGAGACAAATTGTTCATTGCTTCTTCCTCAAAACAAATTAATCGAACTGTAAGTAAGTCTTTCCATACAGTTAAAGGGAAAGCTCCTTAATTGCTTTTCCTCATTTCAGGATGATCATCCCTTAACAAACAATAGGACAGGTCAGTGGCTGCCCCATAAAATTGAAACATTTAACAGAGTTCACTTTAGTCCAATGCTAAAAGTTTAAAGAAAGAAACTCATTATCAAACATTTTTTTTTCTCTTGCGTGGAAGACTCTACAACACATTAACATAATAAATTCTGTAATAAATATACACACCACTTTAAAGAATTGTGTCTTTTAATTTGTAGGGCAATAATAACCATCAAGTTTGGAATTTCCAGTTCCAGTTCTAGATTAGAATAAAACCTAGGTAGCCTGTTAGAGTGAGTGTGCTAAATGAACAACAGGGCACATGTCCACAATACAAACTTGACTGAACTTTAATAATCCTAACAAATTGTGGCACTAAAAGTCTAATGGTGACCATGAAACTATTGTCAATTGTCATGAAAACACATCTGGTTTACTAATGTCCTTTAAGAAAGGAATACAGCCTTCCTTACCTAGTTTGCCTTACATGTGACTCCAAGCCCACAGCAATATGATTGACTCTCATACGTGGAGGTGCCGGTATTGGACTGGGGTGGACAAGGTCAGAAATCACACGACACCGGGTTATAGTCCAACGGGTTTATTTGAAAGCTTTCGCAGCCTCACTCCTCCTTCAGGTGTTAGCGAGACAGGTGGTATCAGACACAGAATTTATAAGTAAAAGATCAAAGGATCACACAGAGATGAGGATGTATTAAACCAGCCTAAGATGTTATTAAATCTTTAATCAGTTAGAAGGTTTTAACTGATTCATATGTATATGTAAATCCCCTGAATTTCTTTCAAGTCGCTGCCCTGAGAGAACCAAAGGTTTTATCAGTGTAAGAAGAGGTGACACTTTAGGTCTGACAATGCATTTTAGATAAGAGGCCTCATTTAGAATCTGTTTGTGTATTGGTTTGGATTCAGAGTCATTTTGTTTCTAAAGTAGGAATTTATAAAACACTAAGTTGACTGTCTACACATTGTGTGCTTTCTGAACAAAATAGAGCAAAATAGATACATTCTATGGAATGAAAATGTTTGTGCAGCCTGACATCAAACTAGGCACCAGAAACAACAAACACAGACTCAAAATTGTTGAGCCTGATCAACATCTGATGGTTGGAGCCAAAATTGAGAATGTTGTCTGCAGCATGATCGAACAACATCTGATGTAGTCACACTCACAAACCATACCTGGCAGGCCATGTCCCAAACAACATCAATACCATCTCCATCCCTGGGTATGTCCTGGCAGGACGGACCTAGCAGAGGTACAGTGGCACACAATCGGGGTGTGGCAATGGGGAATGAATTGCCATGGGTGACTTCAACATTGAAACTGAACCTCTTGAGATTTCATGGCATTAGGACAAACATGGACAAGGCAACCTCCTGCTGATCACCATGTAATACTCCCCCCAACCCCTCAGCTGATAAATCAATAATCCTCTGTAGTGAACATCATCTGGAGATAAGAATGAGAAGATGCTGAATTTACATCAACAGTGGGTCAGCAACAACGCCACAGACCATGTTGGTTGAGTCCAAAAGGAGGCACTGGGCCTGCAAAACGTGGTGAAGGCCAGAGGTTCCATATCCCGGGGAGATGCACCTGGCCTTCTCAGCTCTTCCAAAGGGTTACCTTTCCAATTGCCTGTGCCTGCCTGCCTGCCTCGTCCCACCAACGAAAATAAACTACAAGGGCAGCTCTCATTCTCCCTCCAGTCTTAGCAGCAGCCGACTCTCACCGACCCAATATCAGGACTTAGGCCACATTTCAGGGAAGTCCCAGCCAAAATGTTCACAGTTATAAAAGAAAGACTTAAAGGAAATTGTCCAGAATTATTCAACGCTCCAAGGGCAAGGATGAGGTAAAAGTTAATGTTTGACATAATCACAGATTCAAAGCTTTGGCAAAGATCTGTAGCTCAGGTTGTGGGTGAGTTTGCTGACTTGCTCACTGAGCTGGCTTGTTCTCATTCAAACGTTTCGTCATCATGCTCGGTGACATCATTAGTGGAACCTCCGATGAAGTGGTGTCATTCTACTCTGCTTGGAATTTATACAATTTTGCAGGAATTTTGATCTACACAGCTACACAAACACATATAAAAACCCATACAGATCAAAATTGGAAATGACACTACTCACTGTAATGGACCAAACAGTCCAAATTTCAAGAAGAGTAAAATATCACTGCTTCATCAGAGGCTCCACTGATGATGTCATCCAGAAAGGTGATAAAACGTTTGAACAAGAACAAGCCAGCTCAGCGAGCAAGTCAACAGCCTCATAATCACAGATTCTACAAACCTAGAAAATAAAATAGTAGGTAGAATGAAATGTCAAATTCAATCGTTTTGTTGCGTGGCTTCACCTCTTCTCGACCACATGCCACCATAAATCTTCTGGAGTTAGCACCTCAAAACTGAAAGTTCTACACATCGACCAAGTTAGTTTCATCCTGAGCATCTTACACAGAAATAGTCATTTTTCTTGCATCCTTTTTACCTTCAGAATTAAAACATTTGGAATCATTGAGTGCAATTTTCCTTCATCCATAAAACGGTGTGACTGCAGTTAAAGGAATCAATCTGAAGAAGTTTTCGAGTTTCCAAATATTTGTTCACATCTCCTAATCTCTGCTGCTCGTGTTGTCCTGCTTTACAATTTTGTTTCATTGACTATGCATTGAAAGTATGGAGTTTCCAAAGGACCATTCCAGTGCTCAAGATGAAAATAATCTCTATATTTCATCCCTCCATTCCCAAAAATGTAAGCAACTTGGAACATTTTATTGTTTTAAAGGAGCGACATAATTGTAGCTTTTTTTTTGCTTTAAGATGTTCCAAATTTTAGAGAACTCTGAAAGTAAAAAGTAATGATTCTTCAGTCAAAAGCAAGAGGGCTTAGAATAAATAAACAGCAGTTTACTGGGCAGCTTGTATTACCATTGTGGAAAT
This sequence comes from Stegostoma tigrinum, assembly GCF_030684315.1. Taxonomy (NCBI): domain Eukaryota; kingdom Metazoa; phylum Chordata; class Chondrichthyes; order Orectolobiformes; family Stegostomatidae; genus Stegostoma; species Stegostoma tigrinum. The sequence continues at coordinate 111,551,373 of NC_081357.1, read as the reverse complement.
GCAACTTTTAACCAACTAAAATTTAATTCAAATATTAAAAATCAAATTGTTATTTTCCCAGTCTGCTAATTGATCGAGAAAAAAAATGATACAGTGAAATCAGTTCAATCTCTTCTACTGACCTCTTATTATTGAACAAAGGTAAAAGTAAATAAAAACAAAGTTGCTGGAAAAGCTCAGCAGGTCTGGTAGCATCTGTGAAAGAAAAAATTAGTGATATTATCACTGAGTTCTGAGGAAGGGTCACCAGACCTGAAACATTAGCTCTGTTTTTCTTCTTCACAGATGCTGCCAGACCTGCCGAGCTTTTCCAGCAACTTTGTTTTTGTTCCTGATTTACAGTATCCACTGTTCTTTCAGTTTTTAAAGGTAAAATTGATCTGTCGTGACAATTTCAAAACAGTGGCAACAAGTGACACTTTCTATTCTTCACTCAGTTTTTATATGTGTCACCACAGTGCTGATTGATCACCTCAATATCAACCATTTGGAATTGGTGGGTGGTTTTACAGCTGGAAGCCTTTCATGGCACTCACTTTATCCAGAAAAAGCAGAATATTCAATTTGAAAATGAATATGAAAACAACTGCTTTAAGTTTTTAAAAATAGAAATGCATTAGGAGTTGTAAAGGGATCATAAATATAAATTTTTTAAAAGTCAGATAAGAAAGATTACCTATCTTCTCAAAACAGGTAATTGAGCTGGTGAGTGAAACATAGAATTCCTATGTGTAGAAGCAGGTCATTTAGCCCATCAAGTCCACACCAAACCCTACCCTTATAACCCTGCATTTCCCATGTCTAATCCACCCAGCTTGCACATCCTTGGACAATGGGACAAAACCAGAGCACTCAGAAGAACCCCATACAGACACAGGGAAAATGTGCCACCTAGATACCCAAAGTTGGAATTGAACCCAGCTCTCTAGTGCTGTAAGACAGCAATGCTAGCCACAGAGCCACCATGCTACCCCTGGCTTTGAGAAGTTCAAGTATTGATGCAGATTTGAGAAATTGTGAACTACTGGCAATACTTCTAAACCCGTGTAAGTTTTATTTGTTGCTTTTATAAACGGATTAATGTTAAATGAGTGCTCTGAAACTACCAATTCTTCCAAATCAAGAACTGATGTTTCCTGTATTATTGGCTTACCACCTGACCTCTCCCCAGCCCAACATTCTTCCTGTTTTACTTATTTATAGAAACAAATAAACACAAACTGATGTCCGTTAAAGCATCATAGGAATAATGAAAATAGTTGAATGGTAATATTTATAAAAAAAACTTGGGAAAAATCTCACTGGTCTGAGTGGTGTGGGCAATGGTGAAATTTGTCGTTGATTCAGGTGAGAAGCCTGGCCAGGCCCACACACAAGACCTTGTTATCACATGGTCTGCTATTACACACAGCCTGTTGTCAGCCATAATTGTCTCCATTCTCCCAGGCTAATGGTTATTTATTCCTTTACTTGTCTAGCTGTTCTTCTCTGTCTTTGGGGTCTATCTCTCCACCATCATTTACTCCTTATGACCATCCACCAACCCCATCTCTTGCATAAAAAATAACATTTTTCCCAGCTACCGTCAGTTCCGAGGAAGGGTCACTGGACCCAAAAGGTCAACTCTGGTTTCTGTCCACCAATGCTGCTAGACCTGCTGAGCTTTTCCAGAAATTTCTAATTTTATTACCATCAATGATTCACTGCTTCTACATAGGTTGCACTGTTTGAAGTCCCCCCAAAGCTGAATCAATTAGAACTCACTGAAATGATTTGTTGAAATCTGAACAATTTCAAATTGGGTATCTAGGTGGCACATTTTCCCTTTGTCTGTATGGGGTTCTTCTGAGTGCTCTGGTTTTGTCCCATTGTCCAAGGATGTGCAAACTGGGTGGATTAGACATAGGAAATGCAGGGTTATAAGGGTAGGGTTTGGTGTGGACTTGATGGGCTAAATGACCTGCTTCTACACATAGGAATTCTATGTTTCACTCACCAGCTCAATTTTAAGAAATCTTGTATGAAATCTTGAAAAGGTTACGCCTTGTTGAATGAGATATAACTGAATTTTTGGTTGCATACTACTTTCATGATTACTCCTGGGAAACTTCTGTGATCCTGGAAAACTTATTTTAAATTTCTAGAATTTCAAATTTCACCACTGTGATGATATTTTACATACTTTTAAAATAATCAGTTATTTTGTTAAATAGACAGCTTAGGGTATTTAATCTCTTATCTTAACCCCGTGTACATGCTCACTTCGTTTATTTGTTTCTCCTAGGATATATTTAAAAGTGATGGATAACAAAAGCATTTTGTACCCGGTTTATTGACCTTGAAAATACGTCTTTGTTTTTATCCATTTATAAGACTGAAGGCATGAGTGGCTAGACAAGCACATATTGCCCATCCCTAATTGCCCAGATGACAGTTAAGAGTCAACCACATTGCTGTGGGTCTGGAGTCACACGTAGACCAGACCAGGTAAAGATGGCAGTATTCTTCTCTCGGGGAATTAGTGAACCAGATGTTTTTTTTTTCCCAAACAATGGATGCATGGTCATCAGTGGGATTAATTCCGGATCTCTTTTTTAAGTTGAACTCAAATCAAATTCTTTGGTAACACTTCAACCCAAGCCCCCCAGATCTCTGCATTAGTAGCCAAGTGATAATATCTCTAGGCCATCACCCCCTCGATGATGGCAGGTTTACCCTGTTTGATTACATTGTTGTAGCTAGATACGCAAGGGTCCAAACATGGCACCAAATTGAACCTTATGTTGGGAAAGGGGAAATCTGCACAAGAATTAAGAAAAATGCTGTAGACACTGAAAATCTGAAACAAATGCAAAGAATGCTGGAGAAACTCTGCAGGAAAAGTCAAACCAGAGTCAAATCCAATGAGAAATTATTAAATTCCTTTGATGTCAAGTACCTTTGCTTCACCACTTAACTGTGAAATTCAGGTCATAATATCTTTACTGCCAATAGTTAGCATGAAATGTTTATTCCACATTCAACTGAAACCTAAATCTCAGAAGAGAAAGTGAACCAATCAATTGTAAATCTTTAGAATTCAGCTCCATTTTGTATAGTTATTGAGAAACACTAACTAAACCATGCGTGAAATTGCAAAGTGCCAGAGAGTTAATTTCTTAATGTAAGTGATTCGCTCAATACCTGAACAACTTAACACTAATTATTGAACTGAATAGTGCAGAGGTTTAATCCAGAATCAGTTAATCTCCTTGCTAAAAGAAAATGACCACTGCCAGCCAAAGATGTGAGCCTTTATTTTTAAGTAGATTAATTCTCTCCTAAGAGACTCTACACACTTGATTATTCTGCATAAGTCTTATCTGATGATTTATTAAAGTGGAAAGAAAGGTAATGCTTAAACTGTGACATATCTCCTTGTTGTTGTTGATTAATGCTATGACTTTTCATGTATTGATTGTGAAATATTGGCTATATGCAGCATCAATTATGTTTAGTGGAAAGAATGGCAATTATGAAATGCCATGGCATATCTATCATTTTACAGTTTCAATTTTTGATCCTTCTTATACTTCCAGAATAACTTAGTAAAATTCAAAGGTTCCTTGAAATAAAAGCAAAACAAATTTCTTACCAAAATGAATCTTACGAAGAAAAACGTTTATATAATGACAGAATATGTGTTTTTCAAATAGCTGTCATACTTTAGCACTTATACAAGTGCATTTAGTCAAAAATCAATGGCAAAGTTGGATCTTACTCATCAGTTCTTTTTTATATGTTCTATGATTCAAGGCTTTCCATTCTTTTTACATTTTGGGTGCCTTAATAGGAAGGAAAGTGTCGTGAGAGTGTCATTTTTGTGACATCAACTTATTCTAATGAAAACAAGAAATAGAGTAGGCTCAAGTATAGTTCCCTCAGTTGGCAATCTATCAATCTGAACCTGCTAAATCTGGGACAGAGCAAACATTAAGGACCAGGGCAGGTGATTAAGAGGTCTCTTACATCTTTATAAATATACCAATGACACTGAAGCAGCAACTGATGACTTACTGTGAACTTGAACTTCAACTCAGTTAATGTCTAACAGAGACATAAAACTGAGTTAGTTAGTTATTTTTATATAATTCTAATTATATGGTCATTAATAGAATTGTTGCAGATTTCAAAACATACGTCCAATCCAAAACTAAGACTATGCATTTCCAGGTCTCTAATGCCATTCACCTACAGTCCATCTCACCCCTCTCCCCAGTGAATTCCCATCCAATCCTTCAATGTCTCCAGGATCAATTTCCTCCATATTCCTCTCACCAGTTTCCTGGATGCCACTTGCATAAACCCCAATTTATCCAAAGCTCTTCAGCCATTTTAGCCTTTTGCTTCTCCAACTCTCTCCCTCTGACTTGCTACTTCTCACCATGTCAAATCGCCTTTAAAACCGAACATTCAACTCTCTGTAAGTGCCTGCCCCCAAGTTCAGGAGTATAATTATACTCTGCCAAACAGGCCCAAAGGCACAATCGCTGACAGGTCAATGAAGGTTTCATACCACACGATCAAAGAGAATTTCATTCATGTCTTGGTGCTGACTCAGCTTGATTTCCCGGGAATGAGCACCGGTCTGATCAAAGAACACTGCATTGTCTAAGATGGTGGCAGCTGTCGTGCTCTCTATCATGGTGAACCTGAAAGTGGCAGTGCACATACTAATTGCTCTCCATAAGATGCTGATAGTGACAGATATCCATTGTTTTTTGAAAATTTCTGCCAGCTCTGTTAATTATTTCCACAATAAAGCTCTGCATACATAGAATATTCAGCACAGTCATTAGTCATTTGGGCCACCATTCCATGTAGGCCATTCATATATGCCTAAGCTCCTCTTAAATGCATCTGAACAATTCACTTCAACCAAACACTGCGGCAGCAATTCTATATTCTCACTGCACTTTTGAATTCTTTACTCAATTTCTTACTTAATTTCTTTTATTCTTGATTACATGTTTTCCTCCTTCTCAAGCGGAAATGCTGTCTCCACTTCGTCAAACTCTATTATAATTTTAAAGATCTCTATTAAGATACGCCTCAATTTTCTCTGCTGAAGAGTTGGTACTTTCCTAATAATCTAATATGCATTCTTTGTATCATACTCTGAATCATTTTTTGCCCACTCTACAGTGCCCCTAAACCATTTATATTATTTTGGGACCAGAAATGCACACAGTATTCTAAGCATCAGCTAACGAAGACTTGAATCAAATTTAGCAAGCACATCTTTATTCTTCAATTCTATTCCTCTTGAAATAAATTGGAATGTTTTGGTTTTTTGTGTGTGGTCTGATTAATTTGCTCCACTTTTGGAGATGTCTCTATTTGTATTGTTGTGTGACTTGTTTTGCCCTCTGTAGATTCATGTCCTCACAATACTAGACCACTCTCTTCCTTTCAATGTCAATATCCAGTGGTATACACACGACTCCCATTTTTACAAACTTGCTCCTCATTTACTTGCAGGCATCTCACAACCAATCTAATCTCTAGCTCCAAGTAGACATTCCTCACTTTGCAAAGGGACTCCTGATTGTCCAGCTAGGTATTCCTGATCTTTCAGGAACAATAGCAAAATCAAGATTTTTTTACCATGGAGGACAGCACATGATGATGCAACAGATTGTAGAACAGAATGAAGGCAAAGCACCAGCTTTTGCATTTGATAGTAAGTTGGTCATCTCACAACAGAAAAGATAGACTCATTTGTGTCCACTGCATACATCCTCCTAACCCCAGCACCTACAATGCTTATTGTAACTTACTTACCTATTTAAATTTATTGATCTAACTTTAATGCTGGCAGTCACTCAATCAGGTGACTCAGTCCAGTGATTAAGCATGCAGTGTAGATCCTGTGATTGTGGTCACACCCAACCAGTTTCAGGCATCTGACTGAATGGTAAATCTTACACTTGAAAGTGACCCTAATGCAATCAGGCTTCTTTTTTTTTGGACATATTCAGATGTTGGCAGTTTAGCTGCTTTTGAAAGCACTGTTTCATGTCTTGCTCAGCCATGCCTTAAGGTTCTTTAGTGTTTGTGTGGTATGCTAAATCCCAAGCAGGCTCCCTTCGCCTTGAAATAGTCATGATACGTGTTGCCCTGGAATGTTCCTGTTTTACAGCTGGGGACCTGCTAGTTTAAATAAAGTATTCAGACCTACATTTAAAATAACAATGTAAGCCAACATAAAATAGATACTTTTGAGTCTCATTCACTTTAAATATATATGGCATCCATCACCAGTTTGGCAGAAGACCTGTGAAACCCCACAAAAAGTACACTGAATACTTATTTTACCATTGTTCCACAATTTTTGTTGCTCTTTCTCTTACGTTAGAGTGAGGGACATCCTGTGGATATCACCCTGACTACCTCTACACAATATGACAGTCTTCCAATGTGCCAGCTAATTGAGAGTCATACAGGTGAAGAGGTCTGCAGGAGAGAAAAGCCCTCCAGCCTATCAAGTCTATGTTGGTCAAAAGTAAGCACTTAACTACTTTAATCCCATTTTCCTACAGCCTTATGCACCTTGGTGATACAAGTGCACATCTAAATACTTCTTCATACGTTTTGAAATTTTCTGTCTCTGCCACCCTTACAGGCAGTGAATTCAAGATTTCCACCATTCCCTGGGTGAATAAAACTGTTTCCTCACAATCCTTTGAAATCTCTTGCCCCTTACCTTAAATCTATATGCCCCATGGTAGTTGATGCCTCCATCAAAGAGAAATGTTTCTTCCTGTCTCTGCTCCCCATTTTCAAAAATAATTTGTCGAGGTTCATTGTTTTGGCAATGTTTCCATATTTAACTAATCAATTACTGGATTTAATTTCTGAACTGTAGGTGGTGGTGAGGAAAAAAATCTCATCTTTACCAATCTGCTGACTGCACATACATCCATCAATGACAGTACCTATCGGTAAGAGTGGTCATTGCATTGTCCATGTGGAGACAAAGTTCCAGTTTCACAGTGACAATAATCTCCTTTTTGTTGTCTATGCACTATCACCGTGCTAAATGGGACAGACTTTGAACGGATCCAACAATTCAAGTCTGGGCATCGATGAGGCTCATCATCAGCGGCAGCAGAATTATATTCCAACATAATCTGCAAACTCATCGCTCAGCATATCCTCCACTTAACCAATAACCATTGAGCCAGGGGAACAACCCTGGTTCAAGGAAGAGTGTAAGAGGGCTTACTAAGATCAGCACCAGTCATACCTAAGAGTAAGGTGTCAACCTGGTGAAATTACCCAACAGGACTAGTTGCATGCTGAATAGTAAAAGCAGCAAGTGATAGACTGAGCTAAATGATCTCACAACCAACAGATCAAATCTAATCTCTGCAGTTCGGCAACATCCAGCCATGACTGATGGTGGACAATTAAACAACTCACTGGAGGAGGAGGTTCCACAAATATCTCCATCCTCAATGATGGAAGAGCCCAGCATATCAGTGTATAAGATAAGGCTGAAGTCAGAAGTGACAAATAGATGATCCATCTCGGCCTCCTCCAGTGTTCCCCAGCATTATAGATACCAGTCTTCAGCCAATTCAACTCATTCCATGTGATATCAAAAAGTGGTTGGAAGGGTTGAAGATGGCTAAGGTTATGGGTCCTGACAAATTTGGCAATAGTATTGAAGACATGAGTTCCAGAATTTTCCAATCGCCTAGCCAACTGTTCCAGTACAGTAACAACATTGGTATCTATTGACATTGCAGAAAATTGCCTGGGTATGTGCTGTACTCAAAAATTAGGTCAAATCTAATCCAGCCAATTACTACCCTATCAATCTACTCTGTATCATCAGTAAAGTGATGGAAGGTGTCATCAACAGTGTTATCAAGCAGTACCTGCTCAGCAGTAACCTGCTCAGTGACACCCAGTTTGGGTTCTGCCAGGGCCACTCAGCTCCTGACCTCATTACAGCCTTGGTTCAAACATGGACAAAAGAACTAAATTCCAGAGATGAGGTGAACGTGACAATCTTTCATATCAAGGCTGCATTCAACTGACCGTGGGATCAAGAAGCCCAAGCAAAACTGGAATCAATGGGTATCGGGGGCACACTCTCCACTGGTTGGAGTCATAACTGGCACGCAGGAAGAGGGTTGTGATTGTTGGAGGTCAGTCAGCTCAGCCCCACAACATCTCTGAACGACTTCTGAGGGTGGTGTCCTCAGCCAAACTACCTTCAGCTGCTTCATCAATGACCTTCCCTCTGTCACAAGGTTACAAGTGTGGATGTTCGCCAATGATTGCACTGTTCAGCACCATTCGTGACTCCTCAGATACTGAAGCAGTCGGCATTCAAATGCAACAAGATCTGGGCACTGTCACAGCTTGGGCTGACAAGTGGCAAGTAACATTTGCACCACACAAATGCCAGGCTCTGACCATCTCCAATAAGAGACAATCAAACCACTGTCCCTTGACATTCGATGGAGTTACCATCAGTGAATCTCCTGCTGTCAACATCCTGGGGGTTACCATTAAGCAGAAACTCAACTGGACTCGCCATATAAACACAATAGCCACAAGAGCAGGTCAGAGGCTAGGAATATGGCAGGTAACTCACCTCCTGACTCTCCATCATCTGTACAACACAAGTCAGGATTGTGTTGGAATACTCCCCACTTACCTGCATGGGTGCATCTCCAACAGTATTCAGAAAAACTTGGAAACATCCAGGATAAAGCAGCCTGCTTGACTGACACCATACCAACAAGCACGCACTCCCTCCACCACTGACAATCAGCAGCAGCAGCACTGTGTACAATCCGTAAGACGCACTGCTGAAATTTATCAAAGATCCTTAGACAGCATCTTCCAAATCAACAACATCTTCCATCTCAAAAGAGAAGGGCAGCAGATTCATGGAAACATCACCACCTGCAAGATTCCCTCCGAGCCACTCACCATACTGTCTTGGAAACTTATCACTGCTTCTTTGCTGTTGCTGGTCTTAATCTTGGAATTCCCTTCCGAAGGGTGTGTGTCAACCTAGATCATATGTACTGCAGTGGTTCAAGATGGCAGCTCACCGTACCTTCTCAAATCTAGAGTCAGGCACCACGAGTAAACTATAAAAAAAGTCTGTCTTTCTGAAGAAAGTTTCAGACTGGAAACGTCAGCTTTCCTGCTCCTCTGATGCTGCCTGTCCTGTTGTGTTCATCCAGCTCTACATCTTGTATCGGTTAGAAAGCAGTCTTTTTGTGTTTTATTTCAAAACAGCTTTCTGTATAATAGTGATAATGGGAACTGCAGATGCTGGAGAATCCAAGATAATAAAATGTGAGGCTGGATGAACACAGCAGGCCCAGCAGCATCTCAGGAGCACAAAAGCTGACGTTTCGGGCCTAGACACTTCATCAGAGAGGGGGATGGGGTGAGGGTTCAGGAATAAATAGGGAGAGAGGGGGAGGCGGGCCGAAGATGGAGAGAAAAGAAGATAGGTGGAGAGGAGAGTATAGGTAGGGAGGTAGGGAGGGGATACGTCAGTCCGGGGAAGACGGACAGGTCAAGGAGGTGGGATGAGATTAGTAGGTAGGAGATGGAGGTGCGGCTTGGTTTGGGAGGAAGGGATGGGTGAGAGGAAGAACAGGTTAGGGAGGCAGAGACAGTTTGGACTGCTTTTGGGATGCAGTGGGTGGAGGGGAAGAGCTGGGCTGGTTGTGTGGTGCAGTGGGGGGAGGGGACGAACTGGACTGGTTTTGGGATGCGGTGGGGGAAGGGGAGATTTTGAAGCTGGTGAAGTCCACATTGATACCATTGGGCTGCAGGGTTCCCAAGCGGAATATGAGTAGCTGTTCCTGCAACCTTCAGGTGGCATCATTGTGGCACTGCAGGAGGCCCATGATGGACATGTCATCTAAAGAATGGGAGGGGGAGTGGAAATGGTTTGCGACTGGGAGGTGCAGTTTTTTATAGCGAACCAAGCAGAGGTGTTCTGCAAAGCAGTCCCCAAGCCTCTGCTTGGTTTCCCCAATGTAGAGGAAGCCACACCGGGTACAATGGATACAGTATATCACATTGGCAGATGTGCAGGTGAACCTCTGCTTAATATGGAAAGTCATCCTGGGGCCTGGGATAGGGCTGAGGGAGGAGGTGTGGGGGCAAGTGTAGCATTTCCTGCAGTTGCAGGGGAAGGTGCCGGGTGTGGTGGGGTTGGAGGACAGTGTGGAGTGAACAAGGGAGTCACAAAGAGAGTTCCGTCCACCACCCTCCTGCAAAAATTCCATCCCCTATTCCCAATTCCTCCGCCTACGCCGCATCAGCTCCCACGATGAGGCAATCCACTTCCGCACATCCCAGATGTCCAAGTTCTTCAAGGACGGCAACTTTCCTCCCACAGTGGTCGAGAACGCCCTTGACTGCGTCTCCCGCATTTCCCGCAACACATCCCTCACACTCCGCCCCCGCCACAACCGCCCAAAGAGGATCCCCCTCGTTCTCACACACCACCCCACCAACCTCCGGATACAACGCATCATCCTCCAACACTTCCGCCATCTACAATCCAACCCCACCACCCAAGACATTTTTCTATCCCCGCCCTTGTCTGCTTTCCAGAGAGACCACTCTCTCCGTGACTCCCTTTTTCGCTCCACACTGCCCTCCAACCCCACCACACCCGGCACCTTCCCCTGCAACCGCAGGAAATGCTACACTTGCCTCCACACCTCCTCCCTCACCCCTATCCCAGGCCCCAAGATGACATTCCACATTAAGCAGAGGTTCACCTGCACATCTGCCAATGTGGTATACTGTATCCATTGTACCCGGTGTGGTTTCCTCTACATTGGGGAAACCAAGCGGAGGCTTGGGGACCGCTTTGCAGAACTCCTCTGCTCGGTTCGCAATAAACAACTGCACCTCCCAGTCGCAAACCATTTCCACTCCCCCTCCCATTCTTTAGATGACATGTCCATCATGGGCCTCCTGCAGTGCCACAATGATGCCACCCGAAGGTTGCAGGAACAGCAACTCATATTCCGCTTGGGAACCCTGCAGCCCAATGGTATCAATGTGGGCTTCTCCAGCTTCAAAATCTCCACTTCCCCCACCGCATCCCAAAACCAGTCCAGTTCGTCCCCTCCCCCCCACTGCACCACACAACCAGCCCAGCTCTTCCCCTCCACCCACTGCATCCCAAAAGCAGTCCAACCTGTCTCTGCCTCCCTAACCTGTTCTTCCTCTCACCCATCCCTTCCTCCCAACCCAAGCCGCACCTCCATCTCCTAGCTACTAACCTAATCCCACCTCCTTGACCTGTCCGTCTTCCCTGGACGGACCTACCCCCTCCCTCCCTCCCCACCTATACTCTCCTCTCCACCTATCTTCTTTTCTCTCCATCTTCGGTCCGCCTCCCCCTCTCTCCCTATTTATTCCTGAACCCTCACCCCATCCCCCTCTCTGATGAAGGGTCTAGGCCCGAAACGTCAGCTTTTGTGCTCCTGAGATGCTGCTGGGGCTGCTGTGTTCTGTCAGCCTCACATTTTATTTTCTGTATAATAAGCAGTTTTCTACTCATTGTTGATTTACATGATATTAGGAAGAAAGCGTGGTTTATGCTGGTTCCATTAATGTGTATAATTTTTAATCTCCATATAACAAAAGAACCAATAAAGGCCCAGCAGAAAGTGCAAAGAACATGTACAAAGCTGCTGTCAGAACTAAAAGCACACAGTTTTCAGCAAAGGCTGAACAGACAATGCCTTATTCTTCAGTGACCCATCAATGGCCAGGGCAACAGTTGCTTCCAACTCCATCTTAATTTTGTGAGGAATTCAGAGGCAGGCTAGGAGGCTTAGAAAGTGATCCTGCTCAGGCTTTGCATGGGAGGGAGGGCTGGGCCACCTGCATCAACGGCTTCTTTCAAGATCAGCCCCTCTTTCCCCACCCTCCAGTCCCATCCACTACACTTTTAAGCACTGCTGGGACTGAAAGTCTGGCAGCTCTCTGAGCTGAGACCCCATCTCCACCCGCTCTGAGTGAGAGGAAAGAGTTTCATTTCCAGCCAATTGGAGCATTAAAGGCAGCGAAGCAGTCAGCACAAATGATGCTGTGTTCACCACCAAATCTTCAATCCTACAATTCATGGCCTTTGCCTTTGCACGCTAAAGTGAACAATATCAGATCAGCCATTCACTGTACACCTTCCCCTTACTTTAATTTCTATGAGTGTCAATACAAAATAAAACACTAGGAGAGATGTATTTGACATTGTCCATTTTACGCTGTGGCCCAAATGTGAAATTGCCACCAGGATGCTTTCAAATAGAATTCCTGGAATCTAGAAATAGCTTGCAAACACAAATCGGTATTGATTCTGTCCAAGGTGCTACCAGGAAGTTGATTTGCAGATGGGATGTTCTGGTAGGGATAGGCTGGGCAAAGCGACAAGGTGGCTTGGGAACCTGGGACTTCCAAAGACCACGCAGACTGCTCTGAAGGTATACCAAGAATGCACACATATACTGATCATATAATGTGATTACAGCTTTTTGATTCTTTTTTGAAAGGATTCTCTGGCTATACGATACAGTCTAGACATCTGCTCCCCATCAGGTACCATGGAAGATCCACATTCAAAAGAATAGCAAAATAAAGGCAGTCAGTACTGTACTTTTTTCATGTTTCTCAATCAGATTGATTAACATCTTTTGACATTTTCATAAGGAATAGCTTAAATAAGCTCCAGGTTAGAGCATATTTCATTTATTTTTTCACACTCTTCAGCTCGACTACTTTGATAATCCATAATTAGAGAAGAGGTCAATCTGAAACGTGCTAATTTATTTTACTAACCCAGCTGTCAGTTGGATAATTTTAAAAATACACAAACCAAACCAACTTCATTGTTAAAGTAGTAATAAGTTGCTAAGTATATAATAATTAAAAATCACATTATATAATATTACGGACCATCTGTGTTAAAAATCTTGCACTATTTCAAAAACATTAGTTCTATACTTTAAACATTACCAACATCTTGCTAATGTCCAAAAGAGACTTTAAAAAAAAATGGCAGCGAATCTGTTCTTCATAATGGTGACATATTTGAAGGATGAATGAGCATGTTAACACTTCTGACCTATCTCACTTTAAATCGCTATAGGGATAATAGAGATTTATGTGACTGAGTTATTGCAGCTGCTTCTAGCTTAACAGAATGATGAATTCAAACATGAAAGAACTGAGGAAATAAAAGTAAAGCCATACCCTTCCCCTGCCCTTTCGGCCTCTTCTGATTGGAGGAAGCAGATCAGAGTGAAATCTGTAACAAAATGTACACATGTCTATAATCAGCATCATAAACCTGAGGTTGACTTGACATCTATTATCTCACCACTTATTTCATTCCCATTTTCCACAAGCCAGCGCATTTATTAATCTGCAAAGCATTTCAAGTTCTTCACCTTTGCTCTATAACATTTGGAAAGTCATTAGATTTGATAAATATCAAACAAGCAACATATAAATGCCACACTGGTCAAAATAAATGGAAGTACAAAATGATAGTTTTATGTAACTAGCCTTATAAATGCTTTTCGAGAATGCACGACCCTTATACAGTTGTAAAATTATGAAATAAATTAACAAAGGGAGAGTGCTCAACTGAAAACTGCATTTAAACAAAACAAACAAGCAAGCAATGTCAGATTACCAGGGAGTTTTAACAATTTGCACACAAAGAGGAGGAACCACGATTGGATCAAAGTTTTTATTTATTTACAATGCAGTACGTTTGCAGTTTCAACATGAAAATATTTCACTTTGACTAATCTCTCAATCATCTCTCCGAAAGATTTTTGTTCTAATTTCTGAAGAAAGGTTCAGACCCGAAATGTCAGCTTTCCTGCTCCTCTGATGCTGCCTTGCCTGTTGTGCTCATTGAGCTCTACACTTTGTCATCTCAGACTTCAGCATCGGCAGCTCCGACTATCTCTGAGCAAAAATACTGTGTTTTGTTCTCATGTGAGCTTTGCCTCCAACAGTATGATTGACCTGATGTGTGAATGCTTACATTATCTCCTGTCATGTAAGAAAACCGGCTGTCGAGATCGCACTATTGAAGAATGCAACAGCAAGTTATTAATATCATGTACAAAAGCTACATTCCTCAAAGAACTAGGTTTCTGAACTAGGATTAAGCTATTCATTTACAACAGAGGAATATACTTCCAGTGGCATGTCATGCTTCAAGTGATCTGGAGTATGGAGATCTGTGATAGATTATGAGACCTTTATACTCTTAGCTCGAATGCAGTAATGTAGTGATAAGTACAACAAACTCACTGGCTCCTGCCACCTTACAAAGGATTCCTGCACCTCCCAAATCCCTAGCCTGTCCCTGCCCCTTCCCCAACCACGCACCTGCTGCCATTAACCATGAGGGCATGGCCAGTGATCCCACCAATGACGTCACATCCGCCACCGCCGGGCACACCACTTCCGGGACTGCGAACGCGACTGCTGCTGCAGTCACCGCCTCCACTTCCAGAACCAACACCACACAAATCACCCTCACCGCTGCTGCTGCTGTCCACTCCGCTCCGCCCACAGCTGACGCCGACAGAACCCCGCCCACAGCCAACGACCTCATCGCTCCACCCACAGCCTCCACAGCCAGCAACCCCAGAGGAGACAGCCACAGTGAGCCCTGCCGTATCTTCACCATCCCCCCAGACCTCCCACTGACTGAGGACGAACAGTCAGTCCGAAGCAAGGGGCTCACTTTTGTCCCCCTCCACCAACGAATACCAGTCACGTTTGCACATAGAGCAGTTTTTCCGCTGCCTTCGCCTCCACGCTTACTTCTTTAACCGGGAGCCTAACCCTCCCTCCACTGACCCCTTCACCTGCCTCCAACACAAGTCCTCTTCCTGGACACCACCCCCAGGCCTCCTACCCTCCCTCAACCTCTTCATCTCCAACTGCTGTCGAGACATCAACCGCCTCAACCTCTCCACCCCTCTCAACCACTCCAACCTCTCCCCTGCAGAACGGGCAGCCGTCCGCTCCCTCTGCTCTAACCCCAACCTCACCATCAAACCTGCAGACAAGGGTGGCGCAGTGGTAGTATGGCGCACTGACCTCTACATCGCCAAGGCCAAACGCCAACTCTCTGACACCTCCTCCTACCGCGCCCTTGATCATGACTCCACCCCCGAGCACCAAACCATCATCTCCAACACCATCCATGACCTCATCACCTCAGGGGTCCTCCCACCCACAGCCTCCAACCTCATTGTTCCCCAGCCCCGCACAGCCCATTTCTATCTCCTTCCCAAAATCCACAAACCTGCCTCCCCTGGTCGACACATTGTCTCAGCCTGTTCCTGCCCCACCGAACTCATCTCCACCTATCTGGACTCCATTTTCTCCCTTGTGGTCCAGGAACTCCCTACCTATGTCCGAGACACCACCCACGCCCTCCACCTCCTCCAGGACTTCCAATTTCCTGGCCCCCAACACCTCATTTTCACCATGGACGTCCAGTCCCGATACACGTGTATTCCTCATGCAGATGGCCTCAAGGCCCTCCGCTTCTTCCTGTCCCGCAGGCCGGACCAATCCCGCTCCACCGACACCCTCATCCGCCTAGCCGAACTCGTCCTCACCCTCAACAACTTCTCTTTCGATTCCTCCCACTTCCTACAGACAAAGGGGGTGGCCATGGGTACCCACATGGGCCCCAGCTATGCCTGCCTCTTTGTAGGTTACGTGGAACTGTCCCTCTTCCACACCTACACAGGCCCCAAACCCCACCTCTTCCTCCGTTACATTGATGACTGTATCGGCGCTGCCTCTTGCTCCCCAGAGGAGCTCGAACAGTACATCCACTTCACCAACACCTTCCACCCCAACCTCAAGTTCACCTGGGCCATCTCCAGCACATCCCTCACCTTCTTGGACCTCTCAGTCTCCATCTCAGGCAACCAGCTTGTAACTGATGTCCATTTCAAGCCCACTGACTCCCACAGCTACCTAGAATACACCTCCTCCTACCCACCCTCCTGCAATAATTCCATCCCCTATTCCCAATTCCTCCACCTCTGCCGCATCTGCTCCCTGGATGAGGCATTCCACTCCCGCACATCCCAGATGTCCACATTCTTCAAGGACCGCAACTTTCCCCCCGCAGTGGTCGAGAACGCCCTTGACCGCGTCTCCCACATTTCCCGCAACACATCCCCTACACCCTGCACCCGCCATAACCGCCCCCAGCAGATCCCCCCATTCTCACACACCACCCCACCAAACTCCGGATACAACATATCATCCTCCGACACTTCCGCCATCTACAATCCGACCCCACCACCCAAGCTATTTTTCCATCCCCACCCGTGTCTGCCTTCCGGAGAGACCACTCTTTCCATGATTCCCTTGTCCACTCCACACTCCCCTCCAACCCCACCACACCCGGCACCTTCCCATGCAACTGCAGGAAGTGCTACACTCACCCCCATACCTCCTCCCTCACCCCTATCCCAGGCCCCAAGATGACCTTCCATATCAAACAGATGTTCACCTGCACATCTGCCAATGTGGTATATTGTATCCATTATACCCGGTGTGGCTTCCTCTGCATTGGGGAAACCAAGTGGAGGCTTGGGGACCGCTTTGCAGAACACCTCCGCTCGGTTCGCAACAAACAACTGCACCTCCCCTCACGAACCATTTCACCTCCCCCTCCTATTCCTCAGACGACATGTCCATCATGGGCCTCCTGCAGTGCCACAATGATGCCACCCGATGGTTGCAGGAACAGCAACTCATATTCTGCTTGGGAACCCTGCAGCCCAATGGTATCAATGTGGATTTCACAAGCTTCAAAATCTCCACTTCCCCCACCGCATCCCAAAACCAGTCCAGTCCTTCCCGTCCCCCCACTGCATCACAAAACCAGCCCAGCTCGTCCCCTGTCCCCACTGCATCCCAAAACCAGCCCAGCCTGTCTCTGAGATAATGGGAACTGCAGATGCTGGAGAATCCAAGACAACAAAATGTGAGGCTGGATGAACACAGCAGCCAAGCAGTATCTCAGGAGCACAAAAGCTGATGTTTCGGGCCTAGACCCTTCATCAGAGAGGGGGATGGGGTGAGGGTTCTGGAATAAATAGGGGGAGACAGACCGAAGATGGAGAGAAAAGAAGATAGGTGGAGAGAGTATAGGTGGGGAGGTAGGGAGGGGATAGGTCAGTCCAGGGAAGACGGACAGGTCAAGGAGGTGGGATGAGGTTAGTAGGTAGATGGGGGTGCGGCTTGGGGTGGGAGGAAGGGATGGGTGAGAGGAAGAACAGGTTGGACTGGTTTTGGGATGCAGTGGCTGGAGTGGAAGAGCTGGGCTGGTTGTGTGGTGCAGTGGGGGGAGGGGACGAACTGGGCTGGTTTAGGGATGCAGTTGGGGAAGGGGAGATTTTGAAACTGGTGAAGTCCACATTGATACCATTAGGCTGCAGGGTTCCCAGGCGGAATATGAGTTGCTGTTCCTGCAACCTTCGGGTGGCATCATTGTGGCACTGCAGGAGGCCCATGATGGACATGTCATCTAAAGAATGGGAGGGGGAGTGGAAATGGTTTGCGACTGGGAGGTGCAGTAGTTTGTTGCGAACTGAGCGGAGGTGTTCTGCAAAGCGGTCTGTCTCTGCTTCCCTAACCTGTTCTTCCTCTCACCCATCCCTTCCTCCCACCTCAAGCCGCACCTCCATTTCCTACCTACCACCTCATCCCGCCTCTTTGACCTGTCCGTCTTTCCTGGACTGACCTATCCTCTCCCTACCTCCTCACCTATACCCTCCTCTCCACCTATCTTGTTTTCACTCCATCTTCGGTCTGCCTCCCCCTCTCTCCCTATTTATTCCAGTTCCCTCTCCCCATCCCCCTCTCTGATGAAGGGTCTAAGCCCGAACCGTCAGCTTTTGTGCTCCTGAGATGCTGCTTGGCCTGCTGTATTCATCCAGCTCCACACTTTGTTACCTTGGATTCTCAAGCATCTGCAGTTCCCATTATCACTAATATAGTGATAATGTCTTGAACAGATCCTCATGGTACACTTACATACTGACTGTGAGACAAAACACAACATTCCCTCTTTGTCCAAAGAAACTAAATATCCCAAACAGTGACGCATGTTGCATATCATCATGTGCGGTCAATTTAACAGTTCTGCAAGCAGTTGAAACTGAGTTTACAAACTTCAATGAAATGCTTTGAAAATTTGATGACATGCCTGATCTGGTCCTCATATACCTTATATGAAGAGATATATGTTTGTCTGCTGCACTTGTTTGTCAATTTGATTGTTGCGTTGCTGGCTATTGTCACTCAACATCAGTGCACAATCATTATCTTCAGAGTGTTCTTCACTCTCTTCAAGAATGATTAGTGTGCCATGCCTTGTTCTGAGCTGTCTCCTGGTCTTTCAAAATGTAGCACCATGATCAGTAATGTCTTCACATGATCAGGGTTAGTTGCACTTGATTGCACGAGTTGTGAGTGATATTATCCAGTCATTAATTATCAAACTACTCTGACACAGGGTATTTTTCTTCAAAGATAGAGAGGAAAGAAAGAGATAAACAATTAATTACTGGATAATATCACTAACATTTGCCTTCCTATTATAAGTTGTGCTGTGGATACTGATACATTCGCCAATGGTGTTGCCTGGAACTACTACAATGTAATATGCATATCTTGCTTGTTTAAAGATCATTAATTTGATGTTAATTTGACCATACATTCTGTTAGACCATTGGAGTGTGGATCATGGGATAACAATATAAAATGGCCAACTTCCCATATAGTATACATCTTGAAATAGTTTGCGAGTGAACTGAGGTCCGTTTTCAAACACCAACTGTTCCAGGGCACCAAATAAACTGAAAATAGATCTCATAGTGTAAAACTCAATGACACTCTTGCTTGCTGAGTTGTTAAGTCTCTGAACTTCAACAAAATTAGAGAAACAATCAATCTCAAGGATGTAATCCTCTCTGTGCACTGTGAAGAGGTCTGTTGTTGCTTTTGAACAAGGAGTGGACAGAACACCATGTGAAGGTACAAGCTCCCTCTGCACATGCCTCACATGCATTCATGAATGGTTGAATATCTAAATTCATTTTTGGCTAGTATACAAATTCATTTGCTAGCCACTTTGTATGCTCAATACCCACCTGTCCCTAGTTTAACCCAGACATGATATCTTGGCATAATATTTTTAATGTTAGGACTTGCCCTTGAGGTAGATTGGTCCAATGTTCATCGCAGTATAACTAAAATGAGCAATTACTCTCAGGTACTTCTTTCATACTTTCAAGCCATTCCTGGATAATGATCTTTTGCAATTCTTCCTTATCTCTGACAGGTTCCAACAGTGACTATTCGCATTGGCTCAAGGCAAAGTGTAACAGATCAACGTTGAGAACATCTTCAACACAGTTCCAGAGAGCAGGTTCGATTCCAGACTGAAGTGACTGTATGGGTGGAGTTTGTATGTTTGCCCTGCGTCTGCCTGGGTTTCCACCGGCTAGTCCATTTTCCTCCCACAGTCCAAAGGTGTGCAGGTTCGCTAGATTAGTTAAGCTTTGCCCTATAGTGTCCAGGGATGTGCAGGCTAGGTGGGTTAGCTAAAGTAAATGCAGGGTTATGAGAATAGGTTGGGGGGAAAGGGGATTCTGTTTGGAGGATCAGTGTAGATTTGATGGGCAGAAAGGCCTCTACATACACAGTAGGGATTCCGTGAGTCAAACTTTACAGTCAAAAGCATCAGCATATAGATCAAGAAGAATATCATGGTCATTGTGTGGATTAGATCATCTGCTCAGCATGTCAAATGTAACTTTGGCTTTTTTCTCAAGTCCAAGTCATATCCTGGGAAAATGCTGACACAGTGAATGTGGTTTGAATCTCATAAATTATTATTATTATACAGAGACCTCTGCATACTGGGTAGTCCTGTCACTGCTGGGCCATTTAGTTTCTACCAGATAGAGGATTTTGGGAAGCCAAGACGAACTTGTATGTTGACACTGCAGGATGATTCTATCAATGCTCAGAACTCATGATCTGTCATGTACTGTGTGAAAGTCTCTCATTGTCTGTACCCTGGGACATCACTTCCTGAGGTATAGGTCTTTCAGGGTGCATAGTGGTAATCTGTTGGCATTAACTCTGTGTCAATTTTATTTCCTAATGTATGTTATAGAGTCACAGAGTCATGCCCTATGGTCCAACTCATCCCAGACAACCAGACATCCCAACCTGACCCAGGACCATTTCAAGCATTTGGCCCATATCTCTCCACACTCTTCCTCTTCATATACACATCCAGATGCCTTTTAAGTGGTGTAATTGTACCAGCCTCCACCACTTCCTCTGGCAGCTCGTTCCATACATGCACTACCCTCTGCATGAAAGAGTTGCTTCTCAGGTCCATTTTAAATCTTTCCCCTCTCACCTTAAACCTATGGCCTTTAGAGTGGGGCTCCTTCATCCTAGGAAAAAAACTTTGGCTATTCATCCTATCCATGTCCCTCATGATGTTATAAACCTCTAATAAAGTCACCCCTCAGCTCCGATACTCTAAGGAAAAGAGCCCCAGCCTATGCAGCCCTATAACTCAAATCCTGAATAACTCAGTCCCAGAAACATCCTCGTAAATCTTTTCTGCATTCTCCTTGTGGCTTTTTAGGCCATATGATACAAACACTTGCAAGTCTGTTTGACTTACATTGTCAATGTGGAGTATAAAATTAACAATAATACTAGCTGTGTCCTCTTTTGAACGTTGATTTTCATTTGCTTGCCTCTGAATCTCATTGAATAGTTTGCATTTGTGCAACTTCTTAACAATGTCCTTGCTGCCAAGTGTTGCAGCATTGTTCTATCTTGTTGGTGGCCTACGCTGTGATCTTGGGTCTGACTTGGCTTTTGAAACTGGATCTCCCACATTTTCATGCCCAAAGACTCTTAAGACCATTAGATATAGAAGCAAAAGTAGGCTAGGCCAGTGTGCTCCACCATTCAACAAGATCATGGCTGACCTGATAAACTGCAAATCCACTTTCCTGCCTTTTCCCTGTAATCCTTTATAGCCTTACTGAGTGAAATATGTCACAGATTCCACATGTTTTACAGAGATGAAGTGAAGCCGGACAGTTCTTGAATTGGTCCAAAAATTCCACATTTATCACAGACATTTTTTAATGCACCTTTCTGACTGTAGTAATAGTGTTGGCTGCACCCAAAGCATGTTGTTGGCTTATTGCTCTGGCTTGCGTCCATCCTCCAGTAATGCATCAATGGCTTTTTAACCTGGCCCAAAAGTCCTTCCTGAAGTCCAAAATTAGTGTAGAGATGATGTCTAATTCAATCAGCTTCTCTGACAACTCATCTTCAGAATAGTCACACTCATGTCCTTTGCTGTGGCACCTTCTGACCAACTGTGATGCTTTCCGTCCGTATGACATCAGTTCGAGACTGTTAGCCTCAAAGATAATTATTACCTTGGACATTTCTTTCAAAACCTTCCAGGTCTTTACTGGATCTTTCTGATGGTCCATGAAAAGTGAGATGTGTTAATTCTGTGAAGCCCTCCTTACCCCTGCAAAGCAGGATTTTCAAACCTCTTTTCTCGGGATCATTTAACTTTGGTCTGTAAAAGAGAACTGCATTATTGTGATCAATTGCAATTAGGCAAGAGTGTCATTGGGTGGCCAATTCATAACAAGAGTTCTGCTGTCCATGATTCCACCTGAAAACAAATTGCACTGTCCACCCTAAGCTGTGACTTTATGTAATTGTAAATTAATACTGCTCTTTCACTGTCCTTGATTCCTTTAAAACTGCTGCTGACTAGTTTTGGTGTCTTTAAAACTGTAGCTGCCTTGACTTTAGCCCCTTTAAAACTGTTTTTAGAATTGCAGCACTGCAATAGTAGTTCTCTGCGTACAGGTAATAATTGCATTTAAAAAGGACTGTTGACATAATGACTTAACAAAGATCAACACTAATTTAGAAACAAAACATTGCAGAAGCAGCAAACATCTAGATACAGGTCAGCTTTCTTAATGAGAAAAACATGCTTTTGTAGGTTTTTAAAACTATTATCTTTCAGGAGTATTTGGTGATATGCTTTCAAAATATTGTTAAATACTGGATTTTTTTTAAGAGAGAATAGAGGGAGATTGAATTCTTACTTTTTAGCCCATGTCTATAGCCTCTGGTTTTGGCCGCAATTGTAACTTCAGTCTTTTTTTTAAGCAAGGCATTCTTAGAAATATCTTCCCTCTTAAAAGACGTATATTCTGATTGAAAGGAAATTAGCTCTGCTGTCCTGCTGCTCAATGTCTTACCTACAGGTCTGAATAGATGCTGCAACTCACAGAAACTGATGTTGCTCAAGGGTGAGAAACTGTCCCTTTGTCCTAATTCTCCCTTGTGCGAGCCTGTTGTCCAGCAGGTCTCCAATTAGCTTTTCAAACATCTGTCACCAAGTTTTGGGGTCATTTTTTACACAGCTGTCACTGCTAACTACTTAGAGTTTGCCTGAAACAGGTTATTTCACTCAATGTAGCATTGTTTATATTATTCCCTATGATGTTAAAAAAATTGGAAGTTGATATTCTGATATTCTAAAATTCAATAGATATTTATTACAACTAACTATAACATAGAAATATTACATTCCTCAAACACGTAAGTGTCTGAGCTAGTTTTAAGTTATTAGTTTATAGCAGAGGAACATGTTTCCAGTGCAGTATCAAGCGATAAGATAGAGCACGAGGCATTTATACTCTCAGATTACATGTGGCAATACAGTTATCAAATCATTACCATGCCACGTAAAGATTAACTGACATAATGACTGTGAGGCAGAACATAACATGAACCCACCACGATAGCTGCAAATTTAATCAAGTTTCCATAAGGATTGGGTGGATAAACAAAAATCCCTTATACTGAGAATAAATTTGTTTTAAAAAGCAAATCTGTAAAGGAATTTGACACAACATCTATAATAACTCCAAAACTGGTTTATAACTACTGGGATTCAGAAATTTTTACCCCAAAATCTTCCCTTTCAATTCATATGGTGAGATTTTAATTCATTCAAAACTCACACAATTATTCAACTTAAAACCTAAACCAAATATTACACATATGCAGCAATCAGAGAAAAATTCTTAGCCTTCATCCGCTTGCTAACTCAAACACTCAAGCAATCACTTTTGCTCCATGACATTGCTCTGAGTTCTCAAGTCGAATCGGGCCACAGACGTATAAAGGCAATGTACCAGCAATGATGCTTTCTTACCTTCCAGTCTCATATTTATTCCACAGATGATTCACTTCTAGATTTTAATGAATGGTGTATTTGAACCCTTAACCAATCATTAACTTTGGCAAATTACCACATCACTGGGCAGTGTAATTGTCACTCACATTCAGAGGACAAAATCAATAGTTAATTTTGCACAAGAAAGGGTGAACTGACATTTTTCCCACATGAACGAGTTTTCTTCCAGCATACAGGGTGAAAAAGAATTTAGTTTAAATGGAATTTGCTATTATTCAATTCAATGTTAACAGTTTATATTGAGCACAGGGCAAGACAGTAAAATGAATCTAACCGTGCTCACAATTAGTTATCACTTCCTGTAAAACTGTTAAACTTCTGATTTTCACTCTCTATCTGTCAACACTAACTATATTCACTAAGTGATCCAGCAATTGGACAGAATTACTTACTACTACAAATTCGATATCACACACACATAATGAACCTATACTTTATATAAATACAGATAGTGGAATTTAATTCTCATATAATTATAAAACTAACTGCATTGAATAATCACATAAGTGGTGAGTAAAATTATCCTTGCAGTCATGGGACAGAATTAACCATTAACAGCAGAGATCTTATGGCCATTGTTTTTTTTTCAATCGCGTAACTTAAATACACTTTCAACTCACAATTTTGGAGCTCCATCTAGTCCATTTCTTGTTATCAGTCCCTGAGTCCCAGTCATTAAATATGTTCAAACAGAGATCAATAAAATTCTAGATATTAAGAACATCAAGGGAAATATGGATAGTGTGGGAAAATACTGTTGCAGTATAAGGTCAGTCATGATCTGGCTGAATGGTAGAGTAGCCTGAAAGGGCTGAATGGCCTCCTCATGCTCTTATTTCTTATATTCCTATGTGGCTGTTATGACTTGTTGTATGACTGCAATGTGGCAATAAAATTTGGCAACCTGGATAGCTATACTTTTTTCTTCACGAACATTACAACAATAAAGCATCTCTTCCATTAAAACTAGCAGTTTCAATAGGTGGCGGTTGTCATAAATCTGAGGGATAACACTATAGAATTGTTACACTCTTAATTGATTCAACAAACCACCATTATCACAATGGTGAGCTGTGCAATCATGTTTTGACTCATAACTCCAAAGGATTAGAAAGGGATTTGTTGTTATTGATCTGGGATTATAAATGTCAATGTTTGTTTTTTTTTAACAAGGGGCAAAGCACTTGATGGAATAAATATTTGGAATGGACTTTTATTAATTTTGAAGTTCCCATGGTTTAGGGATTAGAACTAGTTTTGTTCCAATCATTTAACATGTCTATCTCCCTCTAAAACTTCTGTGTCAAAGAATAAAGCAAAGAACAGAGAACAATGCAGCACAGGAACAGATCTTTTGGCACTCCTAGCCTGTGCCACATTTTGCCCTTCCATACTAAAACTGTCTTCGTATCCCTCGACACCCTTCCTATCCATGTATTTATCCAAGTGCTTCCTGAATGCTGCTATTGTGTCTGCTTCCACAACCTCCTCTGGCAGCACGTTCCAGGCACTCACCACCTATTGTGTGAAAAACATGCCTCGCACATCTCTTTTAAACATCCCCTCTTGCGCCTTGAATCTGTGCCTGCAGTAATTGGCTTCTCCACCCCAGGAAAAATCCTCATACTTTCCACTCTATCTATGTCATTCACAATCTTATAAACTTCTATTAGGTCACCCCTCAACCTCTTACATTCCAAAGAAAACAAATCCAATCTATCCAATCTTACTTCCTAACTAAACACCCTATACCTTGCAATATCCTGTTTCCTTTCTGTACCCTGTCCACGGCAGAACTGTTCTGAGGAAGGGCCACTGCACCCAAAATGTTAATTATTTTTTCCTTCGCAGATGCTGCCAGGCCTGCTGAGCTTTTCCAGCAACTTTGTGCTGACATCCTTCTGGTAGTGTAGTGACAAGAGCTATATGCAATACTCCAAGTGTGGTCTAACTAAAGTTCTATAATGCTGCAATTTTATGAATTGTCTATCCTTATAGTCAATGCCCCTTCTAACAAAGGCAAACATGCCATAATAATAAAATGTGAGGCTGGATGAACACAGCAGGCCCAGCAGCATCTCAGAAGCTCCAGCATCAGCAGTTCCCATTATCACTCAAACATACCATAAACCTTTTTTATTACCTTATCTACCTGCACTACCACATTTAGTGATCTCTAGACCCGCATACAGATCCCTCTGCATATCAATACTTCTAAGGGTTCTGTCATTCACTCTATAATTTCCACCTAGAATTGACCTACCAAAACGTATCACTCCACATTTGTCCAGATTAAACTCCATCTGCCATTTTTCTGCCCGTGCCTCCAACTGATCTATATCCTGCTGCAGCTCTGACAATCCTCCTCACTATCTGCAACTCCACCAATTTTTGTATCTTCTGCAAACTTACTAATTAGACCAGCTACGTTTTCCTCCAAATCATTTATGTAGACCATGAACAGCTGAGGTACCAGCACTAATCCCTGTGGAACACCACGAGTCACAACCCTCCAGTCCAAAAAACATCCTACCACCTCTACCTCCTATAACTAAGCCAGTTCCATATCTATCTTGTCAGCTCACCCATCATACCATGTGACATCCTCACTGTTTAACTTCCTACCTACTTTTGAGTCATTTGCAAACTTGGCTACAGCTCCGTCATTAATATATATATATAATACAAATAATTGTAACCACAGTATTAATCCTGTGGCACTTCACTGGTTACGAATTGGCATCCTGAAATTGCCTCCTTAACTCAACTCTGTCTTCTATTAATTAGACAGTCATGTTTATATATTACCCCCACCGACACCACAGGTTTTTTAACTTACTAAGTGACCTTATGTTTGAAAATAATATTGTCTGCAACTCTAGGATCCAATGACATTGAGTTCACAAAAACCTGGGTAAGTGTTTAATTTCTTGAGGATCAGTACCATTACCTACTAACACATGAGTCACTTAGATCATCATTCCTGTGAATTTTGTTGAACACAGTGCAATTGTTGTGAAATGTGGCATCTTCAGCCAAAAAAAAATCACTTTTAATTTCGAATAGGAAATGTTTCCTTAAAGTACTTGAATGCATAGGTTGGTATTTTAGGAATTTGACCAATTTGTTTCGGATGGTGTAGAAGTCAGTCAGCGTTACATTAAAAGACTCTGTCACTTCAATGGTCGATCAGGCAGGTCAGAAACATAATAGAATCCTTTTATTCTGATTCAAAGCATGACAAAATGTTATTGTGGTGATAGTAATGAGGTCAGCCAGGTGAACCTCTTGAATATGAGGTCCCCAATTGGGGCTGTTAAGCATCAGGTCAGTTTCCTCCAACTCTTCCTTTGATACGGGCAGTAGGTAATGCACTGTAGCTTGCCTCCTCCGCCCAGAGTGCCCCAGAAGAAATTAATTCTCCTCTTCAGATGGCAAAGATGTCAAGGCAGTGATATCTTCCACATCCATCTTAGATTTTGAGGTATCTGCAACACTTGACGGAGAGGAAGAACCAAGGGTTCCAGAATAGTTGGAAAGGCTGGGCATATTTTGCACCTGCACTGTTCGCACATTTGCAGTTTTCTTATGGTCCACATGCTTAGTCAGCACCATTGCAGCTACCTGAACTTTATATATCACTGGACCCGAACTCGCATCAACCATGCATCTTACCCATGCAGGGCAATTCCCATGGTTCCTAAGCCAAATTTCATCCCCTGAAGGAAGCTGTCATTCTCACTCAGGAGAGTCTTGTGTCTGGCATTGATGTTCCCAAAAACTCCTCAATTATATGCCATTATTTGTCTCATTTGGTGTTATTGCAGCCCTAAAAATGGTTTAGTTAGAGTCAGGTGCAAAAATGCAATTAGATTTTACATCCAATCCCAAAGTAGCTCTAAGCTCCTAATTTTGGGTTTAACAGAAGTGAAACAACATTAAACATTTAATCGTTTAATGGGTTGGTTAATTAACTATTATAAAATGGCTAGCAGCCTCCCATTTAGCCTGCCTTAAAGTTTAACCTTGGCCAGATGGTTATCCCAGGTCTTGGGAAACCAAGCAACTTGAGGGAAGTGAGACTCATTTTGGGGAAGAGGAAAGTTGCCTTTAAGTGTGATGATCCATGTGCTGAGAAAGCCTTTATATTCTTTTGTGTGATGTCCCATCAAGACTTGAGTGGGCTGGAAAAAAAATCACTGATTAGTTTACTGATAATGACATCATCATGATGCAAGAAATGGCCATGTGACCTGAGGTTGCCATGGAGATGGCCAACAAAGAAGCAACACGCGAATAAAAAAACTAACGGCATTGGGATTGAGCCGAGTGTTTTCTCTTGGCAATTCAGAACATAGAGAATTTATGCAAAGGAGAAACAAGCAAGATTCTCACCAACAAAAATTATTTTCTGTTTAGCTGTCTTTGAATAAATCCAGGAATAAATGTGATTTTTGCGGATACAGCAGAGACACTGTGTGTGTTATATAGTTGGGTAGGGTAGTGAACTGAAGATTGGACAGGCAGCATATTGCGAGGAAGAGACATAATGTATTAACCTGTTTCTTCCTCCATAACTGCTGACAGACCTGCTGAATTTTGGCAGATTATATGTTTTATAGTACATTGTGAGTTGGACAAGATCCATTGCTGCCGCTTCGGGATTACCAGCACTGACCAGATTGTCCAAGGCTGTTTGAGAAGGCATTCACCGACATGACTGTTGTGAGCGGGAGAGAAAAGTTCTACAGATGTGAACCTTAGCAATGGCAAATCTGACCAGGGATTCAGATAGATTTTGATTACTGGTGAATTCAACTCATAGGATAAAATGAGTGGGAAGTGTGACGCCCTGTAAAGCAAAAGACTGTTGGCAAGACTGTGAGATTGTATGTGGTCCTATCTTTGTACAGGATATTTTGCAAGTGTCTGTAACTATCTGAAGTGTATCTTCATTTCGACTACTTAATGCAAGCTTTACCATTTGCTAGAAATATCCTTCACCCATCAATGAAAGTTTGAATTGTGCTAATTCTGGTTGGTTTGTTCCAGTAATAGTTTAAAAATTTTCATAAATGGAAACCTGTCTGCAGGTTTCTTTCCGTTGGCGTTATGGAAATTCCTTTTATTTAAAAAAATTATTGGCCTCCGTGCAAATCGTAATAACAAAACCAACCCTTGTGGATCAGCCACCGGACTTCCCATCTCCAACACTAAAATCCCAAGAACCTCCTGTAGCCCCGCCCCCTCATCAGCAATTGGGACTACCACATCAAAAACATGAAACAATGTTTGTAAAATATGATTTATCTTGAGCAAATCCATGTTGGCTTGAAATGCATCATGGTGGGGCAGGAGGGCAAAAAAGCTAAGGCCTTGGTTGAGGACTGATTGATGAGAGTTGAAACGGGAAGGTCAGAGACTGTAGTGAAAATATGACACTGGTTGAGATTAGAAGAACTCAACACGGAGTTCAAGAATTTCAAATCCCAACTATTGCCCATATTTCTTCAGTTGCTGATGATTGTGTTCCTAATATTCGCATTGGTGCTTCCTCTAGAACCATTACTCGTTTACTTGCCTTGTTACCATCTCCTTTTGGGTTGCACCATCATCTCTTTTGCTATTGAGCCTCTCTTTTCACAGATGTTTTCTGTTCCCTTTCTTGCTTAAATACGTGTTGCACCTCTAACTTCTTCCAGCTTTGAAGAAAGGTCACAGTTCTGGAAGCATAACTCGATTTTCTCTCCACAAATATTAACAGACCCGTTAGACATTTACAGCACTGTCTGCTGTTATCTCAGAATGCCAATATCTGCAGGATTTTGTGTTTGTCTTTTTAAGGTAGGTAGGAACAGTACTTCAACAATTAAGCACGGAAAATTGCACATTCTAATCAACTCCCATAGACAGAGATGTTTGCTAATCTCTCCTTTAATCCATCCTGCTGTCATATTAATTTGGTGTCTGTGTGATCTGAATTTATTCTTGTCCAGATGCCTTTGCATTTATCAGTTTCCCAGCCTTCATGCCTCAGTGGTCCTCATTGTACATATGTGGGATTATCATTTAACACAGCCTCCAGCATAATCCCATCCCAGCAAAAGGCACTGTCAGTACAAGTACATGAGATTCAATCTGTTTCGGACAAAAACCCAAAAGACTTTTTCACTCCAGACTCCCATCGTGACAGGGGGGTCTAATTATATATCTGTTCTCCTTACTCAGTCTGTTCCTGGCAAAGAAAATCTTGTCATATATCAATGTTCTGGTTCAATCCATTCAAAGCAGAAAGCCCTGTCAGGTGCCAAAGCTTCTGATTCCACTGCTGGCAAGAGGTTTAATTGTGTATCAGTGCTCCTGGTTGTATTGTGAGCAGGAGGCTTTGTCATGTATCAGTACTCTTGGCATCACTTCTTACAGGAATTTGTCAGGTATTTATGTCATTGGCTCACACCAATCATGGTAATACACCTTACCTCGTACATAGACTCTTAGTTGTACTCTTGCTTAAAACACAGTCAGGTCATATATTTGTATTCTTGGCATTGCAGTCATGGATCACACTCTGGCTGCCTTCCTGTTGAGAGGACTTGTATGACTGCTCTGAATAAAAAAAAACCTGGCTGTACCTCAACTTTTTATTGGCAAAAGCAGTAATGTATTAAGGTTCTTGAATTTGCTCTTGGCAAGAGCTTGTTATATTAATGACCCTTTCTCCAACTGTGTCAAGTGGTCCTATCATTTTTCAGTTTTTCTGGCTGCTCTGTCTCCTGACAGAAAACCTTCTCATGAATCAATGATCTTGTCTGAAGCCAAGGCCTGATTTGCCTGCTGTGATTTTTGTTTGTGCTTGGTTAGATCACAAATATAAGCAGTGATAGAGTCTCTGATTTGTAGAAACAATTGATTTCTAACCATGTATACCTTGCAGCAACATGACATCAGCTCAGTTGGCTAGATGTCTAGACTGTGATGTGGAATAATTCTGTTAGTAGGGGTTCAATCCCCACATCAACTGTGATAGTTTACAGCCCCACGCCTGTAGAATGGGTACCTTCAAGCTTTACATACCCAATTGTTTATCTCTTATCAAGAGAGATGCCTATGGCCCTTATTATGATGATGGCTCTTTACGCATGTAGTATCCTAAATCACCTGAAGTTGATAAACTCTATAAAAATGGAAGCTATGATTGCTATCAATAGAAAAAAATAACAACTCTTTAAGTATCTGTCATGGCAATTTGTCACCTAACTGACATGGAAGCATTAGCCATAAGACTCCAATCCCTTTATTGAAAATCATCTATTGACCTGCTTGAACACTAAATTGTTGTTAGTTGTATTTTTCCTTCATTGTTTTGCCTTTATCAAATGTACGAAGTATAAGTGGGGAGCACTCCAACACATTCTTGACCTTTTTTTTAAAATCACAGGATGTGGGCATTACTGGCTAGGCCAGTATTTATTGCCCACGCCTAATTGCCCAGGGGGCAGTTAACAGTCAACTACATTGCTGGGGGTCGGGAGTTACACATCGGCCAAGCCAAGAAAGAGTGACACATTACCCTGCCAACAGAACATTAATCAACCAGATGAGTTTTCCCCAACGATTGACAACTGTTTCATGGTCACCGGTTGACTTCTAATTCCAGACATTTTTGTGAGTTTTAATTTCTCCATCTGCCGTGGCGAGATTCAAACTCAGGTCCCCAGATTAATAGTCTCGCAACAATTCCAGTAGGGCATTACCTCCCCTGTGATCAGCAAGAAAACAACATGATGTTGGGTGTGCTGCTCCTTTACCACGTCAGGCAGGCACTGCCCCAGTCAAAGATATTTTTGAAAATCCAGGTCCACGGAGAGAAGCTATTCACTTCAGGCCAAGATTCAGTTCCCAGCAGATGCCTGCCAACATTATAGTCAGTGTCTGCTAGAACAGCCTTGCATCTCAAGGGCCTGAAACAACCCAGAAGGTTACGTGGATTCTTATATATCCATGAATCATCTTGAGAAGGAGACGGTCATGTTGTTAGATATTTTGCAGACAGCAAGATCACTCAAATATTAAGGATATAATTAACCTGTAATGATTTTCTCGTCGATGCTGACTGAGAAAAGCATGTTTGCTGGGTATCAAGAAGACAGCTTCCCTTTCTGTGAACGGTGGCATAGAACTGTAAACATCCTACATGAACAAAAGCATAGGGCCAGGTGCAGCATGAATTGAATGCCTCATCCAAGGGGATGACATGTTTGACAACATATCACTCCCCCAGAGCTGGACTGGAACAGTAGATGGGATAATGTGCTCAAATCCTGGAGTGAAACTCGAAACCATAAACCTTTGTCTATGAAGTGAGAAGAGCCACCAACCAAATCAAGCTGACACCAACAAATTGGTGGGTCAGAAAGGTGAAACCCCTGCAGATGATGAGCTGCTGGTGAAAAGTGACACTGGCCAGATCTTTGAGATAAGCTGCTTTCAACAAGTAAATTGTGCCACTGCTGTTATTGTTAGAGTTGGTTATAACATGGGGGCTTTGTCAACTCTTCCCCTGAAGATACATCAAATGATTATTGCTAGCGGAACATTTGTGTAAATTTTGTTTCAGATAAATATACGCCAGGCAGTCCACTGAATGGATTGTCAACAATTCAAGTGGAAAATCACAACAGCAGGATTGTTCATCTTGTTTCAATGTGAACAAAAGACACTTATAAAAGAACAAATGTAATGTTTTCAAATGAGTTTATGTTTATCTCGAATATATAAGTACATATATTGCAATGGGACATTAAGTGTTTTATTTAGGAATGTCTGTTAATGTTGAATTAATTATATAACTCGTCACTATCTCTGATAATTTCAATTCACACTCAAGTATCATTACAATACATGGCAATGCAGTCAATAATGCAACTTAAAAACAAGTGTGAGAATATCCTTCCTTGCAGTGGAGTGGTATTATTGCTAGATCTATTGATCATGAAACTCAGCTAATTTTGTGGGGACCTAGGTTCAAATCCTGCTATAACAGATGGTGGGAAATTGAGTTCAACAATGAATCTGGTGTTAAGCTTCTAATGATGACCATGAAACTGATTGTGGAGGGGAAACCCCATCTAGTTTGCTTATGTCCTTTAGGGAAGAAAATCTGTCATCATTACCTGGTCTGGCCTACATTTGAATCCAGATCCACAGCAATGTGGTTGATTCATAACTGCCCGAGCCAGAGACATCCATGTTCTGTCAGTGAATAAAAAAAAGGGGTGATTTTATTCCCACCTAACTCTAAAAATGTCAGCCAACTAAAAAAAGGAAGTTTAGGGCTGCAGATTAAAAATGCTGATAAAACTGCCAGAAATAGAAGTAATTCTAAGGAATAGAACACAACTAGGGAGGACGAAAAAATTATAAGGGAGAAGTGAACAAATGCAATCTAACAAAATAAAACATAAAAATGGACTAAAAATATCTTTCAGTACACAGCAGAGGACCCTTGCTGAAAGAAAAGTGGTCCATTACAGGCTGAATCAGGGAAAATTTATGATGGAGAGTAGAGAAATGTTGGAGAAGGTAAATGATTACTTTGCATTGGTTTTCATTGAGAAAGATACCAGGAATCTCCCAGTACTGGAGACCCAAGCACTAGGGAGAATGAGGAGTTAAAGAGAATTGACATCTGTAAGAATATTGTACTGGAGAAATTAAAGGAGGCTGAAACTTTATAAACTGCCAGGATGTGATGGTCTACATCCCTGAATGTTCAAACAGGTGACTGTAGAGATAGTCATAGAGTCATACAGCACAGGCCCTTTGGCCCAAACCATCCATGCCAACCAGATATCCGAAATAAATCTAGTCCCATTTGCCACCATTCAGCCCATATCCCTCTAAACCCTTCCTATTCATATACCCATCCATTTTAATTGTTGTAATTTTACGAGCCTCCACCACTTCCCCAGCAACTCATTCCATATTCACACTACCCTTTGTGTGAAAATGGTGCTCTTAGGTGCCTTTGATATCTTTTCTTTCTCATTTTAATCCGATGTCCTCTAGTTTTGGACTGCCCATCCCTGGGAAAAGACCTTGCCTACTATCTACTTGTGACTCCACTTTCAATGAACTATGAATCTACACTCCAAGGTCTCTTTGTTCAGCAACATTCCCTAAGACTTTACCATTAACTGTATAAGTCCTGCCCTGATTTGCCTTTCCAAAATGGAACACCTCACATTTATCTAAATTAAACTACATCTGCCACTACTCGGCCCTTTGGTCCATCTGATCAAGATCCCGTTGTACTCTGGGGTAACCTTCTTCGCTCTCCACTCCACCTCCAATTTTGGCATCATCTGCAAACTTACTGACCATACCTCCAATGATCTAAATCATTTATATTAATGACAAAAAGCAGTGGACCCAGCCCCAATCCTTGTGGCACACCGCTGGTCACAGGCCTCCCATCTGAAAAGCAACCCATCACCACCACCCTGTCTTCTACTTTTGAGCCAGTTTTGTATCCAAGCAGCTAGTTCTCCTTGTACTCCATGTGATCTAACCTTGCTAACCAACCTACCATGCGGAACCCTGTTGAACATCTTATTGAAGTCCACTTAGATCATATCTATCACTCTTCTCAATCCTCTTCATTACGTAGATTCATAGAATCATAGAGTCTTATAGCATGGAGACAGGCCCTTCAGTCCCAACTGGTCCATGTTGACCAAGATGTCCATCCACACTAGCCCCATTTCCCTGCAATTGACCCATATCCTTCTAAACCTTTCCTATCCATATATTCACCCAAATGCCTTTTAAATATTGTTAGCGTACCTGCCTCAACCACTTCCACTGGTAGCACTTTCCATATGCATACCACTCTCTGTGAAAAGGTTGCCCAGTCAGGTTCGCATATATTCTTTCCCCTCTTCCCTTAACTGATGCACTCTGGTCCTCAATTCCAATTCTGGAAAAAGTCTGAGTGCATTCACCCTATCCATGCCCCTCATGATCTTATACACTTCTGTAAGATCCCCCTCTCAGTCTCCTACACTCAAAAGAAAGAAGTCCTAATTTGTACAAAATCCCCCGATAACTCAGTCCCTTGAGTCCTGGCAACATCCTTGTAAATTTTTTCTGCAC